>NC_081354.1:47841539-48157789 GCF_030684315.1 Stegostoma tigrinum | reverse complement strand
TAAAACAGAAGTGCCAGACAATGACCTTCTCTAATATTCTAACTATTTTACCTTGGCTATTAGAAGTATTGCCATCACTGAATTCTCCACCATCAACATACTAGGGAGTTATTGTGGACGTGCAGCTGAAGTACACCAGCCAAAGAAATACTGTAACTACAAAAGCAAATCAAACGTTGGAAACTCTGTCGCAACTAACTTACCTCTGGAATCCCCAAAGCCTATCCATAAGATAAAGGTCAGGAGTGCAATGGAATATTTTTCATTTGCCTGGATGAGTGCAGCTGTGATACCAAAAAGTTCAACACTGTCCAGAAAAAAAACCAGCTTGATTGGCGCACCATCCACCACCTTGAACATTTACTTCCCCAAGCACCAACGCGCAGTGCCAGCATTATGTGCCATCTTGATGTTCCTTCCAAATCCACAGCCTCTATCACCTAGGAAAGCAAGGTCAAGAGGTTCAGAGGAACACTACTGCCATCTACATGCTACCTTGTACGAAGCCATCTTGTACATTAATTATTTTCTTTCGCTGTTGTAGGGTCAAAATCTTGCAATTCTCTTCCTAACAACATTGTGAGTGTATCTACACATAAGGGCTGCAGCGGTTCAAGAAGATGGCTCATCACCTTCTCCAGGGCAACTAGGGATTGGCAATAAATGCTGTTCCTTCAGTAACATTCAAATCCCATGAATAATTTTTAAAGAAAATTTCTTTGTAATTAATCAGGAAGAGGCCTTCAAAGGACAGCTTGCTGACTTTGTGGTAAAACAACAAGGCCACTGTTGCTACTAATTCAACATCTAGCTAGCACCTAACAAGGAAATCAATGAAAAGTAGGAAGCTACATCTCCACCTCTACTGCGAGGTAACATTGTACCTTTGTAACTGGACAAACAATTTTTTTGTAGTGCATGTGTCCAAGTGTGAGTAATCTATTATCAGAGAGCAGCAGGTTGCAACAGTATTGCATGAACTTTGGTAAAGAGCTGATGACAGTATAACATCTGCCTGGGAACATCCCTCTGGGAAATTTTGGTGAATCAGCAAATACAGTGAGGTGGAGGAAATGAAGAAAAGCACAATCCTCAGAAAGGAAAGCTTAAGACCTGGGAAGAGAGTAATACTCTACATAGTTCTATATGCCAAACTGAACTATTGAATCAACAAAAGTTCTTCATGCAGTCCTTTGAATCTGTCTGAAATTCCTGCATGCAGATACTATAAACATGCCATTGAATCTCTGAATAAGGGAACTTTAGGGGATTGTTGAGGACCATGTAATGAATAAATTCAAGAGCTACCTGGTCGGCAAGTTGGAACAGATTTCTCCTTGATATTGATCCTAACAAAGATGGAAGGTTAACTCCATTCTGTTCAACACTTGCTTCTAACTTCCAAACCCACAGGGTATGGTTGAGTTTGGATGGAAATAAGTTTTCAACTGCCAAGAGTATGGGAATTTACAACTGAACTATTTATTTCCTAGGAAAATTAAGCTTGATTTATATTTTAGAAAAATGAAAACAGCATCTGGAGACCCTTAGACATCAATGACATGAAAATGCTTGTTTGATGCTATCGGATTTTTCTTAAAATCAAAAGCGATTCTCAGGGCAGCCTTTACAGACAAGGCAAAATGACCCCCTCCCCCCACTAAGTATAATGCAGAACAATTTGTGATCTGACTCATTCCCTGAATAACTGACCCTTTGGTTCCTTGAATTACCATCTGGCCGGACAGTAATGTAAATACATTTTATCTCACTGACTAGTGCTGATGATGAAAACTGAGTGCCAATCAGCTCAGTGACTGGGCAGAATTTCACAGAACATTTAAACATCAACTAGTGAAGCCTTCACATAAATCTTCATTTTTTGTTATAACGCACTATTAAGAATGTCCAGAACAGGCTGCATACTTTTCAAGCAAGAAAGATTACAAAGCTAAAAACAAAAACTGAAAGAACTGCAGATGCTGCAAATCAGGAACAAAAATAGAAGTTGCTGGAAAAGCTCAGCGGGTCTGGCAGTACCTGTGAAGAAATAAATCAGAGTTAATGTTTTGGGTCCAGTGACCCTTCCTCAGATTATAAAGCTGCAAACCCATGTTTAACTGAAATGAATTGCAGTTTGTCTTCACCAGGTTACTTATGTAGTGAAAAAAGTCTTATAATTGCTCAATGAATTAGATCAAATTTACATAATAAAAAAAATGTTTAACATGATTCGCATAACTTTGCTGTCATTGAGATGGAATAATAAAATATACTATTGCATAAAATGGGTGGTATTTAGTGGAGGTAACAAGCGATGTCACCTACTGACTGGAGATCGAATGGCCCATAAAAAAGACAGTTAGATTCTGAAAGTGTTAACTAATATTATGATATAAACTCCACCCATCAAGTTAAAAAGGACAACTTCTGTTAGGAGTTAATCAATTGCTGTTCTAGTCTCTAAGTAGATGAACAAAGTCCATGTTACTAAACAGAGGTGTGTATTGTCTATGCAAATCCAGATAGTTTTCTAATCAACCTGTTCAGAGATGCAGCTATACAGCTATGAAACAGGTGGGAAATGAAGCTAGGTCTCCTGGCTCCAAGATAGGGATGTTACCATTGAGTCATAAGCACTTTCTTTAAGTCTAACTTGAAGTCAAGCAAGAGACTTCCAAGTAACTCAGATGTCATGTTCTTAGCTTTTTATTACTATGTTATATACATATTCTGTTTAACAAGATCAAGCCTTTGTCTTCTGTGTGGGAATCCTTCCCCATTTGGTGTCAATTACTTAAACTAATACCAAAAGGATGATTGAAGGCAGTGAAAGCATCTCAGATGGTTTGCCTGAACAAGACTTTAATGCACATTATGGTGAACAGTGCTGCAGATTTCATCTAGACAATGTTAGCCTGAGTAAACCTTTAGCCCTCCAAAACCCACAGCCATCTGAGGAGTAAAAAGAAGAAACAAATCACAGTCAACAAACTGTGAGCGTTTCCTGGAATGTTCAGCAACTTAAAAGCACACAGAGACTGTCAGATTCTGCATCATAATGCACAAGTCAGTAGTTATAAACTGTTTTAGAGGAAGGATGATTTAATGAAAAATTCTTGGTTGAGAAGTCATACAAAGGCTTAAATTGTTCTTGTAGTGATTGTAATGAGGTCAACCAGGTGGACCTTGTAGATTTTGAGTTCCCTAATTGGGGCTGTTTACTTGGCCCAATCGTGGAGCCCTGGCTGAAAGAGATAAACTGGATTGTCAGAGGTTCTGTTCACTCTGGGAGCAGGTTCTGAGGAGCTGGGTTAATGCCAAGGACTCTCCACTTGTGAATAAAGTGTGACTTGGTGATGGGATACCAGCATCCATGAAATTATTTCATCTATATTTAACAAATACCTATCATTTAAAATTGTTGGGATAAGCTGCAAAAAAATCTTTGAGAAAATGATACACATTAAGAAAATCGCTAAATTGGCATGAGAATATATCTGATTAGAGTGAAGAAGCAGAAGGCAAAAGATTTTACTAAAATCTTATATTTATATGTGAAACAAACTTTTATTGTACAACGGAAAACAACCTTAAAGGTTTAAAAATGGTGCAATGATTTTTCTTAAGTTTAAAAAGCTATGAATCTCAAATAGAAGAAGTGCAAAGTGTGAGATTGTTCCAGTTTTTAAAAAGGTGTGAAATGGGCTCAGAGAAAAGGAAAACAATTCAAATGAAAAGCTTTTTCTCCATGTTGGAATATGCTACGAATACAGCATATTGGAACATTACAATGATTTTAAAATGTTTTGAAAGTATTTTTGCAGCAAAAATCACAGGAAACTTCTAAAACATTTAAAGGTTTTTCCACTTTATTGAACAGAAAATAAAGGAAATTTCTGAAAGGGAAATAAGAAGATGGAAGTAAAAAAGACATGATTAAAGCAGCAAAGTTTCTCAATAATTAAGCTTTATTTGCAATTCTTCTTCATTATATAATAACTAAAAACTATTACAAGGAAGCAAAACTTGCTGAATAAGTTACAACATTTCATACAATTGAAGTGATTACATAATTTAAACCACTAATCAGCATATTCAGTGATATCTACAAAAATGTAAAAGAAATTTCAATAGCTTTCAAAGTCAGTCATTTAAAAAATTGAGAACAGTTAAATACAATGACAATAGAGTAAGATATTACACCTTCCAGCAGATTTAATATGATAAATGCTTCAAACAGGGAATTTTACTGGATGTATGGAAAAGAAAATTCAAGAGATATAAAAATGTTTCAGGAACACATAGGAAGCCCAAAAACAAAAGAACAAGTGAACACATTGCTTTATTTTGTAGGTCCAACAACAGATCACGTTTTAATATGATGAGTGTTAAAGAGACGTTTGTCAATATTGTGAGAGTATTTAGGAAATACTTTACAGTAGTGCCAGTCATATAATTAGAAGATCAAACATCTTGTGGCACAGTGGTACCAAGCCTACCTCTGTGTCAGGAAATTCTAGGTTCAAGTCCCACCTTTCCTAGAGTTGTGTCTGAACTGTTTGATTAAAATAAACACAACAAACAGAACAAGATTTAGAAGAAGGATAAAGCTGGAGAATTGTTACCAATTTTATAGTTATTTATAATCTTACTCATTCAACAGAGAATTGTCAGACTTTACAATCCATTTATTTCAGACAGGTTACAATTAAAACAGAATCACATCAGAAGTTATTCAGGAAATGGTAGAAGTTGAATTGTGAGCACAGCATGAGAATGCTGGGAATAGGGGTTCAGCCTTGATCAAGAAGATCATTAGATGTTGTCAACTTTCAAAGGTCTAAAACCATTCTGTGTAATCATAGCTGATTGAACACTTCAGAGCCTGCACCCACTTCATTCCCATAACCCTTTACGCCATTTGTGATCAGAAATCTATCAACCTCTATCTTAAACAAACTCAAAGACTGAGCTTCCACATCCATCCAAAGAGTCATAACTTCTTTGTAATTTTTTTCTCCTCATCTGAGACATAATCAGCATCCCCCTTATTTTTAAATTGTGCCTTTGGTTCTATAACTCCCAACCAGGGAAATCATGTTATCTACTCCTGCACCATTTATTCCTTTTTCTCTTCACTAAGCAAGGTTTATATACTTATTTGAAACAATTGTATATAAAAAGAAAACCATAAAAAGCTTGAGGGAGATGATGAATAAGTTAATTAGTATTTGAAAGTGTTAACTAACATCATAAAATATAAATCTATTAAGGTATAAAGAACTGCTCCAGAGAAGAGAATACCAGTTATTGTTCCAGTCTCTAATTTGTTTGTCCTAGACAATAGGAATTGGAGAGGGCGGAGGGGTGGGAGCTCTCCACTGTCACATCTGGCATTAAGGAAGATACTTGTAGGTTGTTGAAGGTCTGTCATCTCAGCTCCAGGACTTTGCTACCAGGTGTTCCTCACAGTAGTGTCCTTGGCCCAATCATCTTCAGCTACTTTATCAACAACCTTCCCTCATTACAAGATCAAAAGTGGAGATGTTCACTGATGACTGCACAATGTTCAAGATCATTCACAACTCTTCATGTGCTGAAGAAGTCCATTTCCAAATGCAGCAATACCTGACAACATCCAAGTTTGGGCTGATAAATGACAAACAACATTTGCACCACACAAACTACTGGCAATGACCATCTCCAAAAGGACAGAATCTAACTATTATCCCTTGATGCTCACTAGTATTGCCATCGCTGAACTCTCTGTTATCAACATTCTGGAAGTTACTGTTGAGCAGAAACTGAACAGGGCTGCTCAAGTAAATATGTGGTGACAAGAGCAGGTCAGAAGCTTGGAAGTCTCTTAACATGTAATTCCCTTGCTGACTCCCCAAAGCTGGTCCACAATCTACAAAGCTCAAGTCAGTGTGATTGAATACTCTCCCCTTGCTTGAATGCGGTGCAGCTCTAATATCACCCATGAGGTTTGATGCCATCCAGGACAAAGCAGCCCACTTGAGTTGCACCATATCCACAAACAGCTACTCCTTCCACCACTGACTCTTGGTCGCAGCACTGCGCACTATCTACAAAATGCACTGCAGAAATTCACAAGGCTCCTAAAACAACATCTTTCCATGACTATAAAATGTGGGGCTGGATGAACACAGCAGGCCAAGCAGCATCTCAGGAGCACAAAAGCTGACGTTTCGGGCCTAGACCCTTCATCAGAGAGGGGGATGGGGGGAGGGAACTGGAATAAATAGGGAGAGAGGGGGAGGCGGACCGAAGATGGAGAGTAAAGAAGATAGGTGGAGAGGGTGTAGGTGGGGAGGTAGGGAGGGGATAGGTCAGTCCAGGGAAGACGGACAGGTCAAGGAGGTGGGATGAGGTTAGTAGGTAGCTGGGGGTGCGGCTTGGGGTGGGAGGAAGGGATGGGTGAGAGGAAGAACCGGTTAGGGAGGCAGAGACAGGTTGGACTGGTTTTTGGGATGCAGTGGGTGGGGGGGAAGAGCTGGGCTGGTTGTGTGGTGCAGTGGGGGGAGGGGGTGAACTGGGCTGGTTTAGGGATGCAGTGGGGGAAGGGGAGATTTTGAAACTGGTGAAGTCCACATTGATACCATATGGCTGCAGGGTTCCCAGGCGGAATATAAGTTGCTGTTCCTGCAACCTTCGGGTGGCATCATTGTGGCAGTGCAGGAGGCCCATGATGGACATGTCATCAAGAGAATGGGAGGGGGAGTGGAAATGGTTTGCGACTGGGAGGTGCAGTTGTTTGTTATGAACTGAGCGGAGGTGCCCAGTTCGTAACAAACAACTGCACCTCCCAGTCGCAAACCATTTCCACTCCCCCTCCCATTCTCTTGATGACATGTCCATCATGGGCCTCCTGCACTGCCACAATGATGCCACCCGAAGGTTGCAGGAACAGCAACTTATATTCCGCCTGGGAACCCTGCAGCCATATGGCATCAATGTGGACTTCACCAGTTTCAAAATCTCCCCTTCCCCCACTGCATCCCTAAACCAGCCCAGTTCATCCCCTCCCCCCACTGCACCACACAACCAGCCCAGCTCTTCCCCCCCACCCACTGCATCCCAAAACCAGTCCAACCTGTCTCTGCCTCCCTAACCGGTTCTTCCTCTCACCCATCCCTTCCTCCCACCCCAAGCCGCACCCCCAGCTACCTACTAACCTCATCCCACCTCCTTGACCTGTCCGTCTTCCCTGGACTGACCTATCCCCTCCCTACCTCCCCACCTACACCCTCTCCACCTATCTTCTTTACTCTCCATCTTCGGTCCGCCTCCCCCTCTCTCCCTATTTATTCCAGTTCCCTCCCCCCATCCCCCTCTCTGATGAAGGGTCTAGGCCCGAAACGTCAGCTTTTGTGCTCCTGAGATGCTGCTTGGCCTGCTGTGTTCATCCAGCCCCACATTTTATTATCTTGGAATCTCCAGCATCTGCAGTTCCCATTATCTCTGATACATCTTTCCATGACTACTACCATCTAGAAGGACAAGGATAATAACACCAACTGCAAGGGCCCCTCCAAGCCACTTACCATTTTGACGTGGAAATATATCGAGGTAAACTTGCAGGTTGAATCAGTAGTCAGGAAGACAAATGCAATATTGGCATTTATTTTGTGACATCTTGAATATAAAATCAGGGATGTATTACTGAGGCTTAATAAGGCTCTGGTCAGGCCGCATTTGGAGTATTGTGTGCAGTTTTGGGCCCCATATCTCGGGAAGGAAGTACTGGCCCTGGAGTGGATTCACAGGAGGTTCATGAGAATGGTCCCAGGAATGGAAAGCTTAACATAGGAGGAACATTTGAGGACTCTGGGACTACGTTTATTGGAGTTTAGAAGGATGAGGGAGTATCTCATTGAATCTTATAGAATATTGAATGGCCTGGACAGAGTGGAAGTTGGGAAGATGCTTCTATTGGCAGGAGAGACTAGGACCTGAGGGCACAGCCTTAGAGTAAAGGGAGGACCTTTTAGAATGGAGATAAGGAGAAACCTCTTCAGCCAGAGAGTGGTGAATCTATGGAATGCACTGCCACAGAAGGCCGTGGAGGCCCGGGCATTGAGTACATTTAAGACTGAGATAGATAGGTTCTGCATTATCAGGGGGATCAAAGGTTACGGGGAGAAAGCAGGGGAATAGGTTTGAGGAACTTATCAGCCATGATTGAATGGCAGTGTAGACTTGATGGGCCAAATAGCCTAATTTCTGTTCGTCTGCCTTATGGTCTTGTGATCTTATATCACTGCTCCTTTGCTATCGTTAGGTCTAAATCCTAGAATTCCACGCCCCTCAGGGCACTATGAGTCAACTCGCAGCACTTGGACTGTAATGGTTCAAGAATACATCTCACCACTGTATTCACAGGGCAAAAAGACATGGGCAATGAAAAATGCTGCTGAACCAGCAATGCCCATCTCTCACAAGTGCACTAAAACAAAACCTGGACAATGGTAGGCTTCCTTAGGATCAAGGAACACGCAGAATTCCAACTAATCAAAGTGTTATATAAGCAAATGTCTCCAAAAGGGTTGATGTGGAAGTTATGTTTGACTGCGCTCAATCTGAAATGTCGTAGATTGTTTGGATGGAGAATCAGGCAGTCTAGCGTGAGGCCACACTGGAGACTAATGTGTTATCTTTGGCTCCCAAAAGTTTTAAGTAGCTATGTCAAATGAAAGGATGATTGGTAGTAACACTATATCTGAACCACACAGAGCCCAGTAAGACACAATGTTAATGTCCAATGAGTACAAGCAACCTTACTGAATGGCAGAGCCGTCAGGGAGACAGTGGCTTCCTGCAATCAATATCCATTCCAACATCATAAAGTGTGAAGCTGGATGAACACAGCAGGCCAAGCAGCATCTCAGGAACACAAAAGCTAACGTTTCGGGCCTAGACCCTTCATCAGAGAGGGGGATGGGGAGAGGGAGCTGGAATAAATAGGGAGAGAGGGGGAGGCGGACCGAAGATGGAGAGAAAAGAAGATAGGTGAAGAGGAGAGTATAGGTGGGGAGGTAGGGAGGGGATAGGTCAGTCCAGGGAAGACGGACAGGTCAAGGAGGTGGGATGAGGTTAGTAGGTAGGAAATGGAGGTGTGGCTTGGGGTGGGAGGAAGGGATGGGTGAGAGGAAGAACAGGTTAGGGAGGCAGAGACAGGTTGGACTGGTTTTGGGATGCAGTGGGTGGAGGGGAAGAGCTGGGCTGGTTGTGTGGTGCAGTGGGGGGAGGGGACGAACTGGGTTGGTTTTGGGATGTGGTGTGGGAAGGGGAGATTTTGAAGCTGGTGAAGTCCACACTGATATCATTGGGCTGCAGGGTTCCCAAGCGGAATATGAGTTGCTGTTCCTGCAAACTTCGGGTGGCATCATTGTGGCACTGCAGGAGGCCCATGATGGACATGTCATCTAAAGAATGGGAGGGGGAGTTGAAATGGTTCGCGACTGGGAGATGCAGTTGTTTATTGCGAACGAAGCGGAAGTGTTCTGCAAAGCGATCCCCAAGCCTCCGCTTGGTTTCCCCAATGTAGAGGAAGCCACACCGGGTACAATGGATACAGTATACCACATTGGCAGATATGCAGGTGAACCTCTGCTTAATGTGGAAAGTCATCTTGGGTCCTGGGATAGGGGTGAGGGAGGAGGTGTGGGGGCAAGTGTAGCACTTCTGCGGTTCGAGGGGAAGGTGCCGGGTGTGGTAGGGTTGGAGGGCAGTGTGGAGTGAACAAGGGAGTCATGGAGAGAGTGGTCTCTCCGGAAAGCAGACAAGGGTGGGGATGGAAAAATGTCTTGGGTGGTGGGGTTGGATTGTAGATGATGGAAGTGTCGGAGGATGATGCGTTGTATCCGGAGGTTGGTGGGGTGGTGTGTGAGAATGAGGGGGATCCTCTTAGGGTGGTTGTGGCGGGGGCAGGGTGTGAGGGATGTGTTGCGGGAAATGCGGGAGACGCGGTCAACGACCACTGTGGGGAGAAAGTTGCAGTCCTTGAAGAACTTGGACATCTGGGATGTGCGGGAGTGGAATGCCTCATCCTGGGAGCAGATGCGGTGGAGGCGGAGTCCCCTCCCCCCACTGCATCACACAACCAGCCCAGCTCTTCCCCTCCCCCCACTGCATCCCAAAACCAGCCAAGCCTGTCTCTGCCTCCCTAACCTGTTCTTCCTCTCAAACCCCTTCCTCCCACCCCAAGCCACACCTCCATTTCCTACATACTAACCTCATCCCACCTCCTTGACCTGCCCGTCTTCCCTGGACTGACCTATCCACTCCCTACCTCCCCACCTATACTCTCCTCTCCACCTATCTTCTTTTCTCTCCATCTTCGGCCCGCCTCCCTCTCTCTCCCTATTTATTCCAGCTCCCTCTCCCCATCCCCCTCTCTGATGAAGGGTCTAGGCCAGAAACGTCAGCTTTTGCGCTCCTGAGATGCTGCTTGGCCTGCTGTGTTCATCCAGCTTCACACTTTATTATCTTGGATTCTCCAGCATGTGCAGTTCCCATTATCTCCATTCCAATATCATATTGTTGCTGGTCTTGAGGATGTGAGTGAATGATGGTGGGATGAGGTGTCATGAAGTGTGAGTCAAGGGATAAAGGTCAGGAGGTCTCAGCAGCAAGGGCAGAGTTATATGGAAGCCCTGCCCTGCCTCCAACGCCAGGTCCTACTGAATACCATTGAAAGGCAAATACCCTCACCATCCCCTTGTTTCCCATAACCCCTGCACCTGGACCCTGTAAAGAATACAGTACAGGTTTGGACGTCCTCCTCTGTGCAAGGTGAATCTCCCGGCTGCCCCTGGATTAAAGCAAGTTGAACCCATTCATTGCCCACGTAAGTGTCTCAGTCAATGACAGGATGGGAAGGCTGACTCTTTGCTTTCCTACAATGGGCTTAAATCACTTAAATCAAGATGGGGGGAAGGTTATGGAGTTCAGAACTGCCACCAGCCTGTCTGATTAAATAACCCCCATCATGAACATTAACACAGGAGGATATTAAAATCATTAAAACAATGTTTTGTGCTTCAAAGGAATTACAGTGCAATGATGCTAAATCAATATTTGTAACGATGGCTTTTGTTCATTCAATGTCCCATTGTAGTCTATTATTACTATTGGCAATGTTATTGTATGACACCTTTACAGCAGAATCTGATAGGAGTCTGAGTGATGACAGTTGTGGTGTGAAATGTGGCAGAATCAGACAAGAACTCTGATGAGGCTAATCTCAACATTGGAAGTAATTTGCTGCATCTTTTACACATTTGCCAAGTGACAAAATGAGTTTCTCATTAGGTGCCAGTAAGTTGCCAATTAAAAGGCATTAACGTCACCATTCATCTAATTAATATTCAGATTTTTATCTTAACAAATACACTGAATAAGATAGACGTCCAGAATTCTTCAAATGGAAATCACAGTATGTACCTGGTTACCTAATGTGGACAAGCCTCCATATCACTCAACACAAGAAGAACCATCTACAGATATCCCTTATCCATGGAGCTTGGCATCTACCATTATCTAACCCTTTTGTACCACTCCAATCCATTTGTAGGATGTTTAGGAAGCACAGGCATGTATTGTAGGGCAAACTGGCACCTAAGCATTGAAAGGTTGCAGCGGGTACAGATTGTGAGCTTGGACTCCCAGCTCATGGATTAAACCAGACTGCATTTCAGGCTGTTCCACTTATTCTCTTAGCGCTCACTCAATTAGCACCTACCTACATGCTCACAGAATCCAGGCTTTACCTCTCCATATCTTTATATACCATTAGCATATTGACATTTCAACCAGAGTCCAAGGCCATTGGTAGTGCTGTATTGATGTGCTATTTTAAGCAACTGCTCAGACAGGTTGCTTTTCAGTGGAGATCTGTTTGGTAAATAATATCTTATAGTTCAACTCACCATTGAATTCCGACAGTGCGGAAGCAGGCCATTGGGTCCACACCAACCCTCCAATGTACATCCACCCAGACACATTGCCCTATCCTATCCCTGTAACCCTGCATCACCCATGGCTAATCCACCTAGCCTGCACATTCCTGGGCACTACAGGCAATTTAGCATGGACAATCCACGCAACTTGCATATCTTTGGACTCTGAGAGGAAACTGGAGCACCTCAGAGAAACCCAAACAAACATGGGGAGAATGTGAAAACTCCATACAGACAGTCACCCAAGCCTGGAATGGAAGCCAGGTCCCTGTCCTGTGAAACAGCAGTGCTAACCACTGAGCCTCCATGCTGTAAACACACTACATATGCATTCAATCAAATAGCCATGTGGAAAAGTGGTTGGAGGCTACTCTTCAGTCGTGTAAATGGGGGAGGCAGCTGTCAGTCAGGGGTTCCTGGACCTGTCAGTCACACCCAGTACAGGGAAATCTGCCTGGGCCGCTTAGCATCAGGGGATCTGTCTGATTACAATCCAGGGAGTGGACAGTCATCTGTCCTGTCGGACCAGCACCAGCAAACAGGGGAATCACACATTGTCCGTTGGGGAGTTGCAAACACAGCAGAGAGGAGCCCGGTTATTCATGTTGGGGGGCTCTCAAAGTCAGTCAGATGTCTGGAGTAAATACAGTCCTCAGGGTGCAATCAAGGGGGGCCTGGAGAGACTGAAAGGGATCATTGCCGAAAGGAATGGAGCAGTCAAAGCTTGGGGTGGTGGGGGTTGAGAGTCAGCAGTGGAAGTGAACGCAAGGACAGATATAGAAACCCAAAATGTCTGGTACAAATTGATGGTAATGCACTGTTGGAGTATTGACTGATAAAAGGGGATTTTTGAAACCTAACTGGAAGAGGGGATGGGGTACCTGGTGATCAAGCAATGCCCAGTGCTGGTACTGTAAGTTGTGTGCCATCACTTGCCATTCCCTAAATGTAACTGGGAAATAGTTTGTGACAATGCTCATGGTGAGTACGATCAGCGCCAGTTTGATGGGAAAAAGCATGGGATCTGTATCTTCTGAGCAATGGGATGTTGAAGGGGCAAATACATGATGCAGATGTTTGCCAGGTTCGGCTATGTTTTATTTGCAATAATTTCTTTGCCAACTTGCAATGCATGTAGAATGAACACACTTAAGCCTTAAATACTGGCGAGTTTTGAGAAGATTTGTAGCTCAGGTTGAGGTTCTGGATGTGAGTTTGCTCGCTGAGCTGGAAGGTCTGTTTTCAGACATTTCGTCACCATTCTAGGTAACACCATCAGTGAGCCTCCGATGAAGCGCTGGTGTTATGTCCTGCTTTCTATTTATCTGGTTAGGTTTCCTTGCGTTGGTGATGTCATTTCCTGTGTTGGTGATGTCATTTCCTGTTCTTTTTCTCAGGGGATGGTAGATTGGCTCCAAATCAATGTGTTTGTTGATGGAGTTCCGGTTGGAATGCCATGCTTCTAGGAATTCTCGTGCGTGTCTCTGTTTGGCTTGTCCTAGGATGGATGTGTTGTCCCAATCAAAGTGGTGTCCTTCCTCATCTGTGTGTAAGGATACGAGTGATAGTGGGTCATGTCGTTTTGTGGCTAGTTGATGTTCATGTATCCTGGTAGCTAGCTTTCTGCCAGTTTGTCCAATGTAGTGTTTGTCACAGTTCTTGCAAGGTATTTTGTAGATGACGTTTGTTTTGTTTGTTGTCTGTATAGGGTCTTTTAAGTTCATTAGCTGCTGTTTTAGTGTGTTGGTGGGTTTGTGGGCTACCCTGATGCCAAGAGGTCCGAGTAGTCTGGCAGTCATTTTGGAAATGTCTTTGATGTAGGGGAGAGTGATTATGGTTTCTGAGCCCGTTTTGTCTGTTTGTTTGGGTTTATTGCTGAGGAATCAGCGGACTGTGTTCATAGGGTACCCATTCTTTTTGAATACACTGTATAGGTGATTTTCCTCTGCTCTGCGTAGTTCCTTTGTGCTGCAGTGTGTGGTGGCTCATTGGAATCATGTTCTAATGCAGCTTCGTTTGTGGGTGTTGGGATGGTTGCTCCTGTAGTTCAGTATTTGGTCCCTATGTGTTGTTTTCCTGTAGATGCTGGTTTGAAGATCCCCATTGGCTGTTCGCTCTACAGGAATGGCAGATTGTTGTTGTTTTTCTCCTCTTTTGTGAATGTTATGCCAGTAAGGGTATTATTGATGGTCTTGAAGGTTTCCTCTAATTTGTTTTGTTTAGCGATGACAAAGGTGTCATCCACATAGCGGACCCAAAGTTTGGGTTGGATGATTCAAAAATCTGGAGAATTAAACAAGAGAGACTTCAAAAAATGAAACCAGATGGATCCAACACACCACGCTTCTACGGACTACCAAAAATTCACAAACCAGGAGCCCCCCTCAGACCCATAGTGTTGCTACCTGGAACACCAACCTACAGATTAGCCAAGGAACTATACCAAAGACTAAAACGCCTAGTAGAAGACTCCCACCACTCCATTCGCTCCACCCAAGAATTCTTGAACACCATCAAAGACACCAAGATAGAAGAGGATGAAATAATGGTGTCCTTTGACGTAGCAGCCCTGTTCACATCCATCAACACCAACCTGGCCAAAGAAACACTGACTACACTATTAGAAGAACCGAAGACACATACACCAGACACCACCAACCTCATCAGCAAGGACAACATCATCAAACTAGTGGACCTATGCCTCACCACCCACTTCACTTCCAATAACAAAACCGACAGACAAACCAACGGTACACCCATGGGATCTCCGATATCAGGGTTCTTAGCAGAGGCAGTAATGCAGAGACTCGAACAAACAAAAAAGTTGCAACCTTTGCGGGGAAGCGGGCCACATCTACAGGGCATGCCCGCAGCGGGGGACCACCTACGCCCAGGTCGCCGGCAGGGGTAATGTGGGGCCATCCTCCCGAGGGGAGAGGAAGGCACCAGGGCCCTGCAAGGACCCCACTAATGTGCAGGAGGGCCAGGTCGTGCAGGAGGGCCCAGCCCCGCAGGACGGACCCAAGGCCAGCAAAGCGCCCCTGCAGGCTCCGCTCCCCGCCGATAACCCGGAGTCGATGGAGGAGGCGACAGGTGACCCAAGGGAGTGGACGACGGTCCGGAAAGCGAGGAGGAAGGCGCGCCAGCGGGCCCAGGCAGCTGTCAGTCAGGGGTTCCTGGACCTGTCAGTCACACCCAGTACAGGGGAATCTGCCTGGGCCGGGAAGAGGCAGCTACAGGGGGGCTATAAGAGCTCGTCTGACGAGGGAGATTTGAGGAAGCCTGCCCGAAGCAGAAGCTAAAGATCTCAAGGGTGAAGGAAAGCAGCACCCCGCTTCCAGGTGATGGGAGACGTCCTGAGGCTCCCTTCGACACCCAGCCACACGCCGCTGGGGTCCTGGAGGGCCCCCCGGAACTTCCCGGCGGGAAGGAGGAAACAGCGCGTCCCCAGCCTGACCCAGAGCCGGACTCTCTTGCCTCCGTACCCCCAACAGGTGGATGCCACCCGGAAGGCAGCACGGACGGTTTCCTGAGCCCGGAGAGCGTCCAGCAGTTAGCCCAGGCAATGGGCATGAAGGGACAGATGGAGGGGCTGGACCTTGGACTTGGGGAGGGTACTGCGGTCACTGCCCACAATGGGGGTACGAGTTGCGAGCATTAATGTGTGCAGTGTCAAGTCCACCGCAAGATGTGTGTCCATGTTGGTCTACCTGACCACCGCCAAGGCGGACCTCCTGTTTCTGCAGGAGTGCGGGATACTGCACCTCAGCAGGTATGGGAATTGGTCCGGCACCTGGACCTGTGGGCCTTCGATCTGGTCGGGGGGTGACGACTGTCGCTCCTCGGGCCTGGCTATTCTGCTGCGGGGGCGCAACTTCACCATCTCTCAAGTTCAGGAGGTGGTGGGGTGGGTGCCTCCTAGTGGCTGACGTCACCTACAGGAACGCTCCCCTGAGGCTGATCAACGTGTACGCCCCAGCAGTACGGAGTGAGCGGTTGGCCGTCCTGCAGCGGCTTCCACCCCTGCTGGCTACATCCAGGCCAGTCATCCTAGGCGGAGATTTCAACTGCATCATTGATGCAGATGGAAGATCCGGCGTGGGGACAGCGGGTGGGGGGAGTCAACTGGATGTCATGTCCAGGTTCCTGATGGGCACGGTGAAGGACGCCAAGCTGCTCGACGTCTTCAGCACCCCTGCAGACGGAGCGCAGCGGAGATACGCCTGGTCGCGGCCAGACGGGTCTATTCGCTCAAGGATAGACTTCCTGTTTGTGTCACGGGCGTTCTCGGTCATGTCCACCGGCATCGAGCCGGTGTTCTTCTCTGACCACTGCCTCCTGCTGGCCGACTGTCACTTACAGGACAACCAGCAGGCTAGCAAGTGGACGTGGAAGCTCAACACGACTCTGTTCACTCCAGAGAATGTCGAGGAGCTTAAGAGGGAGTACGCCGGTTGGAGAACCGTGAAACCCCTCTTTGAGTCTCTGGGCGACTGGTGGGAGACGGTGAAGGAGAACATCAAGAGGTTCTTTGTCCTCATGGGTGTTTGGAAGGCGAGAGAAAGGCGGGGAAAGCTGTCGCAACTCCAGAAAAGGGTGCAGAACCTGCTCTTTCTGCAGTTGATGGGGGTCGATGTCATGGAGGACCTCCGCGAGGTGATGGGCCAGCCAGCCTCGCTCTTCGCCGTGGAGGCCTCCAGGATAATGTTCCGGTCCAGGATCCGCTCCGTGGAGCAGGACGAGACGTGCTCGCGTTTCTTCTTTCAGAATGTGCACAAAGAGAGCTCTGTGCTTAGCTGGCTGAAGGAGGACAACTGCTCGGCGACGTCGTCTCGGTCCGACATTTTGAGGATCAACAGATCCTTCTATGCTGGACTGTATGACGCGATGCCCACGGACAGCACGTCCTCCGAGTCGTTCCTGTCGTCTATCACGGAGATCTTAGATGACGGCACGAGAGAGTGGCTGGACCGGCCGATATCCCTGGATGAGCTGACCAGAGCCCTCAAGCCCTTGGAGAGGAATAAGACTCCCGGGAGCGATGGCTTACCGGTCGAGCTGTATTCCGCTTTGTGGGACCTGGTCGGCCAGGACCTGCTGGAGGTGTACAATAGTGCGCTTCGGGCAGGGGAAATGTGCAAGTCCATGAGGAAGGGCATCATCACCCTTATTTACAAGAGGAAGGGGGAGAGGGAAGAAATTAAGAATTGGCGTCCCATTTCACTATTGAACGTGGACTACAAAATCCTGGCCAAGGTCATAGCCAACCGGGTTAGGTCTGTCCTGGAGTCGGTGATTCACCCTGACCAAACCTGTGCTGTGCTGGGCAGGAAGATCGCTGAGAGCCTCACGCTCATCAGGGATACGTTCGCCAACATGAAGGACAGCCGGGTGGACACCTGCCTCGTCAGCCTGGACCAGGAGAAGGCCTTCGACAGGGTCTCTCATGCTTACATGAGGGACGTCCTCTCCAAATTGGTGTTCAGGGAGGGCATCCGCAATTGGATCCGGCTGCTCGACACCAACATCGTTAGTGCAGTCTCGATCAACGGGTTCCCATCAGATCTGGAGTCAGGCAGGGCTGCCGCTCTCTCCTGCCTTGTTCGTGTGCTGTGTGGAGCCCTTCGCCGCATCCATCAGGAAGGACGTGAGCCTGAAGGGCGTGACTATCCCAGGCAGCGGAAGCCTTCAGGTCAAGACCTGTACATGGACGACATCGCTGTCTTCTGTACCGATCGTCGGTCGGTGAGTAGGCTGTTGGACATCTGTGGCCAGTTTGAACTGGCCTTGGGTGCCAAAGTCAATAGGGGTAAGAGCGAGGCCATGTTCTTCGGGAACTGGGATGATTGTTCCTTCATCCCCTTCACCGTCAGGACAGACTACCTGAAGGTGCTGGGTGTTTGGTTCGGTGGAGCCGGGGCGTGCACTAAGACTTGGGAGGAGCGTATCACCAAACTGAAGCAGAAGCTGGGCAGGTGGACACTCTGGTCCCTCTCCATCGCAGGTAAGAACCTGGTTGTCAGGTGTGAGGGGCTTTCGGTACTGTTGTAGAATAAGTTTAAATTATGTTATTATATAACATTTTTGAAACTTAGTCGGTACCCAAATACTCCCATGTCAGTTTTGTAGGCTTTCAAACTGAAGTGATCCAGCTACACAACAATCCTCTTTCTGTATTTCCTAAGAAGATGTAATTACACAAATGTCAAAAGGGAAGATCCAAATCCTGCATGGATAGAATAGATGGAGCATTTATCAGAACAGGTGGGGGCTTGCTCATCTTCATTTTTTGCTTTATTGCGAACACAAGGGAAACAGGAGAGCTTCTCTAAACCTCACAAGGAAACCCTCTGCCCCAAACTTCTCTTCCCTACGATCCCTTAACCATGATTCCAGAAACCAATTTTTTCATTGCCTGATGATGTTCTTCGGTCTCCCTTCCATTATTAGCCATTTCCCTGTTGCCCATCTGCTGTTTCTACTCCTGTTTACACTACACTAGGTTCTTCTCTTGTTGACACATTCATGCAAATGACAGTGATTTTAGTCCTATATGTTATTTGTTAGATGCAAACATCCATTATTCAGAGGCTTCAGACTCTGTTATTTTGTTTGAAAGTGGAGCTGCAATAAGAGAAGGACTCTTAACAACTACCCGAGACATGTCAGGGCAATAACGTGACTTGTGAAGATGGTGGGAAAACGTTCTATTTTGCATTCTATCAGTAAACGTTGTCAGGACCCCAAAAGCTGTACTGTCAGATTGAAAACTGGGTTTCATGTACAATGACTATACCAAGGTAATTTGCTCCACATTGTAATCCAGTAATCCTTCTAGTCAATAAGAATAATGGCTCAAATTCTGACAAGTGGTGGCTGATACAATGTCCTGGGATGGTAACCACAATGAATGTGTTGATTCTACTAAAGTTCTTTGGTCAGCAGAGAAGGACCTTCCTTAAATCAGGCTACAGTGGATTCAGCTGCAAGTCCTAAAGGTAAAAGCTGGACCTTAGAGTTTAATTCTAACGGACATTTATCATCTTATCCTAATTGTATTTATAACTATTAACTAAGAATTTACTATTATACTGTGGTATTGATCTGCAATTACTACTTTAGAGATTAATTTGTCTTCAAAAATTTTATATTTAGTTGCACGAATTTGGACACCAACATCAACAAGCTCCTTGGTGAAAGAGAAAGAAAAAAACATCAAGAGTCTACATTGCTTCTGCATAACCATAAGCAAACATTTGAAATGTATTATATGTTTTCCAGGTCCGACCATCGATTATACAGTCAAATCTTTAGCTGTATCATTACAGAAAAACAAACATCTGTTTAGCTTGGCCTATGGTGAGAAGTTTTGATACAAAACTATTATGGTCATTTACTTCATTTGTCTATCAGTACTGTAGATTTTGTTAAGGTCTGACCCAATGAAGTTGAAGCAAAAATGTGTAAAGTCCTCAGCACTTGAAATAACGCCCCTCTGATAATATTGCAATCTGACCTTGTAGAACTCTGAAGTATAGAAGACAGAGTTTTAAGTCAGTTGCTGTTTGACCTCCAGAGATGAGTAGGAATCTACACTAAGTTAGTTGCCTACCACAGACTTTCTAACTCTGTCTACAAGATGCTGGATAGAAAGAAACCTACAATTTGCCTAAAAGAAAGAAACTTGCTGGACCCAGCTGATGGTAATCAACACTGACCTCTGGGAAGTTGTAACTTACATGAATTGACTTTTAATGCCACTGGATTTACCAAAACTTTTAACTTACAACCCACCCCAACTCTTGTTCTGTCACCCGCATTTTGAATGTTTTGTTATTAGACCCCATCTTGGATTTAATCTTAAAGGATTTTTGGTATGGGATTTATTTCAAAAATTAGAATTTGGGATGAAAGTAAAAAGAGAAACAACATCTAACTGTCTCGCACTTAAGAGGGGAAAAGTTGCCGTAGTTTAAATTCATCCCCATTCTCCTGTTGCCCATGATGCACTGTCACAATAACTTTCACTTATACAATACTTGGAATAATATATTAACATTCTGTCAAATGAAAACAAAAATGATATTAAACTAAACGAGAATGGTGAGAATGAGTGAAGAACCAAAAGCCTGGTCAAGTAATCAGGTTGAAAGGAGGATTTGAAAGGAGGAGATAGGGTTAGGCTTGAAATTCCTGCGCATTTGACCTCATTGACTGAAGAACTGATATAGTGAGGCAGGATAAACAAATTATGTCCAAAAGGTAAGAGTCAGAAGAATGAATAATTTGACAGGGGAATGTTCATAGGGCTGGGAGAAATGCATGGGAGGTACAGGAGGAAATTTGAAGTGTTGTGGATTGTAGATTATAATCAATGTAGACAAGTTTGCTTAGGAGTGGTATGTGATATACAGTCTGGGATGGGATTGGTAATGAATAGCAGATTTTTGGGTGGGCTAGAATTCATGAAACATAGTGATTAAAAAGCTTCCCAGGATTTTATTTAACTAGATAAATTTGGAGGGAGAAAAAGACATGCATGGTTATTTAATTGGCAAATGGACTGAGGTAAAGGTGAAGGTATGAACTTTTATCATGATGGATTCAAGGCTTTGTGATTAAGGATGAGGGCTGAATGTTGGTGAGAACACAAGGGATAATTCTCCCAATCTCCATCAAAATAATGCCAAAAGAAGAGATCCTCAGGCAGTCTCATCTTGAAAGGAAGGATCTTTTTAGTAATGAGCTAAAATGTCAACCTAAATTGTTCAATTCAGTCCTGATGCAGAACTTGACTCACAGTTGTCTGACTCAGAGTACAACAACTTGACCTATGGTTGACATTGTTGATTGTTGACGTTCAAGTCTTTGGACTGGGGTTTGAAACCACAACCTTCTGACTTAGTAGGGGTGTGATCAACTGAATAACAGAGTTGAGCAGATTATGTTATTACGTCTGATCATTCTTCAGTGATGACAAAACAAATTACAAATTGAGGAAATCTGTTTTATAATTAACTTCTGTAAAACATTGTTGATAGAGAGTGCCTGACCATAGGCAGATATAACGGGTTTCCTTCTAATCTTTGACAATCTGGAGTGATGTATCATTCTCATTGGTTAACCTCAACTGAATATTACCTGATTTCATTTGATTTACTATTGTCACATGTACTTAGGTACCATGAAAAGTTTTGAGTTCATACCATATTAAGTCTATTAGGGTAATAAAACAGTGCAAAGAATACAATGTTACAACTGCAGATAATGTGTACAAACAGTGAGGCCAAAATTAAATATAAAATTTGGGAGGCCCTTTTGGAAGCCTAGTAACAATGGGGAAGAAGCTGTTCCTGAATCTGTTGGTATGTATGTTTAAGCTTTTGCATCTTCTGTGTGATGGAAGAGGTTGGAAAAGATTAGAACTGGGGTGAGAAGGATCTTTGATTATCTTGACTGTTTTCCTGGGGCAGTGAGAAGTATAGATGGAGTCAGTGTAGGTTTGTGTGATGGACTAGGCTGTACACACAATCCTCTGCAGTATCTTATGGTCCTGGGCAGAACAGTTGCCATAACAAACCATGATGTATTCAAATGGAAAGCTTTCTATGTGGCATCTATAAAAGCAGGTAAGTCCTTATGGACGTGCTAAATTTCCTTCACGTCCTGAAGAAGGAGAGGAATTGTTGTGCTTTCTTGACTGCAGTGTAAACTTGTGTAGACCAGAACAGATTGTTGTTGATTAGATTAGATTAGATTACCTGCAGTGTGGAAACAGTCCATTCGGCCCAACAAGTCCACACCGCCCCTTGAAGCATCCCACCCAGACCCATCCCCCTATAACCCACACACCCCTGAACACTACGGGCAATTTAGCATGGCTGATGCACGTAGCCTGCACATCGTTGGACTGTGGGAATCATCCCTCCTGGGAACTTGATGCTCTTGACAATCTCCACCTCAGTATCATTGATGTGCACAGGGATGTGAAAACATTGTGCAGTAAATGAGAAGCAATACCTCTGCAAAACTCAGACCATTGAACCCAACTCCATTCAATGCTCAGTTTCTATTTATTATTAGATTTGTCTATTAAATTAAGTTTATGTTTGGATCAGTGCCAAAGACATAATATAAAAAAACTCTTGAAAATAATTATATTGAAATCAATAACCTAACACAAAATCTGAAGGTAAATGGAAAGAAGCTGGAAAACAAGATAAACTAAGTCAAAATAACCACTAGAAGGCAGCAGTCATCTGTAAATTAATTCAAACCACATTTTTTTCAGGAATAAAGTCATTAAAATACTTCTATGTAGAAAAGTTAGTAGGAGTTTGGAATTTTCTCTCAAAATTGGTATTTGAGGCTGGATCAATTAGGACATTTGTTAGATATGGCGCTAGAAGCAGTGTTATGGGAACAAATTCCACCTCCTCACCACTATCTATTGCAAAGTGTAGAGGATGGTCATTGAAAAATAGATAGATTTCTTTTTTTTAGTTTTCAAATTGTGTGAAGTGTACCATTGAGATATTTCCTTCTTACATTTACCACTCACGCAGTATGTTAAACGAAAAATGGAAAGAAATTACGGCACAGAAGGAGGCCATTTGAGTTACGAGTTATTTATTTTCATATATATCCAGAAAGATACAGTGAAAAGTGTTTTGCCGCCACAATCCAGCACCATTTTGAGATAAAAAAGGAATAAAATAAATTACATAAATAGAGTTCATTTGGTTCACTATGTCCAAGAAAGATCTATCCAATGTAATTTGCATGCCAGCTCTTCATTGGTACCTTCTTTGTCATTGTTGTCTGAATGCATATCTAAGTAGTTTAACATGTGTTTTGATTTTTTAAACTACTTTAAATAAGTTTGTTAAATATCAGAAAAAAAACCTTCCTGTATTGAAGCATTATTTAATCTCACTGCTGAAAGTAAATTTAATTTCAAATCATTCAATAGGACCAAAATGCCAGACAGCATTTGCAATAAGTGTAAAATTAATTATATCATACTTTTGTTGAAGTGATATTAATGTTACCACGGACATCAATTAAAATAAGAAATATCTGTTTGAAGCCAAATGGAATCTGAAGGATAAAATGATAAGGGTATCGGTTAATGCTAGAACAAATTCAGGCAATGAGAGCTGAAAGCCTTGGGAAATACTAATGGAAGATTATTAAATTTTTACTGAGTTCATGGAAAAAAGAACCACAGAAAAGGGTACTAAAAATTGATAGCTCAAGGGTAAATGTTTGACAGAGAATTATAGTTATGCAGTTCCTTAATGGCATAATTACTGAGGTGGAACTTGAAAGAAGCATCCATTGTTTTTTATTTTTTCAAGCTTCTTCCAGAGAAATGTTTAAGACTCAAAGAAACTACCCTCCATTGGTAAAAATCTCGACAGCAAGTTGGTGAAAAATCCACTCAGGTAAATTGTCTGTTTGCCATATAGGGTGTGCTCTATCAGGATGTAATTAACGTACCAGACCCGAGAAAGATCAGCCACAAACTCAAGGAGTAAGTGGAAATGTCATTCATGCATGTGACCAGCTTAAATCTTGTAAACTGTTAGCACAAAGGACAGGTATGTTTGACCAATGAGATCATCCTTTCCCTGATGGGTAGGCTTGTAGGTTATTCACATCTAGTTATCAATTAATCAACAAAATTTAGGAATGACTGCCACTTCCTATCACATCCTTCTACATCCACCAGACAATAATGTCAGCATCAAACATGAAGCTATCATCTACCGGCCAATCATTGACTTTAACCGGCTGTAAGGCCATAAAACTGTATGAGCAGATGTAGGCCATTCAGCCCAACAACTCTACTCTGCCATTGAACTGATCATCCTCAACTCTACTTTCCTGCCTTTTCCTCATAACTCTTGATTCCCTTACTGGTAAAAAAAATCTTGTCTACCTCATCCTTGAATATACTTCATGACTTAACCTTGACAGTACTCTGCAGTAAAGGATTCCACAGATTCTCAACCATTCCACTTCATCGCTATCTTAAATGTACAACTTTTTATTTTTTGATTATGCCCTTTAGTACTAGACTTCACTGAAAGTTGAATAACTTTTCAGTATCTTCTAGAATCTTATATGTTTCATTACGGGTACCTTTCATTCTTCTATGTTCCAATGAATGCAGGCCCAATCTACTCAATCTCTCTTCACAAGACAATCCCTCCTCACCTGGTATCATCTCAGTGAACTCTCTCTGGACTGCTTCTAATGCCAGTGTATTGTTCCTTAAATAAGTGGCCCAAAGCTGTTTGCAGTATGCCAGCTGTGGTAGTGCAGTCATAGTGCACTATGTCTAGTGCTTCATATGGTTTTAGCACATATTTTTCTTTGAAGAAAAGACATAACAGAAACAAAAACACATCAGTGAACCATCCCCAGTTGTCACAGGTTGTAAACATTTCTATCTATATCATCTAAATGGTCATTTCTTGACAAATTTACTAAATCTGAAAATTGCTTATAAATGGTTGACTTCCTAAATTAGGTATCTGTGATCATGAACCCCAAAGTCTTTCAGTATATATAATTACATTTACCACAACCGCTGGACTGTTCACAGTGGTTTGAATTTGTTTGTAAACAGTATGTCATCTTTAATAAGAAGTTTCAACCTGTTTCTTGCAATCATTCTTCCTTGCAAACTTATCCCCCAATAATATGGTTTCTGATTGCCCTCTCATACTTTCATAGTATTCCAAGTTACATCCTGCAGTGGCACCAATCTCTCACAATTGCAAAATACTGATTTTCCATTTTCTGTATTTATCCCCATCATTAAAGGTTGACATTCATTTGTTATGTTCACATTTTGAAATCCTTATGAATCTGACCATTCTCCCCTCAATAATGAGCACAGCCCTTATTCATAAAGTCTTTCATTGTTGCCACCATCTGATCATAGAATTTCTGACATTTTTGAGGGCCCAGACATTGAGGAAAAGGGATAGTTTTGAATTGTCAGAGGAGAAGTTTAAATTTCACAGGTTATATTATTGTATAGTTGTTTGTATGTTTGGGTAATTGCTAACCTACAAATTGGTTCATTAGCCATTTTAGGGCACATGGTTTGATTTTCTTCTTCTATTTCTTTACCTGTAACCCATATATCAATGAAGGAAGGATTATAAGCTTTTAACCCGATGAAACTAAAATCTAGAGAATATATACAGGTTATGTTTTCATAATGTAAGAATTTACCTGTGCAACGTTAGGCTGTTCCCAAATGTATTTAACATAGTTTGGGCCAGTTTAATGATTTAAGAACCTTGCTCTCATAAGGTATTTCCATTTTCTGCACAGATGGCCCAGTATATACTCTATTATCCAGTGAACATAGATTATGCCATCTCTAAAACTTATGCAATTACTTTCAATTCTCAGTCCTTCACCTTTTTTGGCTGTGGACAGTTTGTGGTCCCATTTTATTCACACAGAATGATTGTATTAGTTATATGGGTAACCAGCAGAATTGTTAAAGTAGCTCTGGTCACAAAGTCTCTTGGAGGTGTCCAAGAGTTTGGTTCTGGGGTTCATCCTCAAGAAGAAATTAAGGCAGTCTGCGAATCACAGGATGTAGACTATTGGAATGCAGCTGTAATAAAACCAAGTGTAGTATTTGTTCTTTCACAGTTTTTAACTGATTCATGTTGGCAAGACTTTTAGAGCTTTTTTTTGGGATCTTCTGTAATTTGATATGTAAATTATGAGCATGCGTACTAACATATGAATTAGGAGCGGAAGGTAGGCTATTTGACCCCTCAAGTATATTCTACCATTTAATAAGAAAATAGCTACCTTTTAGTTTTCCAAATTTCACATTCCCATCTACCCTTCATAACCTTAAATTCTTATAAAGTAAGGGAATCAATCAATTGTCACCTTAAGAATATTCAATGATCCCCCGCCTCCATCACCTTCTGAAGTAGAGTTCTAAATTCAGATAATACCTCTGAGAGAAAACAAGACACCATATCTCTGTGTCAAATGGGTGAGCCCTAATTTTAAAACACTGTCTCCTAGGTGGACACATCCAGAATAGAAAAAATCATTGTCACATCTAAATAGAATTGTATATATTGTTTGTATAGCTCCAATTCAGCAAGGTGGCACTGCCCAATCTGTAGTGAGCTTTCTGCTATCTGTGATTTTGCCCTCAAGATTTGCATTGTGCCATCTTAAATCATGCCTTCCTGACTTCATATCAGTTTAAGTTAAGAATTTACCTATTAAGTTTTATAATGTAGAAAATCGCTGTTTTAGCATTTTTAAGCTCGCCGAGCTTGGAAGTTATGCTTTCAGAACTATTTTAAATAACTTTTTGAAAAAATAGGGACAACCGCCAGTCATGTTTGTTTTCCTTTCAATGTTAGAGAGAGGTAGAGTAGTCACCATGCTTCAGTACCTAGTTGTATCCTTTAGGCGGATTGTTTTTGTAACTTTTGCCTTTTTTTACTAATAAGCATGGCATCCTTAGTCTTACAAATAAATTCATCCATCGACCGATCTGTACATCTGTCTGTGGTCACAGAAGAAGGTACTTCTGTTTTTCTAAATTTTCTGATGTCCAAAACTGTCATATGGTTGTTTTCAATTCATTTTCTTCATATCTCTCAGCAAAATATTGGAATCTTTTCTGAAGATAGCTGCTACTTCAGTTGTCTCAGAATCAAGATTCACTACTTTGTTGAATCACTCTTGGCTGCTTTCCAAATAAGCAATAACTAATTCTAAAAATGTCTCCAGTGCTAGTCTCAAAATGACACTTTCTGGCCATGTTAGCTTACTATAACAACCAAACTATAGAACTGGTTAATTTGCTAAAGCTCTTAGTTTTTGAATTACCAATAGAGTCTCATTTGTAGGTAAGTCAGTGTTGCAGTTGGCATGTTCTCCTGGCCTCCTTGTTGAACTAGGCACCCCACATACACAAAAAAAATTGGCTCTTTTCCCAAAACTGAACTGATAGCAACCTAGACGACAGGCCATATAACAAATGCCAATAGAACTCAGTCAAATTCTGATTTTCTTGCGACTTGAGCTGAGGTTGTACCAATAAATTAGAACAGGCTTGAACAATTTTTGGCATCTTTCCTTGTTGTTCTACTTGCATATTTAATTAATAAGTTTGTAAGCCATGTTTCTCACAACACAATTACAATAATTCAAAACCCCTTCATGAAATGACTTTGAACAAGGCTGTAATTATTTACTGGCTGTCATGAAGAAATTGCTTTGGAGAAAAAAGGATCAGAGGGATTGGCTCAATTCCATTCAACTTGAGCTGTGAGAAAAGCATGCGCCTGGGAATAAGGCTGTCTGGACAAAAGCCAGATTCTCTGAAACCATTGTGCAGTTGTGTCTATTGCATGTATTTGGTATTGCTCCATGTTAGGGTTTTACATTTACACTCTGCACAGTTGGACCTAAAACTACACATGAAGGGGCTGGACATTGTTCCTACTGGATTTTCTGGGAGAGGCTTTGTAGCTAGTTACTGACATGATCCAGCAGCCAGCAAGTTTGACTTTGCATAGGAAGAGACTGAGTTAAATTATGTCCTCAATGAGATCTAAACAAATTACAGAGAACATTGTGGATCATCCCACAAGGACTGAGAGCGTAAGTTTTGTCCATTTATCTGGGAACCTGAAAAAAAGTTGATCAACTTGGTTTTTATGTTCCTGAAGTTTGTAACACTCATATTGCCGCCTGATAATGTCTGCAATTTTCAGCTGGATACACTCACCGAACAAAGTATTTGAATAATGAAATCAGTCAGAACATCTGTATTCAAATGGTCTGACAATTGTTTTAGTGGGAACTATCCATGAAAGATACAAATATTTGGTATCCCCACCTCATGCTTCATGACTGGAGAGAGGTACAGTCTGCATCTTTCAACATATGACTTAGCACCACTGTCTGCCTAAGCGATTCCACAATGAAAGAATATATCGCCGCATGGTGCCGCGCTGAGATATGATGTTGTGGCAGGTAATCATCAATGAACATGCTTGGGGTTCTGATCAGTTCAACAAAGAATACAAGATTTGCATCCTATTAAGGGACTGAAGCAGGATTGAATGCAAATTTGAGTTTTATTCATTACCTGTACCTTCTGTCAAGAGAATTATTTTGGAATTTAGCCAGATCACATCATACAAGGAAGATATCCATTTCTGACGAACAGTCATCAGACTTGCAATGTAAACCCTGGTTTCTTCCCACAGATGTTGCCAGAATTGTTGAGTTTCTCTACTAATTTCTGTTTTCATTTGATATTAATTTCACTTTTTTCACTGAAACTGCTACAAAGCAATGACATAGACATCACTGATGGAAAAGGTTGGAGTTGAAGTGCAATAGCAGAGGGTGCCAAATGAGGATTGTCATTGAACAGCGAGTGATTTGTCTTTCACAATAAGAATGGATAATTATTGTCATCATTACTGCTACTTGACATTCTGACAATATTTAATTTAGCTAATTTCAAATAAGGCTCACTAATTTGGAACTAGTGGTTTTGAAAGGCAGACAGCTTGGAATTCTGATATTATGGTTGAAATTTAAGTGGAAGTTGCTAAACAAACAAATTGCTAATCCCACACTGATCAATATTTTATCTGTTAATGGTATTTTGTTCAATAAATATGGTCACAGTCCAAAACTTGCAAAGTGATTGACATCAAAAATTCATACATGACCTCAGAAATCAAAGTAAAAATGAGGAACCATGAAAGGGATGAAACCGAACAGACCACACAACATTAAGCTAGTCATCAAGATTGACAATAGCAAACCCTGCCTTGCCAACCCTATCAGATCCTCCTCACTAATATGTCGGGATTAGTGCCAGAACTGGCAGGGCTGTCACACAAGGGTGGTCAAGGAAGAAGCAGATAACATTCATACCATCCTGATGTGGGATGCATGTAAAAAAGGCTCGCACATCCATGCAAAAGAGGATAATAAAATGTGAGGCTGGATGAACACAGCAGGCCCAGCAGCATCCCAGGAGCACAAAAGCTGACGTTTCGGGCCTAGACCCTTCATCAGAGGTGCCGGGGTCTAGGCCCGAAACGTCAGCTTTTGTGCTCCTGGGATGCTGCTGGGCCTGCTGTGTTCATCCAGCCTCACATTTTATTATCTTGGATTCTCCAGCATCTGTAGTTCCCATTATCACTCATGCAAAAGAGGAATTGGCTAAGATTGGAAAACTGGAAACTGAAGAACTAAAGTAAATGTCAGAAGAATCAAGAAGGTAAATGGGAAGAGACTGAACAAGTGGGGAGAATATAGAGTCAAAATAAGAAGAAACAGGTTAAGTGGGGTAGGTACAGGCTGAAACGATGAATCTATGTCTTTGTTGATTTTAGGAAGGAGATAGAAGCGGGCTGTGTGGGATTGAGGGATTCTGAGATGGGAAGCTGTGGAAGGGAGATCTCCAAAGCAGATAAGGCTCATGACAGTCCTGGAAACTCAATGTTCAATTGGAGGGTCATGATCATGGAAGATAGGAGGAAATGTCTGAGAGTTCACACTCAGCCTCTGCAAGTTAGCACACCAAAAGACAACCACACCAGCCTTATCCGCAAGTTTGTTAACAAGGGCCAGGGGCGGGTTGGACCTGAGGGAATAGAGTGCAGCAAGATCAGAGGGAGACAGATTAGAGTGAGTGACAGGAGCAGAGAAATTAAAGCAGCCAATGTGATGGCGTCCATTCTTTAAAAAGAGATCAAATGCTGGCAGAAGGCAAGGTAGGGAATGTGGTGGAGGGGAAAATATTGGAGATGGGTGACAGTTCTGTGTGGAAGAAAGGAACTCCTGTCTAAATCAGTGAACACAGAGGTGAAGGAAGAAGAGTTCAAATTGCAAAGCACCAGAGAGGAAATGTCAAGGGGCATAGGGAGTACTCAAAGATGGGTTTAGAAGAAGGGATGGAGTCAGAGGGAAGGAGAGGGGAGGCAGAACACAGAGGAGTGTTGGTCAATTCTGGACTAATGACGAGTGCAGGAGGGCTGCCAGAAGCTGCACCACGTATGTCTAAAAATGAAGCGCTGGCCTGGTGAAGACTCCAACACAGGACAACTATTACACTAAACAGAGGAAACAGAATGCAATTGACAGGCCTAAGTGATCCCGCAATGAACAGAACATATTTGCACTCTGTAGTCCTGCCACCTCCAGAATGGTAATCGAATGGCCCTGCACATCATGCAAAAGTAAAGGATGAGGCAAGAGTTTTCTACAAAATTGTTGAGTCTCACATTCCATTTGAGTCTCTTCCTGAACCTCGAGCATCACAGATGCTAGTCTTCAGCCAAGTTATTTCAATCCACATCATTTAAGAAATGGGTGAAACACTGGACAAGGCAAAGGCTAATTCGTAAGAATTATGAAAGAATTAATATTGAAATTGTCTTAACTTCACGCAATCTGTAATGTCACACACAGTTTGTTTGGTGGACACAATGAGTTCTATTAAGTGTTCACCCTTCATTGGATGTAATTGTATTCTGTACAACTCTATTCATCAACTCTAATCTCCCAGCCTGCCTCAATTCTCTTCAATTTGCCTGCTGATGTAATAGGTCCACAGTGGACACCATTTCCTTAGCTCTGCACTCATCCCTGTAACACCTGGGCAACAAGGAGACCTATGTCAGGCTCCTGTTCATTGACTACAGCTCTGCCTTCAACACCATTATCACCTCTAGGCTGATCTCAAAGCTCTGAGACCTAGGTCTTGGCTCCACCCTCTGTAAGTGGATCCTTAGCTTCCTGACCCAAAGACCACAATCAGTGAAGATAGACAACTGCATTTCCTTCACGATAACCCTTAACACTGGAGCCCCCCAGAGATGCATTCTCAGCCCACTTCTATACTCCCTGTACACCCACAACTGTAAAGCCAAATTCTGAATGAACACCATCTACAACTATCATGGTAGAATGGATAGCAAATAACAATGACTCAGAATACAGAAAGGAGATAGAGAGCTTGGTGATGTGCCGCAATGATAACAACCTCTCTCTCAATATTGGAAAAAAAAATTGATAGTTGACTTCAGAAAGAAAAGAGGGGAACATGCCTCCAGCAACATCAATGGAGCAGAGGTGGAGAGGATCACGAGCATCAAGTTCCTAGCAGTGACGATAACTGACAATCTGTCCTGAACTTCACACGTAGATGTGATGGTCAAGAAGGCACAACAACATGTCTTCTTCTTCAGGTGGCTTAGGATATTTGGCATGTCCATAATGACCCTCACTAACTTTTACAAATGCACCATAGAAAGCATACTATCTCGGTCTATAACGGTCTGTATTGCAACTGCTCTGCCCAGGAATGTAAGAAACTGCAGAAAGTTGTGTGTACAGCTCAGACGATCATGAAAGCCAACCTCCCATCCATGGACTCTGCTTATGTATCTTGTTGCCATGGAAAGACTGCCAACATCATCAAAGACACATCCCACCCCAGCAACGCTCTCCTACAATCTCTTCAGTTAGGCAGGAGGTATAAAGCTTGAACACACACACCAGCAGATTCAAGAACGGCTTCTTCCCTATTGTTATTAGACAGACGAGTGAACTGTCTAACTTCAAATAATGCTGATCTTGTTAATGTTGATATTGTCTTGTGTATGTTCTGTGCAGTGTAACTTGTATGCCTTACTCTTTCCTAGTATTTTTCATCCAATGATCTGTATGCCCTTGCTTACTATTATTTGTTTGTACTGCTCACAAACAAAGCTTTTCACCCTGCTTAGGTACACGTGACAATAAAACAAATCAAATCCTGAGGATTCTTTGTAACCATGTGTGGCTAGTAATGTAAGTTGTACTTATTGCCATAATGTGTTAATATTTAATACATGTTAAAGTTAATTTTGTTAACTAAGACAATTGTCTTTTTGTTCAGTCTCACCAATGGTCTATCCTCTATCATTGATAATTAGATTGGTATTGACATGTAAGGATTGGCATCAAATTCCCCTTACCTTATGTCACATATGGGCAGACGTTGCAGAGACCAGGGGGTGCCAGCAGTGGCAACCCAGGAAAATACAACAGTTGCTGATCCTGACAATTGCGCTAAAAATTCGTATTCCAGAACAATCCGTAACTCTATTTAAGCTTTTCCAGTACAGCAACAATACTGGCATCTACTGGCAATGAGAAAGATTGTCAACAAGAAGCATGACAAATTCAATGTGGCCAATTATCATTTTGTCTGACTCCTTTTGATAATCACAAATGTGATGGAGGGGCTGTTGACCATGCTAGCAAACATCACTTACTCTACAATAACTGCTCAGTGACTCCCAGTTTGGGGTCCATCAGGGCCCTCAGCCCCTGGCCTCATTTGAGCCTTGGCCCAAGCATGGACAAAAGAGCTAAATTCTAGAGGCAAGGTGAGATTGACAGCCCTTGACATGTGTAAACCACCTCTGTGTAAAAAACAAATTCTGTCATTTTTTAAAAATTTCTTTCCTCTCATCTTAAACATATGCTCCCTTGTCTCGAGACCCCCTGTCCTAGGATTAGCTCTATCTATACCTCTCAAGTATCTATATGCTTCTATCAGATCACCTCTCAAACTCCTATTCGCCAGTGAAAAATGTCCTAGGCTATTCAGCCTTTCAGTATATCTCAAACTTCCCATACACAGCCAGTTCAAGGGGTTTAGGCATCTTTTATACACAATCTTCTCATAGTTAAAAGGAACCCTGTATTCATACAAAGAATCCCTGACACAGGCCCCCAAGGTGTCCTGGGAATATATTTACCCAGGTACCTCAGCTCCACAAAGGGGCAGCCTGGCAGCAAGGACTCCAAGAAAGGAGAAGACCAAAGCCAGTGTAGTCAGAATGCGGCATCTGTGGCCTTTCTCTGGGCTCACTGGAAGGAAGGTGCTCACTAGACAAAGGGACACACTCCATGACAGTGCAAAAACTCTGGAAGATTTGTTCTAGTGTGGCCAGGACAAATGGGATGTAAAATTGATGCCAGATATTCCTGAAAAATTTACAATTTGGTAGAAAGCAGGGAGCTACGCATACATGAGACAAGGGAGTTTTCAGTCATATTAAAATGTTCAAGGGTATGATTTTTTTCTGTAGATTAGAATGCTAGTTATCTACAAAGCAATTACTGTTGCCCTCTGTTTGTTAAATGAAAATTTTAAAACTTGAAACTGTTGATCACTGAACATTCAAATTTCTTGTTAAGGCCATCACTTTATCAGAAGATCATAAGAAGTTAAAGACTTGACCAGGATACGAAACCAGAGGCTGAAACAAATACACTGGAGTTTGTCATGTTTTAAATGAACAGGATTTTAGTTGTTGCTATATTTATTGAAAAGTTAATCACATAACACTGGACAGTACCTGAGAGAGGATTGGTCATGTAAGGCTTGAAACGACAAATAAAGATTGAGTGGAAGGTAGAAACAGAGAAATTGTAAATACATTTTAGCAAGCACTAAAAATACAAAAGCATATGATGTAGTGAATCAACATCTGAACATTGAGGAAGAGAAGGTAATCCTGGTAGTGCCCAGATTGAGTTAGCTAAGATTTGGTTACATTTTTGGCAACTGCAATTAGGAAAATAAAGAGTAAAAACAGAAAAAAAGAGCAATATAAACAATCTTGAATTCCAAGGAGGGGAGAAAAATATCTGGAAAAGAAGATGAGAAGAGAAAGTGAGAGTCTCACAATCTGCAGATTGCAACAGCAATAATAGGAATTGGTTAAACAGATATATTTGCAATTTGGGAAGCCAGAAGATTTATCCTGGCGTGACCGGGTGGGGCAGGGATCAGTTACAGAGTCACAGGAATAAGTTTTCCTGCTAATAGTAGTTTTGGGGCTTTGTCAGAATAGATATAGAAACATTGAAGATTAGAGCATGAGAAGGCCAATCGGAAACATTTGACATTCACGTAATTTTATAACTAGCAAAACAGGCAGACATGATCTCTTTGGAAACTGGGAGTAAGTCTGTGTTGATCTTACTCAACAATCCTCAGAGAACTAAACAATAATGTAATATTGGTTGTTATTATTTCAGACAGGTCCACAGGATGGCTCACTTGCAATTGCTAGAAGTTACACATGTTCATATTGCAGTTTCCTATCCACTACAATAGAAAGAACACACCCCGTCTTTTCCAACAAAACCAGAGTTTTAAGACAATTGTTCCCCAGTGTACTGCACATGGCAATGCCTCTAACAATCATTATTGACAGGCTTCATTTGATTTTAAACAAAAGTTCATGGTATAACCATTCCTTGATGCATTCTTCATGGCAATGCCTCAACCAATCAGAGGAGCAACTTATTGGCACCATTTTTCTCATATGGTTTAGATGGCTCTTCCCTTCTTGGGTCTGGTCTGGTGAATACAAGTTGAAAACCTCAAACAGCATGTGTCTTTTCTCAGCAATATTCAAATCTAACAAATTTGTAAAATTGGGACAGTGGAACAATATGTCTTCTTCTAACAAAGCTGCATAAATATGCTCCTTCTGAAACTACAGAATGGATACTTGCTCCACCACCTGTGTCTCACCATTTCTTTCTACTATTGTGGAGCTGAGGTCCCAGTTCCAAAGGATTCATGTCTGCCTGTTTTGCCAATTGAAAGATTGGTTAATGTTAACTGTTTCCAACTAAGTCCCAAGGCTACTACTAGCAAGAAAACCTATTCCTGAGATTCTTAAGCCACCCACCACCCTACATGGTCACACTGGGATGAATCTTCTGGATTCCTGAGTTGTAAATGTGTCTCTTTAACCAATCCCCATTATCCCTCTTGCATTCTGCAGAATGTGTAAACTCTCCTTTCTGCTAACCACACACTGCAGCTTTTCAACAATTCTGTGAAACTCTCACTTTCTTTTGAACTCTCATCTTCTTTTCCACACTTTCTTTTCCCCTCTTTGGAATTCAAGTATATTCTTCATTTGTTATAAGTTTTTACTGTTTCATATTCCCCAACTCCCGTGACAAAAATGCAAACAAATCCTAACTAACTCAGTCTGGTTACTACCAGGATTACCTTCTCTTCCTCAACATTCAGATGTTGATCCAATACATCATATGCTTTTGTATTTTTAGTGTTTACTAAAATGTATTTATAATTTCTCTGTTTCTACCTTCAACTTAATCTTTATTAACCGTTGCAAGGCTTTCATGACAGGTCCTCTGTCAGATACTGTCCAGTGTTATGCAATTAACTTTTCAAGAAATACAACGACAACTAAAATCTTCTTCATTTAAACCATGACAAACTCCAGCGTATTTGTTTCAGCCTCTGGATTCTAATCCTGGACAAGTCCTCAACTTCTTACGAATCTGGGTAAAGCTTATTGCAACCATGACAGACTGCAAGAAGTGAGTCTACAATGGTTGCATTTTTAAAATTTAACCTTAATGTGTGTTGGTAGCCAGGGAAAGTGTTGTTAGTTGTGCTTGGGAAGATAATAGTGGGTTATCACTATGAACCATGTCAGCTGTGGCTCAATTCTGTATCAGTTCTGAGTTCAAGGTTTGCTTAAGAGCAAAGACCAAGGCTACCACTTTATCCCAGTAATGAAGGAGAACTGTACTCTCAGGGGTGCTGTCTTCCAGATGAGACATTAAACAGTGCCCCCATCTAATACTGGGGTCCCATCCCTCAGTTGAAGGAGAACAGTTTAGATAGATATTAAGGAAGCCAGGAATTGTAGCACATAAAAAAAGAAGGCTTGTGAGAATTTATGAAAAATTTTCAGGTTTTAAAATAGGTCATTTAATGAACCCTGATAAATTATTTCAATAGGAAATTCAGGAAAAGTTCAATGGTTAGAATGTAAAACACATTACCACGGTGAGTCATTTCAGCACAGCACGTTGATTCAGTTAAAGGGCATGTTCAGATGAGCCTAAATAAAGTCCAGGCAGTAGAATCATGACAAGTAGAGATTCACATAGGGCATAAATATGAGCCTGGACCTGTTTGACCAACATGCTCATTCTGTACTGTTAATACAATGCAATGAACATAGTTAGAATATCCAGCCCTAAGACATACATTATTGGTGAATTGACCTGCTGCCTCTGGTTGGTAAATGGATGATAGATCGCGCAGCAGCCCAGTGGATTTTTGTTCCAATCCAATACCTCCACACAACAGGGATAATTTTTCAGCTTTGTGCATTAACCAGCAGGAGCACACATCCAGAATCGAGGGGCACGCAACGCATAATTTTACGACATAGATTTAAATGGCAGGAACGTTATGTATAGTTCACACCATAAATTGAAAGGCTGCCTTTATATCTCTGCTGATTGCCTCTCCTAGGATCATGTTGAATGGAAAATCAATAGTGTGGAATAATTAAACCTCTCACTCTAGACTCAATGGAGATCATTTAGACTTTTTTGAGATGGTATAAAATACACAATATCAGATCAGTTTCCCATTACATATCTCTGCCAAGTTTCATTTAGTTGTCAAAATGTCGTGCCATTCTGGAGTGTGCAATTGTACATTTAGCTCATAAAATAGAAATGTTGTCATTTATAAAGTACACTTTTAACAAGTGAGATATTATTACTATATTTAGCAAATATGCTTATATTGAACCCTAAAGATTAATTTATAATTTGTAGCAATTGTTATGAATTTATATGCTCAACTAATAAATGCCAACTATATTACCATTATATTAAACCAAATAGCACGTTATGAATTTATGCGTAAAATATTGCATTTAAAAAATAGTGCTAAGTGACTGCAAGATATGTTTATGCAGAGAAGTAGGATCATTCAAATGGTATAAAATAAATTGTATTTATCAGAATTTACTTTAAAACAAGCTGAGAAAAAAGTAGCAAAACATACAAAATTAAAACTGAGCACAAATTATTGGATGAACATTACCATCAATCATTTAAGACTACTGCTGGTTTGATAAAAATTGATCTTGAGGTTACAGGAAAATTAACTGATAAATAGTACAAAGTTTAAACATGCTAAACTAATGTGTCCTGCCAGCGAAACATATAGTTCTCACACATCAGAAATAAAACGTTAAATTACCAATTTAAAATACAGTTTTTGAAAATGTACTCTGCTTCTTGACCAAATTATTTATAAAATCTTTAAGGCTGACTATGCGCACAATAATGAAAGAGAAGTAAAGTAAAAAGATATATCAGCTATTCGCATTTACTTCATGATTATTGTCTATCAAACCTTTTCTTTATATTACATTTCTATTTTTGCTTTCTCTGGCTTATTTTCTTTTAGTGCCTTAGTTTTTTTTAAAGAAATTGAATTCATTCATTTATTTTCTCTAAACTATTGCTGTTCCAAACTTCTTCTATGAAGTTTAGAATGTCTTTCTGTTTCCTAACCTTCCTGACTTATCATGATCTATCCGAGGTATAACTTGCAAGTTCACCGTTCTGGCCCATTTTTGTACTTAGAATCATTCCCTGTCATGGTGAATTTTGCATTTTCTACAGACTGTTCGAATTACTGACTCTCATGGTCTTGAAAAGAAATTTATTCATTGAACCATCCGTGATGAGGCAAAATTGTACAGTTTGTAACACATCATTCCATTCTCTAGTTTTTCACCAATCCACACTGCAGCCCTCTCTGGATCTGCTTTAAGCACATCTAATCCATGCTGAATGAAAACTTAATTGGCTGAATCAACATTATATCCTTCTATTTATTTGACAGCCTTGTAAAACAAATGCCTTATTAAACAAACATCCAAGGTGATAGAGAACGGCTATGATTTCCAAAGGGGCAACCAGATGTTTGTCTCTTTAAAGTAAGGAGTATTGTTACCATGATGCCTTAAAGGCAAAAATATCATGGCACCTTCCAAGGAAGTGAAGATTTAGCTTGTAAAGATAGTATCAAACTAAAGGAAAAGTCATATAATTGTGCAAAGAGAGTTGACAGGTCAGAAGATAGGACAGAATGTAAAAGAAGCAAAGGATTACTAAAAGATGAATTAGGAAGGAAAAATTGGAACACCAGAGAAAGTTAGCCAAAAATATAAACCAAATAAGAAAAGCTTCTTTGGGTATTATTGAAGAAAAGATGTATTATTACTACAGAAAATGAGTTTGGGGAATTACTAATGGCACACACAGCAACAGCAGATGAATTGAACAGATATTTTGTTTTGGTCTTCACTAGAGAGAATATAAGAAGTACCCCAGAAATACCAGTAAATCAGGAACTGAAAAGGAGGAAGGTACTGAAGAAAATTACAATTACCATGGAAGCAATACTATGTAAGTTATTGGAACTATGAGTTGATAAGTTCTAGGCCCTGATAGATTTCATCATAGGGTCTTAAAAGTAATCGCTAGTGTGAAAACTGATGTGTTATTTCTAATTTTCTAAAACTCGTTAGATTCAAGGAAGGTTCCTATAGGTTGGACAATAGCTAATCTAGCTCCTTTATTCAAAAAGGGAGGGAGGCAGATGGAAGAAAACTACAGGCCAATTAGCTGAACATCTGTCATAGGGAAATTTTTTCGGAGTTATCACTGAAGGTACTTGGATAAATTCAAGGTAATAGGCAGTTCCAACATGGTTTTGTCAAAGGGAAATCATATTTAAACATTTATTAGGAGTTCTTTGAAGTAATTTGTGTCGTGCATTAAGAGGAACCCAGAGAATTTGTTTTACTTAAATTTCCAAAAGACATTTGATAAGGGAAATCATCAAAGCTTATTGCAGAAAATGAGAGCTCATTACATTGGAGAACATAGAACATAGGACTGTACAGTATAAGAACAGGCCCTTTGGCCCACAATGCTGTGCCAAATTAAACTAATCCTTTCTGCCTGCCCTTGGTCCATATCTCTCCATTCTCTGTGTATTCATGTGTTTATCTATAAGTCCCTAAATGTCCCTATCGAATCTGCCTCCACCACCACCCCAGGAGCGCGTTCCAGACTCTTACCATTCTCTGTGTTAAAAACTTGCCCTTCACATCTCCTTTGAATATTCTCCCTCTTTCCTTAGTTTTAGACATTTCAACACTGGCTAGATATTTTAATTCTGGAGCTGATGTGATGGCACAGTTAGATCAGCTAGCCAACAGGAAACAAAGAGTAGGAATAAATGAGTCTTTTCCAGTCTGGGAGAATGTCACAAGTATGCCATGAGGTTTGGTGCTGGGGCCTCAACTCTTTATAATTTATAAAAATAATTTGGATGAAAGGATAAAAGATGTGGAAGTTAAATTTGCTAATTACAGAAAGTTTAGTAGGAATGTCAGTTATGAAGAGGACATATAGAGCCTATAAAGAGATATAGATAGGTTAATTGACTGGATAAAGATCTGGCAAATAGAGTACAATGTATGCCAATGTCCAGATGGCTAGCCCAGTGGCAATCTCAGACCAGGCTGGCATGGTCTGGTAGTATAGCCACCACTGCCAGTCCTGGGCTAATACCTGATCTTTCAGGACCTGCAGATCCCTACCCACAAAGTGGGGTATTAATTTCTCCTGCTCTGTCAGGGCAAGGACAAATATAAGGAATTGTGCAGAGCATCTCCAGACTGGCACCATGGGTCCTAGAGCAGAAAAGGCTTTTAAAGATGCCATGGGCACAAGGAAGCCAGTCAATTTCTGGGATATTCTGCCAGTGGTGAGTTGCTCCAGGAAAGCAAGTAATAGGATTAGATGAGAGCCAGCTGCCATAACGCAAGGTAGATAACTAATGAGGTGAGTTTCATAAGATACAGTGAGGAATCTCACTTGACCTTGTGGAGAGAACTCTCTGTGACATCTGACAAAATTGACACATGGCCAAAAGAAAAGCAAGTTTCAACACTAAATACCTGTCCTCCCAGAAATATATACAGAAAATTTTGTTTTCATTGGCACCTTATGTACTCTCCATAAACTTCCAAAAATTACTTACCTGAAATATCACCCAGAGGTTTACTGTATTATCATGATCTCTACAATGTCAAGTAGTCAGCCAGTAGTAAGTGAGAAGGCTTTCTGCTGGTAAGTTTATTTAAGGCAAAGTTTCATTATTATGTAAGTGATTTATGCTCTGTATAAAGTATAGCAGTGATGTGTATACTCCCTGCATTATGTTTCTATGACATAATATGTATTTACATTGATTACATTGATTATGTGCGCCTCTTGATCAACAGTGCCCTTTTTGTCCCGTAGATGCTGGTCAATAGAAGTTTTGCTGCATACATTTCTTAATAACATCAAGGAATACATGGAAAGTGCAAGAAAGTAGTATTGAAGCAGAACAGTAACGTGATATCATTGAATAGTGGAGCTGGCTCAAAGGGCTACTCCTGCACTTAATAGCTATATTCTTATTTATATGAATCGTTTATTGGGAAATGACTGATGGCTTTGACATGTCGAATTCCTGGGTAGCTATGCAACTTCAAACTGACCTTCCAGACTCCCCATTGATAGGTCCCTTGATTGACCCATGTTTTCCCTGATACCCGGATCTTAGAAATGTTCCAACACCATAACTGACCCCCTGAAACTCCAGCCCTGAAGACTAGGGAAGTCTTACAGCAACTATACAAGGTGCTGGTGAGGCCCCATCTGGTGTACTGTGCGCGGTTTTGGTTGCCATGTTTAAGAAAAGGTATCAATTCATTGGAGCCGTTTAAGGGAAGGTTCACCAGAATGACTCTTGATATGGAGAGGCTGGCTTATGAGCAAAGACTAAACAGCTTGGGACCCTACCCACAGGAGATTAGAAGAATGCGATGTGATCTCATTGAAAACTATTGGATTTTTAAGGGGTTTGACAGATTACATGCTGAGATTTTTCTCCCAACAGGAGTGTGTAAAATCAGAGGGCTCGGTCTCCAAATAAAGTGATGCCAATTGAAGACACATAATTAGGAATTTCTTCTCTATGTGTTGTGAGTGTTTGGAACTCTTTGTCACAGAGAACTGTGAGAGCAGAGTACTTAGTTTCTTGATCAGTATGGGAATCAAGTGTTATGGAGAAAGGGCAGAAAAGTGGAAGTGAGCAATGTCATATCAGACGTAATCTGTTTGAATAGCAGATCAGGCTTGAGGGGCTGAATGACCTACTTCTGTTCCTATTTCTTATATCTAAAGTCAGGATGGTGAGTGGCTTAAAGGAGCGGCTTCAGGGATTTCCTATTAACTGGTCTCTATGTCCTTCTAGGTGTTAGATGTCATGGATTTGGAAGTGCTGTCTCAGAAGTTTTGGAAAATTTCTGCAGGGCATCTTGTACCTAGTACAAGCTGCTGCTACTGAGTGTCTATGGTGAAAGGAGTGAATGTTTGTGGATGTGCTGCTGGTCAAACAGGATACTTTACCCTAGATGGTATCTAGCTTTTTGAGTATTGTTAGAACCGCAGGTAAATAGAGAGCATTCCACCAACCTTCTGGCTTGTGCCTTGCAACTGGTGGACAGCATTTCAGAAAGCAGGAAGTGAGTTACTCACTGAGGTATTTCTAGCTCTGACTTCCTCTTGTAGCCATTGTATTTAAATGGATCTTCCAGTTCAATTCAGGCATTGCAATAAGATACTGAATATTGTGCAATCGTCAGCAAATATCGCTACTTCTGGCTTTATGATGGATGGAAGATCTTTTATGAAGCATTTGAAGAACGTTGGGCCTAGAAAAATACCTGCAGAAAAGTCTTGGATTTGAGATGACTAACGTCCAACAACCACAACCAACTTCTTTGTCAAGCCTGCATTGATCCTCTGAAGACTATTCCACCCAAACCCAGCCCTCTACCCTACCTCCTTAACCCTCACAAACTTGAACTCTATGGGACGATTCAGCAGGACCAATCTGCCTAACATGCACATCTTTGCATTGTTGGAGGAAGCTGAAAAACATGCAGGCACAGAGAGATTGTGCAAGTTCTGCAGAGATGGTCACCCAAAGTTAGAATGGAACCAGGTCCTTGGCGCTGTGAGGTAGAAGCACTAACCACTGCACCACCATCAATGCCCTATGTACCAGGTATGACTTTAACAAATTGTCAGTTTTTTCTTGATTCACATTGAGTCTAGTTTTGCTGGGACTCTATGATGTCACACCTGTCAAATGCAGCCTTGATGTCATTAGCAGTCATGTCTGGAATTCAGCTCTTGAACGAAGAACAAAGCAAGAGATGCAATTCACAGCTCCTTCAGAAACGTGGAACTTAAATCTAATTGTGTCTTTATCATGCAAGATAGTTGAGGGAAGGAAACCCATGTCTCATTTTCACTACACTAGTTGCCACATTCTGAGATTTAAATGCCAAAGCAGTGGAGGCAATCGAGTTGACAACTCCTGTGAAATGTATGGGTGGGAGATAGAGTGCCAGATGGATCAGGTGCCACTGTGATACTTATGCACAGTGGCAAGTAAGTACAACATCAGTGTACATGTAAATAGGGTGTCAGGTAATTGATGGAGGGTTTGGAATATGTTAGGGCAGCATGGGGTATCAGGACTGGCAGACAGTGGGGCTGTTAGGCCAAGCAAGCGGGAGGGAGAGAGAAGTAATTAGAGGGAGGAGGTGGGGCCAGGGGGAAAGGTAGGTGGGATGGTTATAGGTGGATGTAGGTAAGGGGTTACTGTGATTGGTCAGTTGGAAGGGCGGAGCAGATAGGTGAGTATGAAGATGGACAGGTTAGGTTAGATCAGGGAAATGAGGAAGAGGGGCAGATCTGGACACAGGATAAGGCTGGGGGTGGAGGAGTTTTGAAGCTGCTGCACTCAACATTGAGGCCATTAGGCTGTAAGCTCCCAAGGAGAAACATCAGGCAATGTTCCTCTAGCTTACGTTTGGCCTCACTCTGACAGTGGAGGAAGCCAAGGATGGATATGTTGCCAGGGGAGTATGGGGTGAATTAAAGTGAATGGCAACCAGAAGATCCAGTTGATTCATGGGTGCAGAATGCAGATGCATTGTGAACTGGTCCCTGAGTGTGCGTTTGGTCTCTCCAACACAGAGGAGACCAAATTGGGATCAATGGATATAACAGATCAAGTTGGATGAGATGCAAGTCAAATTCTGACAGATCTGGAAGGATTGTTTGGAGCCTTGGATGGAAGTGAGGAGGGAAGTGTAGGGGCAGGTGTTGCACCTCTTGCATTTGCAGGGAAAGGTACCATGTGTGGTGGAGATGTTGATGGGGAGTGTAGAGCTGATGACGGAGTTGCTGAATGAATGATCCCTGTAGAAAGTGGTCAGGATGGGGAAGGAAATATATCTTTGATAGAAGGGTCTTATTCTAGGTGGCAGAAATGTCAGAGGATAATGCGTTGGATTCGGAGGTTGGTGGGGTGATATGTGAGGACTAAGTGGACTCCATCCTTATTGTCATTGAGTGGAGGGGATTTGAGGGCAGAAGTGCAAGAAATGGAGGAGATGCGGTTGAGGACACCCTTAATTACAGAGGAGGGGATAAATACCCTGAAGTTACTCTGTTTTCTAATGCTTGCAAGAAGAAACAGGAGGGATAAAAGAAGTAACAGCTTTATATATCAGAGATAGTAGGAACTGCGGATGCTGGAGAATTGGAGATAACAAGGCGTAGAGCTGGATGAACACAGCAGGCCAAGCAGCATCATAGGAGCAGGAAAGCTGACGTTTCGGGCCTAGAGGTCCAGGCCCAAAACGTCAGCTTCCCTGTTCCTATGATGCTGCTGGGCCTGCTGTGTTCATCCAGCTCTACACCTTGTTATCTCAGCTTTATATATCTACCTGGCCTACTAAAATTATTGAGCAGCAGAAAGTGTATCTAGTAATGTCTGTTACATTATCAATTTACCACATCCAAAGTGCTGATATAGAATTTGTTTAAAGCCTGTGTGCTTATTCCAGTTATTCATCCTTGTACAAACAATTCAGCATGCCTTTAATCCACCACACCTGCAACACAGCTTCTGAATGTCAAATCATACACTATCACGTTAAATTAGACTTTTCTCACCATTGACAAACACATTTTTACAGGTAAATTGCCTGGTTCACAAAATCCATTTTATTTTCATTTTTTTAAAATTAACTGCTCTATCATTATGCAAAATTTGTCACTCAAAAACATTAAATAACTGTCAAGTGATTTTTCTTATTTTATGCCCAGTTGACAATACTTTTGAAATAGATTTTATTTTTATAAATCTGACATTTTTTAGGTTGGTGAAACTAAAACCATATTGCTGAACATGGATTATATATTCAAATCCTCAAATATGCATGAAAATCAGCTTTCAATCAGAATGACTTTGCTTGTGTTTTCCCCTTTAAGGGGAAGAGTCATCTGTTTGAGCTTATTACGGCTGTTTGGTCTGAGCACTAAGGAGTAACAACATAAAAGCACTGAGACAGAAAGTCAATCCATTAAAAAGACAGCAATGATGCTCTTCTGTTACTAGGTGTCGATATTGCACTTTGGACATACACCATCTACTGCAATGGTATTAATAAAGCCTGCTAGGAAACATTAGTGCCAGTGAATCAGGAAAGTAATTGAGTTGCTGTCAAAATAATGACTTCCATTGCTGCTCATTTGGAGTTTAATATCACTAAATCACCTGGAATTCAGTGCTCGGTAGCTTGAAATTTCTTTTGGTATTTTAATGAGGTAAATAAGTGCTCAGTGGATGATTTTTGTACGAAGTTGGAAGCCTGAAGATCACACTTGGTCGTTGAGCTCCATCTGAGTGCTCAGGGCAACATGTGTCTCAACAATTTCAGGCCATCTACCTTTTAGCAGTGACCCTCAGTACGGCAGAGAGTGGCAATGCTAGTGACTGGTGAAAGTACTAGGCTGCTATTGTTTCTTTTGGAGTAGAGATGTGACAAATATATCTGAGTTAATTCTCCACTGGTGGCGACCTCAGCCACAATCTGAAAGCCTCAGCATATTCTGATATATAGCTTAATAAAGTTTATCTAGCTTGACTATAATAGCTCTTGCCAAACAAAAATTTATCAGTCTCAGTTTAGAACCTTTTAGTCAGCTTAGATGTACAGTTCTTGGGAGGGAAAGTTCCAAATTTCCACTCTTCCTTGTATAAGTAACTGTTTCCTGATGTCACCAATGAATGGCCTGATTCTGGGACCTTACTACTGAATATTAACAAGTTTACTCAGGGTGGCCTAATTTTTTTGTCAGTCATTAAACAAACCTAGCGCTCTTAGTAACAGGCATCGACTTAGCATTTAGGCTATCATCCCTGTTATTTGAAAAATTACGTAACACAATTGGATATCTTTTCTTTGTTAAATAGGCTCAAAAGATCAATTTCTATTACAATGCGTTATATTCTTCTGATCATACCTCACTTAATGGATATAGATCCAATATATGGCAACTGACACACAGTTTTCATTTTATGTTGAGAGGACCTGTGCTCTTATGGTGAGTTCCACTTTAAACATTGCTCTGTTCAAATTTTAGCTAGTGGACATCACTTAGAGGTGCAAATGTGTTCTCAGATAAATATATAAATATGCAGCCTGCTTCTGAAAAACATTTGCTTGGTCAACATCCTGGTAACTTAATTTTATCAAACGGATTACACAGCAATAAAATGGTACTGGCTAGAACTAAATTGCCAATCCTGTTAAAGTCCGATGTACATTTGTGCTGTTTTGAAATCTTGATTTACATTATGTCTGATCAATAAGCCAGTAATGGCAGAAATTCATGTTAACAATTTAGCAGGGTACCTTTTTCAAATGATGATATCTCTTTATGAAGCTTTTTCTTCACAAAATTAAGACAGAATTTGATACTAGACGGAAGCACCATGTTTGCATTGAGCATTGAGTGTTGTTACCAAAATACAGGCACATGAAATGGCCTGAAAACAACAGCTACTTGTTGTATTAAGTCAAATAAAATACACACTTGATGCCCCAAACTTACAATTCCTTCTCAATCGTCAGTTATGTCTCCAATGCAGTCTCTGCATTGTCATAAATAAATAGGGCAGCTTTCCCAGGGACTCAGAAGTTTGTTTGGAGACTGCTGTTCAGCAGTGTGGTGGCAACCCAGTTAAATAACACCAGCAACCAATTTGTGGGAATATTCCAGTGTAAATGTGAATAGGACCATAACTGAATATGCAGCTCATCAGTTAACAGGAGATACCTGTAAGATGGGAACTCAAAGTTACAAGTCTAAAATGTCCCAAGTGCAGAGGTTTGCAATTCAGTTACAAACTCATGGAGTCTACAATAAGCAATAACATTGGAGATGAGGAGGTTGCAGCTGTAGCCTCCACCTATTTCATTCCTTAATTTTGTCCAGCTCTCTTGCATTCCATGGATACCATGAGTACTGTCACTGCACGCAGTCCCTACGCAATCAGCTGAATAGGCTGGGACTATTATCCCTGGTGCATCAGAAGCTCAGGGATGACCTTAAAGAAGTTTACAAAATCATGAAGAGCACAGAAAGAGTCAGTAGTCAAGGTCTATTCCCCAGGGTCGGGGAGTCCAAAACTAGACAGCATAAGTTTAAGATGAGAGGGGAAAGACATAAAAGGGACCTAAGGGGTGACTTTTTCACATAGGGGGTGGTGCGTGTATGGAATGAACTGCCAGAGAAAGTGGTGGAGGCTGGTAAAATTAAAACATTTAAAAGGCATCTGGATGAGTATATGATTAGGAAGGGTTTAGAGGGATATGGGATAAATACTGGCAAATGGAACTGGATTAATTTAGGATGAGTTGGGCTGATGGCTGGTTCTGTGCTATACAATTCTATGAGTTTATGACTCTAACTCAAGAAAAATCACAATCACCAGATAACTGATCCTGAGTAAATTGTTGGAGCTGTGGGATGACAAGTGCTGGGGTTGTGCAGAATTTCAATCTAGAGTAAGAAAAGAAATGGCAATTCAGATAGTTGATGCATTGGTTTTAGTATTACAGACCTTCCTAGATTTTGAAAGGTCTCATTCAATTCGGAGATAAAAAATGTATCTCTTTTATTCAAAAGAAAAGACAGACAAAGAAAGCTAGAGTCTACAGGTCAGATAGCTTGAGTAGATAAAAACCGAAAGAACTGTGGATGCTGTAAATCAGAAACAAAAACAGAAGTTGCTGGGAAAGCTCAGCAGGTCTGGCAACATCTGTGAAGAAAAAATCAGAGTTAACGTTTTGGGTCCAGTGATCAAATCCTGCGTCCTGCTTGAGGGTCAAATGACCTGCTCCTTGTTTGAATGTACTTTACTGTACAACATTAGGACAATAACATAATCTACAATACTTGTACAACCTATACTCTGTTCTTATGGCTTCTTGTCTCATAATTTTTGTGGGTTTATGCTTGAAGGAGTAGGAGGAAACTTGGTTCAGAGATATGAGGAACTGCAGATGCTGGAGAATCTGAGATAACAAGTTGTAGACCTGGATGAATACAGCAGGCCAAGCAGCATCAGAGGAGCAGAAAAGCTGACGTTTTGGGGCCTAGAACCTTGTTCAGAAATGGGGGAGGGGAAGGGCATTCTGAAATAAATAGGGAGGGGGGGAGGCAGATAGAAGATGAATAGAGGAGAAGATAGGTGGAGTGGAAACAGACAGGTCCAGGGGGTGGGGATGGACCCAGTAAAGTTTAGTGTAGGTGGGGAGTGACGGAGGGGATAGGTCAGTCCAGGGAGGACAGATAGGTCAAGGGGGCAGGATGAGGTTAGTAGGTAGGAGATGGGGATGGGGCTTGAGGTGGGAGGAGGGGATAGGTGGGAGGAAGAACAGGTTAGGGAGGCAGGGACAAGCTGGGCTAGTTTGGGATGCGGTAGGGGGAGGGGAGATTTCAAAGCTTGTGAAGTCGACATTGATGCCATTTCTGGAGAAGGTGGAGGGCATGGGTGGTGCCATGGGCATAGGTAGGGAGTTCCTTGACCAAGGGAAGAAAATGGAATCGAGATAGGTGGAGACAATGGGTCGACCAGGGCAGTCAGGTTTGTGGATTTTGGGAAGGAGGTAGAAGTGGGTGGTGCAGTGTTGGGGAACAATGAGGTTGGGGGCGGTGGGTAGGAGGTCACCTGAGGTGGTGAAGTTGCGGATGGTTTGGGAGATGATGGTTTGGTGGTCGGAAGTGGGATCATGATAATGGGGGCGGTAGGAAGAAGTATTGGAGAGTTGGCACCTGGCCTTGGCGAAGTAGAAATCAGTTGTAGTATGGCACCCGCTTCTATCTCCTTCCTGAAATCCATAAACCTGACTGCCCTGGTTGACCCATTATCTCTGCCTGCTCCTGCCCCACCAAAATTATCTCCACCTATCTCAACTCTATTTTCTCCCCCTTGGTCCAGGAACTCCCTACATACGTCCGTGACACCATCCACAGCCTCCAGCTCCTCCAAAACTTCTAATTCGCTGGTTCCCAACACCTCATCTTTACCATGGACATCCAGTCCCTATGCATCTGCATTCCCCATGCAGATGGCCTTAAGGCCCTCCGCTTCTTCCTGTTCTGCAGGCCTGACCAGTCCCCCTCCACCAACACCCTCCACCCTCATCCACCTAGCTGAACTTGTCCTCACTCTCAACAACTTCTCTTTCAATTCCTCCCAATTCCTATAGACAAAGGGGATGGCCGTGGATACCAGCATGGGCCCAAGCAATGCCTGCCTCTTTGTAGATTACATGGAACAATTCTATTCCATAGCTACACTGGCCCTAAACCCCACCTCTTCCTCCGTTACAGTGATGACTCTCACGAAGAGCTCGAAGAATTCATCAACTTCACCAACACCTTCCACCCCCAACCTTAAGTTCACCTGGACCATCTCTGATACCTCTGTCTCCTTCCTGGACCTCTCTGTTTCCATCTCTGGCAACCATCAAAAAACCGATATCCATTTCAAGACCACCGACTCCCACAGCTACCTAGATTACACCTCCTCCAACCCACCTTTCTGCAAAAATGCCACTCCCTGTTCCCAATTCCTTCACCTCCGCTGTATCTGCTTCCAAGATGAGGCATTCCACTCCCTAACGTCTCAGATGGCCTCGTTTCTCAAGGACCGCAACCTCCCCCCTCAGTGGCCAAGAATGCTGTCGACTGTGTCTCCCGCATTTCCCGCAACTCATCCCTCACACCCCGTCCCTGCAATAACAACCAAAACATAACCCCCTTGTCGTCATGAACCAACCCTCCAACCTTTGGATCCAAAGCATCATCGTCCGACATTTCCACCATCTGCAATCCAACCACACCACCAAAGACATTTTTCCCTCCCCACCCTTATCTGCCTTTCGGAGGGAGCACTCTCTCCGGGACTCCCTTGTCCGCTCCACACTCCCCTCCAGCCCCACCACACCCGGCACTTTTCCCTGCAACCGCAGGAAGTGTGACATCTGCCCCCACACCTCTGCCCTCGCCCCCATCCCAAACACCAAGAAGACTTCCCACATCAAGCAGATGTTCACCTGCACATCTGATAATGTGGTATACTGCATCCGCTGTTCGCATTGTGGCCTCCTCTACATCAGGGAAACCAAGTGGAGGCTTGGGGACCGCTTTGCAGAACGCCTGTGCTCGGTTCACACTAAACAACTGCACCTCCCAATCACGAGCCATTTAAACTCCCCCTCCCATTCCTCAGACAGCATGTCCACCCTCGGCCTCTTGCAGTGCCACAACAATGCCACCCAAAAGAACAGCAACTCATATTCCACTTGGGAACCCTGCAGCCCAATGGTATCAATGTGGACTTCACAAGGTTCAAAATCTCCGCTCCCCCTACTGCATTCCAAAACCAACCTAGCTTGTCCCCAGTCCCCTAACCTGTTCTTCCTCCCAGCTATCCCCACCTCCCACCTCAAGCCGCACCACTGTTTTCTACCTACTAACCTTATTCTGCCACCTTGACCTGTCCATCCTGCCTGGACTGACCTATCTCCTCCCTAACCTTCACCTACACTCATCTTTACTGGCTCCATCCCTGTCTCTTTGACCTGCCTGTCTTCTCTCCACCTATCCTCTCCTCTATCCATCTTCTGTCTGCCTCTGCCCTCTTCCTATTTATTTCAGAACGCCCTTCCCCTTCCCCATTTCTGAAGAAGGGTCTATGCCCGAAACGTCAGCTTTCTTGATCCTCTGATGCTGCTTGACCTGCTGTGTTCATCCAGCTCTACACCTTGTTATGATGGAAGGAACTTGGATTTTTTTTCTTAGACAAAAGTCAATGAAAAGATATTGGAGCACTTTTTTCCAAAGAAAAAGACATTTCTGAGCAACCATATGGGTCCATATAATGTCCGGCCTTGGTTACTCGAACTATTCAGGGAAAATGCCTAGCTTTTATTTTGCACAGGCTGGGTGCTCTGTTTGAAACCATTCTTCCAGGCTTGGAGATGGTTTGAGATTTTCTGTTGGGAGAAATCTGCCCAGCTCATGTCTTCTGTTTCTGAAGTACTTTTATCATAAAACCAGTGTGAAAGCTAACTATTAACTTGAAAAATGACTGATAGACTCATTCATTTTACATTTAATGCTCAAGCTGGATCTGTCAAGATGCCAGAGATAGCTTCCCATCTTTGATGACACCTGAATACGGTCAAGTATGTCTCAGAGGGCCTTCAGGGGACTCTGAAGGGGAAAGGTGAACATTCAGTGATTGTGGTACATAACAGTGCCAACGACATAAGCAAAAAAAAAGTATGAGTTTCTACAAGCTGAGTATAGGGAGTTAAGAAATAAATTGAAAGGTAGGACCTTGAAGGTAGTAATTTTAGGATTGTTACCAGCACCATGTGTTAGTGAATATAGAAATAACTGTATTTATTAGATTAATATATGACTGAGGGTTCAGATTCTAGCAACATTGGGGCCAATACAAAGGGGGCAGGTTTCTTCTGGGTAAGACTGGGACTTTGGAGTTTATAAATGCTGTTGAGGAGAGTTTTAATTACAGGGGCTGGGAACCTGAACAAGGAGATTTTGAAAGGGGAACAAGGATTGAAATGAAACATAGGAAGCTAAGTAGCAAAGATTGAAGGCAAACAAAAGGCAAATTGGGCCATGATGCAAAATAAAACTAAGATGACTAATAATGCTAAAAAAGGTCTAAAGACATTATGTCTTAATGTATTCAAAATTCACAATAAAGTAGATGAAATGAAATAAAGTAGCGATGGGAAATGCAATATCATACGGTCGGGAGTTGAGTCTGGGTTGGATGCTTTTTGGAAGGTTAATGTTGACTTGATGGACTGAATGGCCTGCTTCCACACGGTAGGGATTTAATGATGGTGGATACCATCAATATTGTGCTTCCCACTCATTTTAAAGATTTCAGGATCCAGTGAACCACCCTGTTATTTAGCAAGAATTCAGCACAGGGGAATCAATATCATGTGTGGCCAATGCCATTCCAAATCAACCTGCACTGCTTACAGCAAAGGTGTATTATGGCAGGTCCTGACAGCAATGATGGAAATGAAGCTGACCTTTAAAAATTAAATGATGGCACAAAATGGATGGGAACAAGCTCCAAGATTTTCAAGTGCTTCACTGGAGTCTTGATGGAGGTGTTGCTGAGGAGGAGAAATGTCCTGTGTCCACATGAGGGCAGGAGACTCTCCAGACCCAATTACAAGGCAATGGGATCAGATTGCTGTGGACATTAATGCCAAGAACCCTGAGGAGCTGTGGCTGAATCTATCGTAAAGGAGAGAACCCTCATGATGAGTCGTCATTCTCAACTGCACTTCCCTCCTCACCCCACAATCTCTTCTGATTTATAAACTGCAGATGTTTAAAGAATGCACCTTCATTCCTCCCCTCATCTCAACTTTATACTTTTACCTATGTTTTACTATATAGGTATCTAAGAAGTGTAGCCTGACTACCGTTTGGAGAAGCAGCAAAAAATCAGCCCTGAAGAAGATTGCTATCACTCAATTTCGGTGTAGAGGGGTGAGATCTACACATATTGAGACACCAGGCACGAGTGGCCTGGAACTGGGGCAAGAGGCAAGGATAGTGCAGGTGCAAGATCACTGGAGGTTGAGGCCACCCATGGATTTCACAACAGAGGACAGAGATGAGCACTTTGATGGGTCAACTTACAGAAGAAGGTGCACGCAATGAAATGCTTCATGCATTGGTAAAGTTGCTAGAGAGTTTGCAATGATGTCAGGAAGGTGACGAATCTAACATTAACTTAACACAGAACTTTGTGCAAAGATAGGAGTTAAGACTTTCTAGCTGGCAGCAGTGACTAACTCTGTTTGTACGTGTGTTAACAGAAATTTGGTGCAGCATCAGATGTTTGAAGCTCCCACTGCTGAGCAAACAGCTGCAACAAACTGTTTGGTTGCTGTGGGAACTCATAAGGGGATTTCTGCAAAGTCACTTTGCTGCAGTCAAGGCTCTGAATTACAGTGTTCAGAGGCACTGGCAGGATATCAGAGGAGTCCAGTGATCTGCCCTGTCTTGTGACAGATTATTGGGATTGCTGAGGTACTGTAAGCTGACCCATCAAAGTGCTTATCTCTGTCCTCTGTTGTGAAATTCATGCCACTATTCTTCCTACCAAAGTGCATAACCTCATACATTGCCACATTGTAACCCATGTGCCAATTCTTTATCCAACTGCCTAATGCCCAAGTCCTTCTGCAACCTCCCAACTTTGTCAAGACTACTTGTTTCTCCACCAGTCTTTGTGTCATCTGCAAACTTAGCAACAATGCCCTCAGTTCCTTCATCCAGATCATTAAGTACAATATGAATAGCTGTGGTTCAACACTGACCCCTGTCGAACTCCATTAATCACAGACTGCCATGCTGAATAAGACTTCCTTGTCTCTACTCTGTCTTCTGGCAGGCAGACAATCCTCTATCCACGCCAATTCATTGCCCTAACACTTTTATCTTATACAGCGGTATCCTGTGTGTGGCACCTTGTCAAAGACCTTCCAGGAATCTGAATAGGTCACATCCACTAGCTCTCTTTTGTCTAACTTGCTCATTACCTCCTCAAAAAACTCTAACAGATTTATCAGGCATGACTTCCCTTGACAAAGCTGTGCTGACTTAGTCATATTTTACCATGCTCTTCCAAATACTCTGCTATCTTCTCCTTACTAATGGACGCTAGAATCTTACTAAGGACTGAGTTCAGGCTAATTGGCTTATTGTTTCCTATTTTCTCCTCCCTCCCTTCTTAAATAGTGGTGTTACATTAACCATTTTCCAGTCGTCTCACTCTAGTGATTTCTAAAAGTACACCACCAATGCCTCTATGATCTCCTTAGTTATCCTATTCAGAACGCTGGGGTGTAGTCCATCTTGTCTGGGTGATTTATCCATCTTCAGACCTTTCAGATTCCCCAGCATCTTCTCCTAAGTGATGGCTGCTGTGAAAACTGAAGCAAAATATGTATTCAGTTCTGTCACTATTTCATCGTTCCCCATAACTAATTCATTTTCCAGCGGTCCAATGTCTGCTCTTGCCTCACTCTTATTTTTTAGGTATCTAAAAATTATTCTTGTAATCTTCTTTTATATTACTAGCCATCCTACTCTCATATTTCATCCTCTTCATGCTTGTTGTTTTTTTTTAAGTTGACCTCGGCTGGTTTTTAAAGGCTTCCCAATTCTCTGGCTTTCAATAATCTTCATCACACTGTATGCTTTGGCTTTTATGCTGTCCCTGACTTCCCTTGTCAGCCTTGGTTGACTCATCCCCTTCTTTTAGTGTAGCAGACTTTATTGTAACTGGCAGTGTTGATAAACTGGCAAAAATTATGTGCATGAAATACTGGAGGTTTACTGTATTACCACAATCTCCATGATGTCTGAGTAGTCAGTTGAGGGTGTGAGCGAGAAGGCTCTCTGCTGGTAAGTTTATTTAAGGAAATGTTGCATCATTATTTCAGTGATTTATTCTGTAAATAAAATATAACAGTGATGTGAATACTCCTGCATTGTTTCTATGACTTAGTGTGTGCTTTTACATTGATTATGTAGATTCTTGATAACTGGAATTTTTATCAACCAGCATATTCCTGATCCCATAGATGCTAGTTAAAAAAAAGGATCGCTGTATGATTTTATTTTGCCTTGGGATGAATTTCTGCTGTACCTCCCAAATTACCCCCAGAAACTCCTGCAATTGCTGCTCTGCCATTTTTCCATGTGTGGCTCCCCTTCCAGTCAACTCTGGTCAGCTCTTCCCTCATGTCTTTGTAGTTACCTTTTCACAATTATGATACCATTACATCTGGTTCCGGCTTCTCCCTGTCAAACTGCACGATGAATTCTATCACATTATGGTCACTGTCCCCTAGGGGTTTCTTCACCTTAAGCTCCCTAATCAAGTCTATCACTAAATCCAGAATTGCTTGTTACCTAGTGATATTTTACTAATTCCTTATCTCGAGTTCTGCAACCAACCTGATTTTCCCAGTCCACCTGCATATTGAAGTCTGATATGATTACTGTAGTAGTGTCTTTCTTACATGCCTTTTTTATCTCCTGATTTATTTTCTTTCCCACATACTGACTACTGCTAGGAGTTCTGTACACCACTCCCTTCAGGATCTTTACTCACTTCCCACAGATTCTACGCCTTTCAACTCTATATCACTTCTTGCTATCAATTTAAGTTCATTTCGTACTAACAAGGCAACCTTGAACCCTTCCCCATCTGCCTGTCTTCTCGATAGGATATGACCCTCAGATATTTAGTTCTCAGCCCTGATCCCCTTGCAGCCATGTCTCTGTGATACCCACTATATGGCACCCACCAATTTCAATTGACAAACATGATCTTGTTTCGTATTACATATCCTCATTATGTGCAACATCCTCAGTCCTGTGTTGACCCCTTCTCGTAGTTGTTCCCTTATCAGCCATGCCTGAAGATAGATTCCTGAGGATCTCCATGCCCTCTGTCCTTCTATGTATTTTGGATACTAACCTCTGCTGAGCCCTCCCTGCTTTTAACTTTATCCATAATTTTCTTTGCAATTGAACCTACTCCTTCACTGTTTAGTTTTAAGCCCTATCCACAACCCTAGTTAAGTAGTTCTAGTCCCAGCGTGATTCAGGTGGAGCCCATCCCATCAGAACAGCTCCCTCTTTCCTAGTATTGATGCCAATGTCTCATGAATTTGAACCCGTTTCTCCCACACCAATCTTTGAATGTTTACCTCTTTCGTTAGGTTGACCCTGTGCCAATTTGCTTGTGGTTCAGGTAGTAACCTAGAGATTATTACCTCTTAGTTCCTGCTTTATAAGTTAGCTCTTAGCTGTTTCTATTCCCTCAACAGAACTTATTTTCTTATTCTGCCTATTTCGTTGCTATCTCCATGCACAAGTCGATCTTTCCCTATCTACTCCAAGTTCCTGTGCAGCCCAGATGAAATATCCTGAGCCAGGGATATTTCTGGCAGGCAAGACCGCCTTCAGGACTTTTGATCCTGGCCACAGAGAACAGTGTCTATTCTCATTACTGTACCATTCCCAGTTACAACTACATTTCTTTTTTTCCCCCTCTTTTCAATGGCTCCCTGTACTACAATGCTCTGATCAGCTTGCTCACCTTCCCTACAGTCCCACTTTCATCCACACAGTAAGCAAGAATCCCGAACCTGTTAGACAAACTCTAGGGCTGAGTCTCATTCAGCGCTACCTCCTGGATCTCTTAATCTGCCTCGCTTTTAGTCACACTCTCCTTTCCCTGACCACTGTCTGAATTTGAGGCAGTTAATTTGAGGGGTGTGACTGCCTCTTTAAACATCATGTTCAGGTAAATCTCCCTGTTTCTGATGTGCCTCAGTGTTCGAAGCTCAGACTCCAGCTTATCTACTCTGAACAAGCAACCAATGCTTGATACCAGTGTGGTCACTATGAACCACAATGGCATCTGGCAGCACCCACATCATGCAGGTACAGAACTTTGCCTTGTATCACTCTTATAATGATTTAGATACTAATTTGATTGTTAAAACTATCATACTGGTCTTTTGCTTTGTAGCCTATATATAGTTCCCTATTTGCCTTCAATCTGAAAGTAACCTGTAATAGACAGTCAAATTAGTAGCTATCACCAACCAGTGAACTTCAGTATATCTTCGATGCCACTCTTTTGGGCTGGGCCTCTGATCGTGAGCTTCAACAAAAAACCTGGCGAAAACAAGCCAAACAAAAATCACCTCATTCCCCTCTGCACCAAATTCCCATGTTGCCTCCAAATTCCCTAAGCTATATACTTGCTTGGGTTGTGTTTCAATCTGGATGTGATCTCCTTTTCCTGACCATGTGAAGCTTGCTCCTCCACACAATGAGACATGCTTCACCCTGTTAATAAGAGGCCTGTCTCCATCATTCATTCCGCATCAGAACCAATTTGGTGAAGGCTGAGGGGCCAGCATATTACATCAAAATGCAGTGCCTAATGCATTCTGTCAGCCTTCTCATCCCAGACCCGCTTCACTCATTCAACTTTTCATTGCATTCAGTACAGCCCATCATTAAACTTACATGACAGAAGATGAGGTGATGGTCTGCACCTCCCACAGATTCCTTGGAAGTTGCATGATTAATGGTTTGCCTTTGGCTGGTATTAACCTCTTTTAAAGTCATTGCTGCTAGCTTTAGCATCATTGAGACTCCCATGTTCAATTACAACCACCAACAGTATGGTGAAAATCATCTTTGACCAGCATTTGGCCCCTAACAGCATTTACTCTTCGTGCATAGCAAATAGGCGATGAAATAGTTACAAATTAAATGTGGCTGGGCTTGCAAACGGCTGCTTCAAATATTTCACACTCAAATGTATTGTTGCCCAGCAAAGTGCCACTGACTCTGCCTATTTTGGGTATTGTCCCAGCCTTTCACTGGTTGCATTTTGCATCTGAGGAATGGTAAATGTTGGCTAGGAACACAGCTCATGGTTGACACTATCAGCATCAGGTCCTGCCTGAATCATAGGCATGTTATTATGCAGAACGAGATCTCTCAGCCCATGATGCCTGCCCTGGTTGGTTAAATGAGCATCATCACTTAATGTCATTCTCCTGTTTGGCCCCCATACCTTTGCACATTATTTTTATCCAAATAATAATACTCTCTTGAATGCCTTAATTGAACCTGCCTCTACTGCACTTGCAGGCAGTGCATTCCATAGTCTAATTACTGCTGAAGGAAAAGATCTTTCCTCACTGCATCCTTGCTTCTTATGTAGATCATTTTAAATCTATGCCTTCTTGGGCTTGTTCCCATTATGAACAAGAACATTTTCTCCCTAACTACTCTATCCGGCACCTTATGATTTTGAAAACCTCTTTCAACTCTCTCCTTAGCCTTTTCCTTTTCATGGAGAATAGTCCCAACTTCTTCAATCTATCCTCATAACAAAAGTTGCTTTTCACTGGAACCATTCTTGTAAACCGCCTCCTCAATCTCTCCAATGTATTCACACCCATTCTGGGTCCAGTGACCCTTATTCAGTTATAATGGGAACTGCAGATGCTGGAGAATTCCAAGATAATAAAATGTGAGGCTGGATGAACACAGCAGGCCAAGCAGCATCTCAGGAGCACTCTGATGAAGGGTCTAGGCCCGAAACGTCAGCTTTTGTGCTTCTGAGATGCTGCTTGGCCTGCTGTGTTCATCCAGCCTCACATTTTATTACCCTTATTCAGTTATTCTGGTGGAGAATCACACTTCCTGAGTTTCTCAACTCTCCTCAACAGGGGAAGGATAAGAAGAGCAGTGCTTGAGAGAAAATGGCACCAGTTATATTCCAGATGTATTTATGGCTTAAGGGCCAGAAGGTGTAACACAGGTTCACAGTTATCAAGAACAAAGAACAAAGAACAATACAGCACAGGCACAGGCTCTTTGATCCTCTAAACCTGCGCTGATACATTTTGCCCTTCTATATTAAAACTATCTTCACTTATGGGATCCGTATCCCTCTATTCACTTCCTGTTAATGTGTTCGTCCAGGGGCTTCTTGAATGCTGCTATTGTGTCTGTTTCTACCACCTCCTCTGGCAGCATGTTCCAGGCTCTCATGATCCTTTGTGTGAAAAACTTGCCTCGCATATCTCTTCCAATCTTCACTCTCGCACTTTGAACCTGTGTCCCCTGGTAATTGACCAATCCACGATGGGAAAAGGCCTCATACTTTCCACTCTGTTTCATGCCATTCACAATCTTATAAATGTCTATGTGGTTGCCCCTCAACCTCCAGTGTTCAACTGAAAACAAACACATTCTATCTAACCTTTCTTCATAGCTAATATCCTCTACACCAGGCAACTCCCTGGTAAACCTTTTCTGTACCCTTCCCACGCATCCACATCTTTCTGGTAGTGTGGCGACCAGAACCAATATGCCAAGTGTGGCCTAAATAAAGTTCTTTAAACCTGCAGCATAATTTGCCTATCCTTATACTCAATGCCCTGTCCAATGAAGGCAAGCATGCTATAAGCCTTTTCCACTACCTTATTTACCTACGCTGCCATCTTCAGTAATCTGTGGACACTGCACACCCAGATCCCTCTGCAAATTAATAATTCTAAGGGTTCTGCCATTCACTATTATTTCCACCTGTAATTGACCTTCCAAAATGCATCACTTCACATTTGGTCAGATTAAACTCCATCTGCCATTTTTCTGTTCATGCCTCCAACTGATCTTTTCTCCTTGAAATGGGCAACTGGCATGAAGATTCAGGGCAACTGTGACCCTAACAGACCCTGGTATGGGATGAATAGAAGTCCTCTCCCAGCAAATGTCATGGAGATGATGGCCTGAGACATCCTTAATCAATTTCTGCACTGTCTTTCAGAGAGTTGAAGAAAAGGGTAGTGAGGTCTGGCAGTACAGAATCTCAATTTACACCGCCACCTTCTTGATAGAGTTTGATAAGCTCCCAAGAGAGACTCTGTAATACTATCTGGAGCTTACTGTTGCTGGAAAAATAAAATTCATTGTTTCCATCTACATCATTTTCAGAGTTGCACCAAGGCCAGCAATGGTTCTCTCCATGTGAGATCTAAGAACAGATTATCTGTCAGGATTATCAGAAAGATAACATGATTTTATTGATGGAATTCCTCAGACTACATCCATAACGATCGAAATCTCATGTTCTACCCGTTTTCATTGTGACGGTAGAGATTTGCCAAGGTCATTGCCATTCATCCATAATCAGTTCTGAGGTATGTGACTTGATCTGATTTTGCATTGCACAACCAAAATTTTCAAGCTACATTGGGAGTAAAATTATGCCAGTAAGCTACCATGATAACACTAGCCTGACCACCTCCAAAGAAAAGTCACCCACAAGCCACATCCTTACATACTTACAGTGCAGCGTGTGAATATGGCAGCTTTAAAGTGTTGTCTTCTAGTGTTTGCTAAGAAATCTGTTTGGGAAATGGGAAATTTAGGTGTCCATTTTAAATGCCCTATTCTCATTATACATGATAATACAAGAAAGACAAAGAACAGCAACTTACTGGACCCATTCTGCCGCAGCCATTTGATTATTGTTCAGTTGACTTTCAACCCAACACAGCGAGATTTCACATCATTTCAGTGTGAATGTCTTGCAGACTCTATCTATGATGCTCACAATACCCTTATCTTTCATGTTCCCATTTGAATTGTTGTCCCTGTGGCATAACATCCTTTCAGCCTCATCCATTCTTATTGAGTCCCTTTAAATAAAAACTAATGTGCTCTCTTTACCCCAGAGACAAGTGTTTCCCCCTCCCTATACAGAGGCCAGAGTTACCATATCCTGTGGGAATATCCAATTCCGGAGCTCCCTGTCTTCTCTTGTTTACTATGAGATCCCTTCGATCATTTCCAATCATCCCTTAGCATTGTCACCATTCCTTCATAACCCAGTACAATGAAGCTCATCCAGATTTGAGTTGATCACTTTCCCAGGAATGCCTGGTCTACCCCCAGATAAATTGCATAGCCACACAATAGCTCCGACTAAGTACACCCTTCCCAAGATTGAAACCTCTGCAGCATTCTGACTGACAGCCTCCCAGAATTGGTTGCACTTGACCTGCAGGACTAACTGGCTATTGCCCTATCCTTTGCCTGCAAGGATTTATTTAGGCCCTTGTGTCTGACTAAACATGGCCAATCCCCTGTTCTAAAATTGGACAAGCTTGTTTGCTAACTGTGGGGAACGAGATGACTGACTGTAGTCCCCTTTCAGCCCCACTAAGAATGTTCCCTCTGACTTTCATCCATGTTATATTTTTGCTGCATAAACTGTTGACAAATGCTGCCTGTGCGGAGTATAGTATTAGACAGCAACATGTTCAGATCTCTGACTGCACAGTGTTCCCCACCATTACAAACTGTCTGCTTCTTCCTCTGTGCTGACAACACAATACAAGGCACAGAAGCTGGCAGCCTGTAACTGACTGGAATGCTCATGTGTTAAGAAAGCAATCAGAGCCACACAAAGACTTGCAGCCTGAAGTCAGTGCTAAGAAAGCAATGTGAACTATATAGACGCTGGCAGCCTACAAGTAAGTGGTAAAGTAAGGAGGACAGTAAAAACAAGCTGTGAGTTATAAAATGAATCCTGTGCAGATGCATGGGATATATGTGTGTCTCTGAGTGTGGCATGGTCCAGCAGAAATTTGCAAATTGCAGATGTCCCTGAGCTCAAAAGTAAAGTGCTGAAGGGCTGAAGTGGTGTGTGGGTTTGCCTAGAAGCAGGCATCATGATGTGATGAGGTTAGTGGTTTGCCAATGCCAACTTGCATGGATGAAGTGTCAATGAAGAAGGTATCCATAAAGCATGCAGGGATGTTGCCACGGTAGTCCAGTTGTATTATGGCCAGGACAAGCATTTCATGAGCGGCTGTCACCAAATCCCTGCTCTACTTTATAAAGAACAAAGAACAAAGAAAATTACAGCACAGCAACAGGCCCTTTGGCCCTCCAAGCCTGTGCCGATCAAGATCGTCTGTCTAACCTGTCATCTATTTTCTAAGGGTCTGCGTCCATTTGCTCCCCGTCCATCCATGTACCTGTCCAGATATATCTTAAAAGACGCTAATGTGTCTGCTTCTACCACCTCCGCTGGCAACGTGTTCCAGGCACCCACCATCCTCTACGTAAAGAACTTTCCACGCATATCACCCTTAAACTTTCCTCCTCTCACTTTGAACTCATGACCCCTAGTAATTGAGTCCCCCACTCTGGGAAAACGCTTCTTGCTATCCACCCTGTCTATACCCCTCATGATTTTGCAGATCTCAATCAGGTCCCCCCTCAATCTCCGTCTTTCTAATGAAAATAATCCTAATCTACTCAACCTCTCTTCATAGCTAGCACCCTCCATACCAGGCAAAATCCTGGTGAACCTCCTCTGCACCCTCTCCAAAGTGTCCACATCATTTTGGTAATGTGGCGACCAGAATTGTACACAGTGATGTGCACATGTGTACTATGTGTTAGGAATTTGTAGCGTCTTGTTTCTCAGCAGAAAAGAGGAAGATTAGATTGGAAAGGGGAGAGTTTGGGCTCTAATGAGATGTAAATGCATGAAATAGTGTGATTTTGAAGCATCATTTCAGGTGTGAAGGGAAAATTGGAGAAAAGATCTCAACATCAGGAATCTGATTGTTTTTTCATTCTTTCCATATTTTCCTCAACTTCCTCACCATTCCTCACACTACAATGAGGAGAGAATATTTCCACCCATTATCTAGGTTATTAATTTGCTGTAAATCTGAAGGAGTTTCTTATTACAGGGAACAAAATCTTCAAGTGAGATGTTCAACAGAGGCCCAGGTTGATCTGTTGAAGTGGAGAGAAAAATCCAAGAACAAAACTCGCAATAGCAACCGTGGCCTGATCAACATTCTGAACTCAACCAACAAAAAACGGGTTAACAAATAATTTATAATTACATTGCTGTTAATGGGGCCTTGCTACTTTGTTTTCCCCATGTAAATATGACAAGAATAATTGCACAATACCAATACACAAGACGTTTCTGAATTTGCATGTGGCAGAAGGCTGGAGCTAGTCTATCATCTGCCTATTTCATATCCCACTAGATTTTTCTATCCATTGACTTCAATCAGGAAGGGTTTATAACTGACCCACTCCAGCTCAATTTCTGCTCCAACTCAAAGCAAAAATTGCATTGTATGATATTGGAGGGGTAACGTAAGAGTCAGCTCCCCACTTGCCTGGATGATTATAGCTTCTATGTCACTCACAAAGCTTAGCACCATCCAAGACAAAGCAACCCACTTGACTGGCACCCTATTCGCAACGTTCAGTATTCATTCCCTTCACTTCTGGCATACAGTTGCACCAGTGCACACTCATCTATAAAATGCCTTTCTAAACTTACCAAGCCTCCTCTATAGTACCCCTCCCAAACCTCACCACCTCGAAAGAAAAGGGGAACAGATACATAAGAGCATCATAACTTGCAAGTCCCCTCCAAGCCATACACCATTTTGACATGGAACTTTATCACTATTTTTTCAAAGGATCAAAATCCTGGAACGTCCTGCCAAATAATACTGTGGGTGTCCCTACATCCAAGGATTGCAACATTTAAAAAAAGTCAGATCACCACCACCTTCTCCGCAGCAACTGCAGACAAGCCATTAATTCTGGGTACCCACATCCACAAACAAATAAAAAATATTCCTACCACAACTTAGCCAACTCGTATATTCCATGATCATAGTTACTGAATTAAGAGGTTAAGTCTGAGTTTTTGGCTAGAAGGGTTTTGGCAAGTTAAGAGAAGAAGGGAGTGAGAAGACGGGTTTGAGATCCCTGGCAGGATGCGCAAAGTTGGGGGGAAATGATTATCTTATGGGGCTGGCACCAAATGACACAGGGGACTCTTTCCAATTCCACTGTAACCTCAAAATAAAAGCTGGATTTTTTGCCTTGCTTTAAAATCAGTGCAACTTTACAATCTGTTATTTATAAAATGTCCTTATAACAATAAATCCTTCAAATATATTGTAAGAAGCAGTTGTCCCTCATTTTTCAACCTTCTTACTGTGACTTATTGAGATAAAACATTTATCTTCGATTATGTTTTTCCACATAACATGAGGACCATGATTCAGTGGTTCCCTTGCTATTCTGCGTTGCAAGTTCCAATACTACACTTTAATGTATTTTTTATGCATTTATACAAAAAACACAGTCAACTGTTAATAAAATGTGAGGCTGGATGAACACAGCAGGCCAAGCAGCATCTCAGGAGCACAAAAGCTGACGTTTCGGGCCTAGACCCTAGAGACAGGTTGGACTGATGCCACCCGAAGGTTGCAGGAACAGCAACTCATATTCCGCTTGGGAACACTGCAGCCCAATGGCATCAATGTGGACTTCACCAGCTTCAAAATCTCCCCTTCCCCCACCGCATCCCAAAACCAGCACAGTTTGTCCCCTCCCCCCACTGCACCACACAACCAGCCCAGCTCTTCCCCTCCACCCACTGCATCCCAAACCAGTCCAACCTGTCTCTGCCTCCCTAACCTGTTCTTCCTCTCACCCATCCCTTCCTCCCACCCCAAGCCGCACCTCCATCTCTTACCTACTAACCTCATCCCACCTCCTTGACCTGTCCGTCTTCCCTGGACTGATCTATGCCCCCCCTACCTCCCCACCTATACTCTCCTCTCTACCTATCATCTTTTCTCTCCATCTTCGGTCCGCCTCTCTCTCTCTCCCTATTTATTCCAGAACGCTCACCCCATCCCCCTCTCTGATGAAGGGTCTAGGCCCGAAACATCAGCTTTTGAGCTCCTGAGATGCTGCTGGGCCTGCTGTGTTCATCCAGCCTCACATTTTATTATCTTGGATTCTCCAGCATCTGCAGTTCCCATTATCATTGTTCATTATTTACTTGAACTTTAAGAGCCATTTTAAACTGCCAAACGCCTGTACAGCACCCAAACACAACAACTAAAAGTCAGGCGTCCATGATGTCCACACTCTCACCAGCTCAAATGCTTATTCAAGCCTGATACTGGTTGGAGGACACTTGAATATTCAAGACTCACCATTTGGAGGAGCCAGTTTGCAATTTTCCGATATAAATAGTGAGACTTTCCCAGGATACTCCACTCCTTTGTACAAAGCTTTGAACAGCCTTGACAACACTCCTTAAAGGACCTCAGATGGCCACTCGATAAACCTCTTGATCCTTCAAAATTAATTTTGCTTATTGGCCTGCTTGAGACCCTTACCCAGAGGCAATCATGCCACCAAACTGAGCCTGGGAGCACCCAATTCCCTTCCAAAACCTGCTGAACATCTATATGGATTCAGTTTAATTTCTCAGATCACGGACAGCACATTCTTGAGGCTTGGTACCAGAATGATTGGATCACATGGCAGCTCTATAAGCAGATACTATGTGTATGTACTCCAGTGTAAGTCAAAGATCACCCACTTAGTATTTTGGAAACTCTTTTATGAATGCTGTTTTTTTTTAAACATTTTGTTGTTTTCTTTCTTGCAGCAGCTGCTGGGTACTGTTATTCCAGGGAAATGGTTATGCTGGAGCTCAAATGAAGGAGGTGGCCTTTTCTATCATTGTACTGTATCAGGCTTTGGTCACTGGGGATTTACTCCTATTGGCAAGTGATGATTTTAAGTGACAGACTAAACTGAACACATTTCATTGCAGCTGTGAGGTGGTTGAAGCATTAATCTATTGGCCTTGTCAATTCTAATTTGCATAGATTTTCTTTCTGAGATTGGATTTAAACAACATAAGCAGGAGACTTGAGGATTCTAATTTAATGTCAGTGAGACAGCAGGTCCATGTTCACATTTTGGTTTTGACTGCCCTGTAAATGTTAAATTGTAACAAAACAATTTTTTTCCTTCCTTCCTTTTTTCCTTTACTTCTTCCATCCTTTCATCCTTTCTTTCTTTCTTTCTTTCTTTATCTTTCTCCATTTATAATCTATGTTTTGGTTCATTTTAACTTGGTGCCAGAGGACGGTGACACTACACAACACCTTTTGCTCTATTTTGTAACAAGATACATGTGACAATAAATAAATCAAATCAAATCAAACTGAGCAGTAAAAGTCAACAAACAAGCTACTGGTAGAATTTTATAGCTATGAGTTTAACTGTTTAAGCACCAAGGACATACAGTATTCCCCAGGTAGAGGAACCAGGATTACTTTTGTGCTCTGCACAATTTTGCTCTGGAACAAGGTGTGGATCGAGACACCTGAGTGAGGAGCCAAATGAGATGAATGTTGTGCTTGGGAATTAAGCCTATGTGGAGAATACCATTCACAAGACAGAACTGTTAAAGCATGACTTGTAACACCTGATGAATCTTACCTCATGCTCTCGATCCACGTGTTTGTGAGGAGAAGACAATGTGGACAAGTTAGAGAACGCAAATACAGAGCAGGAGGTCATTGAGGTGTGAAGCTAACAGAAAATCAAGAGTGTACAATGGGAAAGCAGCAAACAAGAGGCTGGGCATAGTGAAAGACAGTGCCAACAGGAACAACTCCTTGACAGAAATACAACTTTGTGCCATTCATTGAGATGAAATGTATATCTTCATTGAGCTATGGTCCTCTTGACTCTGGGCTTCCAGAGGGAAATGCCTCCAGTCAGAAGCCACAGAGACAGCAATAACACAGCTACAGACATCTGGGCACAACTGCAAGATGCTGAATTTTTGCATGCAAGTGTATGGATTTTAAAAAGCACAGCACGAGACTCTAAAACGCATTGAAGTAGGTACAAGATGGCCACTGGAGAGATAATGGCTGAAGATTCTGATGGATCACTCTACACTGTACAACAGATTAGTTCAGCCAAATCAATAAATGATGAATGGCTTGTTATTAATCAAATGTAGATTGCAGAAAGAGAACATCAGGTCAATATAAAACATCAGAGAAACACTAGTGCAAACAACACCATGACCTTCATAGACAAGTGCAAAGTAGCTCCACCATAGCAATCCAGAAATGAAGCCCTTAAGTGTAAGGTTAAAGCTAGCAGATGGTATTGTACTCATGTCAAGAGGTCAGTTTACTCTGCAATAAGATAGACAAAGATTTGCAAGCAAATGCCATGCAACAAGTCTAAAGCTTGAACTGGTAACCCTCAATATGCTGAAAGAGATTTGCAACATGTTACAGCGCATTAAACCATTAACCCGTGGAACATATCTAAGATGAGAAAAAAGATATGTTTTCAGGGTTAGGATGTCTTCCAGGGGAATATCATCTCAAAATACCTGTAAATACAAGATTAATTTAGCATTAATTTAGCATCTGCTGAGCAAAGTTCCAGCTACCCTCAGGAACAGCTTGAAAGACAAGATAGAGAAACTAAAAGGAAGGCAGTAATGAGGAAAATGACAACTACGAAAACGGAAATTGCTAGAGAAACTCAGGAAGACGGGGAGGCAATGGCCTAGTGGTATTATCACTGGACCGTTAATCCAGAGACCCAGATAATATTCTGGGGATCTGGGTTTGAATCCTGCCATGGCTGATGATGGAATTCAAATTCAATGAAATATCTGGAATTAAGAATCTAACGATGATCATGAATCCATTGTTGATTGTCAGAAAAGAACCCATCTGGTTCGCTAATGTCTTTCAGGGAAGGAAACTGCCATCCTTACCTGGTCTGGCCTACATGTGACTCTCGACACACGGCAATGTGGTTGACTCTGAACTGCCCTCTGGGCAATTAAGGATGGGCAATAAATGCTGCCTAGCCAGCGATGCCGTCATCGCATTAACAAATAAAGATAAAGGAAAGTATCCGTGGAGAGGAAACAGAGTTAACATGTCAAATTCAGTGACACTTCTTCAAAATTGGTGTGTCCAGATGCTTCCAGATCTGCTGAATTTCTCTAGAAATTTCTGTTTTCATTTCAGACCCCCAGTGTCCACAAATTCTTGTGTTTTGTTTTAGTTACAACTACAGAATGAGTTTTCCGTAAAACAATCTTGAAAGCATTGGCACAAAGCATCTAAACAGGCTAGAAAACCACAGCGAGTAACTCACTTCCTGACTCCCCAAAGCCTGTCCACCATCTACAAGGTGCAGTTTAGGAGTGTGATGGAATTCTCCCCGTTTGCCCTGATGAGTGCAGCTCCAACAACACTCAAGAAGCTTGACAACATTTTGTGTTAGGGTCCACTTGTGATAGCATCCTTACCTGTGAACCAGGACACCTAAGTTCAAGTCCCATTTGCTCCAGAGGTGCATAATAACATCCCTTAAAAAGGGTGATCAGGAAAAATACATTTAATAAAAAAATTAGAAGTTTGATTTCATCTTTGTTAGTATCACCAATCATCATGTGGGAGACCAGGATTCAACCTCCAATGGGGATTACCTGGTTTGGCTGTACGCAAGTTGGGACATGCTTTCCATGCCCCTCACCTTTGATGGTTTGAATTGCACACAATGGGCTATACTGGTAAATCCTCATACAGCTACAAAGGTTTTTTTCTTATGAGCAATGGTTATCAGTGCAAATAAAATTCTGGTGATTTTGGTGGAGGATGGTAAAATTCTGCAGTGCATCTTGTAGATAGTATACACTGCTGCTACTGAGCGTCGGTGGTGGAGGGAGTGGATACTTGTAGATGTAGTGCCAATCAAGTGGCTGCTTTGTCCTGGATGGTGTCAAGCTTCTTCAGTGTTGTTGGGGCTGCACTCATTCAGACAAGTGGGGAGTATTCCATCACACTCCTGATTTGTGCTTGTAGATGGTGGACAAGCATTGAGGAGTCAGGAGGTGAGTTACTTGCCGCAGTATCCCTGGCTCCTGGCCTGCTCTTGTAGCTACTCTGTTAATGTGGTAAGTCCAGTTGAGTTTCTGGCGGGAGGGCCTCCTCGTGGGTCTGCCCCTGGGCCTGACCAAGCTGGCTATAAACATGTCCAGACAGTGGGCTATGCATTACGACTCTAACCGTCAGAGAGTTGGCCCCCGATACCCATTGTTTCAAGTCTTGCTCGGGCTCCGTGATGCCACACTCACTCGAACGCAGCCTCAATGTTAAGGGCTGTCATTCTCACCTCATCTCTGGAGTTCAACTCTTTTGTTTTGAATCAAGGCTGTAATGAGGTCAGGAGCTGAATGGCTCTGGCGGAGCCCAAACTGGACGTCACTGAGCAGGTTATTGCTGCTTGATAGCACTGTTGATGAGATCTTCCATCAATTTACTGGTGATCAAGAGTAGACTGATGGGGCAGAAATAGACTGGATTGGATTTGTCCTGCTTTTTATTTTCAGGCCATACTTAGACAATTTTCCATATTGTTGGGTAGATACCAGTGTTGTAACTGTACTGTAACAGTTTGGCTAGCGGAGCATCAAGCTCTGAAGCACAATTCTACTGTACTATTGCCGGAATATTGTCAGGGCCTATTGCCTCTGCAGTATCTAATGTCTCCAACCTTTTCTTGGTATCAGGTGGAATGAATCCATTTGGCTGAAGATTGGTACCTGTAATGCTGGGAACCACTGGAGGAGGCCGAGATGGATCATTCACTTGGCACTTCTGGCTGAAGATTTCTGTGAAAGCTTCAGCTTTATCTTTCGCACTGATATGCTGGACTCTTCCGTCATAGAGAATGGGGATATTTGTGGAGCATCCTCCTCCAGTCAGTTGTTTAATTGTCCATCATCATTCACAACTGGATGTAGCAGGACTGCAGAGCTTAGATCTGATCTGTTTGTTATGATATTGCTCAGCTCTGTCTATCACTTGCTGCTTATGCTGTTTGGCATGCAAGTGGGCCTGTTTTGTGGCTTTGTCAGGTTGATACCTCATCTTCAAGTATGCCTGATGCTGCTCCTGATGTGCCCTCCTGCACTCTCCATTGAACCAGGGTTTACCCCTGACTTGATGATAATGGTTGAGTGGAGGATATGCCGGGCCATGAAGTTACAGATTGAGCTGGAGTACAATTTTGCTGCTATTGATGGCCCACAGCACCTCATGGCTCCCCAGTCTTAAGTTGCTAGATCTATTCAAAGTCTGTCCCATTTAGCACAGTGATAGTGCCACACAACATGATGGAAATTATTTTCAATGTGGAGGTGGGACTTGGTCTCCACAAAGACTGTGTGGTGGTCATTCTTAACGATACTGTCATGGACAGATGTATCCGCAGCTGGCAGATTGGTGAGAATGAGGTCAAAAGTAAGTTTTGCCAGATCCTTTTCTGATGAAGGGCCTAGGCCCGAGATATCAGCTTTTGTGCTCCTAAGATGCTGCTTGGCCTGCTGTGTTCATTCAGCCCCGAACTTGTTATCTTGGATTCTTCAGCATCTGCAGTGCTAAGTGTTGCCCTCTTGTTGGCTTCCTCACCACCTGCCGCAGACCCAGTCTAGCAGCTTTAAGACGAGACCAGTTCAATAAGTACTGCTGCTCCCAAGCCACTCTTGGTGGTGGTCATTGAAATCCCCCACCCAGAATACATTTTGTGCCCTTGTCACCTTCAGTGCTTTCACTCAGTGTTTTTCAACATGGAGGAGTACTGATTCATTAGCTGAAGAAGGATGGTATATGTCAATCAGCAGAAGGTTTGCTTGCCCATGTTTAACCTGAAGCCATGAGACTCTGTGGTGTCTAGAGTCAATGTTGAGGATTCCCAGAACAACGCCCTCCCGACTGTATACTACTGTGCCGCCACCTCTGCTGGGTCTGTCCTGCCAGTGAGACAGAACATATCCAGATATGGTGACGGTGGTGGCTGGAACATTGTCTGTAAGGTATGATGCCACAAGTGTGACTATGTCAGGCTGCTACTTGACTCGTTTATGAGACACCTCTCCCAATTTTGGCACTCGCCCCCAGATGTTAGTGAGGAGGATTTTGCAGGGTTGACAGAGCTGTTTCAGCTGTCGTCTGTTCCAGTATCTAGGTTGATGCTAGGTCATCCACCTGGTTTCGTTCCTTTGAGACTTTGTAGTGATTGGTGCAACTGAATGGTTTGATAGGCAATTTCAGAGGTCAGTTGAGAGTTAACCACATGCTGTAGATCTGGAATCACATGTAGCCAGACCAGGTGAGGGTGGCTGTTTTTCGTCCCTAAAAGACATTAATGAACCAGATGGGTTTTTCCAACGTTGACAATGATTTCATAGTGATCAGTAGATTCTTATTTCTTAACTGTCTTGCTAGATTCTAATTCACATGAAATAATTCTGATATCTCAGAATTTTAAGTAATTCATATTGTTGTGCTTCCTTTATCTTGTATTTCTTTCTTGGATGCTGGTGTGAATGAATGCGTAGTGTTAACCATTCCCCTGAATTTTGAATGTGATAATAATTCCTACGTTACTTCGGCCTCATGAATTTGCACAGTGCAAGTTTTAAAATGAACTTCATAGTTTGAATTTGAAGAAGAACGCTGCTGCATCTTTAAAAGAGAAAAGAAAATGAGAAAAGAAAATGGGAGGACGCCAACATGTTACAAAAAGAAGAGAACAGTCAGAATAATGAATTAGCCTCTCCTTCTTGTCTGTGACAATAACAGATCCACTGTTATGATCAGACACCAGCTGAGGTTCCCCAAGTTATTACTGTTCCAGATGAATACCCCAAATCATTAAGGTCCTGGGCAAGGAGGAATGAACTAGCTGCCTTTCTGTTTTCATCTGCCTCCTTAGTGGGCGACAACAAGATTAATTTGAAAAGAATTCCTTCCTGCTTTTTCTCCAGACCAAATGAATTTTTGTTTTAAAAGGAGATGATTTAACCAGACTTTATAGATTTGGCAGAAGACTGAATTTACTCTTTACTAAATGTGACAAGAATTAATAATGTGACACACACCCAGATCAAAAACAATGAGTGAGTCCAGAAAAAAAACAGAAGTTAAAAATATTTGGATCAATTTCTCTGGGTCATTCAGGAGAGTAGATAGTAGAAAGTGGATAGCTGGACTTTTGATTTTTGGATTCTTGGCTTTTACAATTAGTTGAAATCTTTTTGTCATGTTTCCTTTTGAAGGTGGTTATTTTGCAGTTCTCCAAGTGAGGAAGTCCTTCCTATCTGGTTCCATCTGACTGACTTGCTGGCTAACTGGCTTCTAACACTCAGAGAAAAGAGATTTTGTTTACCTACAAAACAGGTGTGACTAGTGAATGGTTCTTAAAATGTGATCTTCACAGCATATTAATGCTTTAACCCGGATAGTAAATGTGAATCTCTGCTCACTAGCACACACAAACCAGAAATGCAGCTGTTTATTTTTTAGCACTTTTTGTATATTTCTGGAAGAGCAAACAGAAAAACTGTCTATAAGAACTAACAAACCAAAAAACTGCGGATGCTGTAAGTCAGAGACAAAAACAAAAGTAGTTGGAAGATCTCAGCACCTGGTAGCATCTGTGAAGAGAAAACGGAATTAACACATTGGGTCCAGCGTACCTTCTTCAGAACTGCTTGTATCTAGGACAAGGTTGGTATACATGCTAAAGTTAAGTTCTGTTTTTTGCCCAACATGCCTGGGGTGTCACAGTGACTAGCACTGATGCCTCGCAGTGCCAGGAACCCAGGTTTGATTCCAGCCTCAGGTGACCTGTCTGTGTGGAGTTTACACATTCTCCACGTGTCTCCAAGGGTTTCCTCTGGATGCTGTGGTTTCCTCCCACTGTGCAAAGATGTGCAGGTTAGGGGATTGGCAATGCTAATTTTTCCATGTTATCTAGGGATGTGCAGGCAAGGTGGGTCAGCTATGAGAAACACAGGAATAGGGGAGGTGTGTGCACCCAGGTGAGATACACTTTGAAGAGTCCATATTTTCTCGATGGACTGAATGGCCTGTTTCCACACTGTAGGGATTCTATTCTATGATTCAACTTTTTTTTCTCTATCACTAGGCTCCATCCCTCCCTACTGTTTACTCTTCCCCCTTACCCCATCCCACCTTTAGCATATATACCAACCTTATTTGTTAAGGTTGGCCATTTGCTCATCTTTAGTAGGCCTATCCATGTACTGGTACGTAAAGCTCTCCTGGATGCACTTTAAAAATACCACCCCTTCTGATTCTTTCTCAATAAGGCAGCCTCCGTAAGCAAAGTTGAAATCCCCTACTATTACAACTCTATTCCTCTCAGACCTCTCTATGACTTGCTTACAGATATGCTCCTCTATCTCCCTCTGACTTTTGGGAGCTTGTAGTATAATCCCAGTAAAGTGATCACCCCATTTTTATTTCTAAGTTCTACTCAAATGGCTTCCTTTGAAGGGTCTTCTAAAGTACCCTTTCTCATTACTGAAGCAATGGTCTTCTCTGTTAATAATGCAACAACCCGCATCTCTTACAAACTGCCCTTCTTCTCATCATGCCTGAAATTTCTATATCCTAGATGTTGAGCAGCCAGTCCTGCTCTTCCTTCAGCTATTTCTCAGTAATTTCAACAATGTTATATTCCCAAGTGCTGGTCAACAATTTAAGTTCACCTGCCTTATCTATTAAGTTGCATTAAAATGGATACAGTTAAGCTTTCTGATCCTCCCATATGTCTTATTATGCCCATGTCTTCTCCACCTACTAGATTGCCCCAGCATTCCAACTATATCTGACTGAACCTTGCTCCCAACTTCATATCTACTCTTTGCCCTATCCTCCTGCCAAATTAGTTAAAAACCTCTCCAACAGCACTGCCAAACTTTCCAGCAAGGATATTGGACAGTCCGGATTGTCTAGGTCCCAGCGATTCCAGTAACAGTCCCAATGGCCCAATAATTTAAAGCCCTCCTTCCCACACCCTCTGTTTAGCCATGCATTCTTCTGATCCATCTTTCTATTCTTATGCTCAGTAGCACGTTGCACTGGAAGTATTCCAGTGATTACAATCTTTGTAGTCTTCCTCTTTAATTTAATAACCAACTCTCTAAATTTATGTTGAAGTATCTCTTTCTTTTTTACCTATGTGATTGGTATGAACATGTACCACAGCTGCTGGCTGCTTTCTTTCATTCTCTTCAGAGTGTGCTGTGCTGCTCTGGGACCCACATGACTCTGGCACCAACTTTCAAGAGTCACACTTAGGGCCTCAGAATCACCTGTCAGTTGCCCTGACAATCGAATCCTTCATCACTGATGCTCTGTCAGTCTTTTTTCCTCCTCTGCTGTGCAGCAGAGCCAACTGTAGTGTCACAAACTGATTGTTGCTGCTTTTTCACCGCCGCCATTTCCCCAACAGTATCCAACATGGTTTTTTTTTGAGAGGGGAATGGACATAGGAATCCCTCCCAACACTTACTAGTCTTTCTAGTGGTCACCCAATTTTTTTCTGTCCATGTACCCCTTACTATGGTATGAACATCTCATTAAATCTGCTATCCATGATGCTTTCAGACTCATGGATACTCCATAGAGAGGTCATCCACAGCTCTAGGTGCTCCATGCAGCAAATCAGGAACTGTAACTGAACATATTTCCTGTATACATGGTCAACATGGAAACTGCAAGTGTCTGATTTTCCACATATTTCAGGAGGAGCATTCTATGGGCTAAGTTCTCCTGCCATTGTAATTCTTACTAACTAAAAACAAAAAAAAGACTAGGAACAAATTACTCAACCTTACCTACTACTCACATAGAGATAATCAGAACTGCAGAGGCTGGAGAATCCGAGATAACAAAGTATGGAGCTGAATGAACACAGCAGGCCAAGCAGCATCTTCGGAGCACAAATGCTGACGTTTCGGGCCTAGTCCCTTCAACAGAAACATCAGCTTTTGTGCTCCTAAGATGCTGCTTAGCCTGCTGTGTTCATCCAGCTCCACATTTTGTTATCTACTACTCACACAACCAAATTTCTTAACTTTCTTTACTTACCAATTGATACAAGTTTCCTTCTTTTGTGTCTGAGCTAAATGGCAAAGCAAGACTAATCTGGAATCTCTGGCTGAGAAGACAAAGTGCAAAAATTAAGACAAGGCAATACTAGGCAGAGGTGTTGTGAGCATCCAGATTGATTCAGAGTGAGACAGTACTATGAGATCAAGTGAAGAGGCCTGATTTGCAGCTGTCAATGAGCTGGGGGTGTTTCTATGAGCTCACAGTGTTCTGCAAGTGTTATAAAATGATACTTACTGGTGCAGCCTTGAGGTGCAGCATTAAAGTGCAAAAGCTTCGTGTCAGTGGGTTGGAGATATGCCATTTTTAAAGGCTGGCACACGTCAGATTCCAATGTCTGTTGGACATGGAGTGTAGTGGCCAGTGTCAAGAGAGAGTTTTCCAAGGTATTGGTACCTCCTGTCTGAGATTGAAGTCACTCTGTATTGAGGTTTCTCGAAGTTGAGCTTGTTTATTGAAGGTGAGAAGTTGAATATTAATAATGCAAATTGGGCTGTCACCAAATAAAAACTGAAAAAACTGCAGATGATGGAAATCAGAAACAAAAGCAGAAATTGCTGTAAAAGCTCAGCAAGTCTAGCAGCATCTGTGGAGAGAAATCAGAGCTAATGTTTTGGGTCCATGGACCCTTCCTCAGAACAGTGGGCTGTCACCAAAGTGTTTAACAACAATAATCCCGTTTAAATAGCAACTTGCTTCTGCCTAGCAGAAATCTTGCTACACTGCTTCTGTAAAGCATAATGTTCCCAATGTAGAAACCAGTGTTGCTGGACTCCTCATCCTATTTTGCCACAAACCTTACCATAGCCCTTATCACTTAGACCACTGTAAGATTTTACCTGATGTTTTTATTAATAATTCTATGGTTACTGACAATATTTTGGTATTTCTAGATTATAAAAAGAAATTATAGTGAACTTTGTAAAGTTTACTAGTCAGGTTTTTCAGTTGTAAGTATAATCATGCACTGCTCTAGCCTCAGATCAGCAATTTGGATTCTGGAGCCACTTTCCCTGAACAACATAGAAATTTCCCCATTGAGCCATCAGGATCAGAAAGGTACCAGATTCTACCATTGATCATTGCTGAACTAATTAATCCCAGCCAAAGTGCACGGACTGACCTCAGACCAAGCTTTGGGAAATCAAGAGCCACAGGAAATGCAGTTATTTATGATTTTTGATTTACAGTTTTGAACGTAAAATGTGGGTGAAAATGCCAAGATACTAAATGATATCTACTGTCAGTTCAGCTGTATTTCCTAAGCTGTCAACATTTTCAGAATGGGAATAAATTGGGATATATTGTCAAAAAAGGCACAGGCAAAAGAGTGTTGTTGCTTTATTGTGACAGAGATTAAGGGGTCTAATTTTAATGTATCTGCACCTGTTCTATGGAACTAAACCAGAAGCAATTATTCCAAGGGAGAGTCATACTGGACTGGAAATGTTAACTCTGCACATCTCTTTGCAGATGCTACAGGACTTGCTGAGATTTTCCAGCATCCTCTGTGTTTATTATGAGGTTCACTTGATTCAAATGGATTGCAGACTGCAAATAAATTATTCAGTGCTTTTTCAGGTGGTCCTGTCTGCCGTCTGAAATAATTACAAGTCTCGTTTCTGAAGGCAAGACGGCGGCTCAACACTATCTCTTCAAGGGCAACTAAGGAGGGGCAATAAAGCCAGGCAACCAGCAACACCCACGGCCCACAAGTGAATACAAACATTTCAATATTGAAGTAAGATTCAAGTGTTCAGCTCTGGTCTGGAATGGTAACTTTGTTTATCCCAGTTAGAACTTGCAATGCGCAAAGTCTGACAAGTGTTTCCGGGTATGAGCAGCCTAATTGGAAATTTTTAAAGTGATCACTGGAAGATGCTCAATAAAGGAAAAGTGAGTGTAGTTTGTAGGGTAGAAATAAGAAGTTGTCCTCATGGCTCCACAAAACAATTGGGAGCTACTATCAACATGCCTTTACCATACTCTCTCCCTTTCAATTACTTAAATTTCATTCTAGACATTCCTGTATGCATTGGTACGGTGTGAAATTTTGAAGAACCAACCATGCAAGCAGCAACAAAAATGCTCATTCATTATAATATTCACCTATTTATTATGATGACACGCAATAACAAATTCAGTTTAGCCCTCAGATCTCCATGTTCTGGTTTGTTATGAGCTTCAAGAATCATGGTTGGTTTGGGTGCTAGGGAAATTAAGCTACTTATAGCTATTTTCTGATGTTCTGTTTGAAAATACACTGGGTAGAAATTTCTGAAACATGGATCTCAGTTGGAAAACCAGTGAAACACCATATTAGGCTTCTTTTCAGAAAATCCTGTCACAGGCACTTATTAGGCCAACAGTGGACTTTCTCCTGGACCAAGGACCCTTGCAGATGAAGATATGTCCGCCCAGATGTGCCAGCAGCTGGCAGTTCTATTATTACCAACTGTGTCAATATCTGCTGCTGATATCTAATCCAGGCCTAGAATTAAGAAGGCACTGGAGAAAGGGTTTTGAGATGGATGTTGCAAGAGGGGTGGTGTGGCAACAAGAACACGTTATTGCTTCTCAGTGACTTCCCTCCCCTTGCGGGTTCCGTCATTCAGGCGCTGACACTTACCCCGGGGGTCCATAAGCAAATACACCAGATAATAAAATGTGAGGCTGGATGAACACAGCAGACCCAGCAGCATCTCAGGAGCACAAAAGCTGACGTTTCGGGCCCGGACCCTTCATCAGAGACCAGAGTTTTTTTCGTCACAAATGTGGGATGCGAGGTCCTTCACCAGTCGCAGTTTTTCAACCAATGAAATGAGACTCTTAAGTGGGCATAAATTGCTAACTTCATACCCTCAATTAACAGGGCAAAGAGTCCCACAATGACCCTACCTGCTGTCAATGTAATCAGTACAAACGTGGGACAATGGTGGCTTCAAACCTCTGCCTGACTGAATGGCCCCACCATGAAACATATCATGGAAGAGTCCATTAGATTTATCTGTTTGCCTGAATTTTACCATAAGTGGCTGAGTGATGGTTTTGGGGAGTTTCAAGGAATGTTTCTTGCTGAAAGCTCTAGTGATTCATCTCATACATTTTTCCATTGCCCACCTCAGGATTGATTATTTTTCAAATCCCTGGACTGTAATGATACCGAACCTCTGACTCTGACTGCCACCAATGTCTGATTCACTGTGTCTGAGCCCCTGGGATGCAATCTGACACTGCCCTTGACTGAGTCACAACAGTCTTCCTTGATTTGATTGAAAACCACAGCCTCTTAGAGTTTGAAACATGGCTGTTCGATTGCAGCACATGAAATGTGTATTCCACATAAGCTGCTGACATATGTCAGAGATGTGACATTGATGTAGCTCAGTGCCATACAACAATACTTCTACCCCCTTTACTGAGGGGGGCCACTCTGGAGTTCATGTTGGGACTTGTCACTATCTAATTTCTCTCCACAGCTTGCATGTCAGGGAAGATGGGAATAAGCAATAAAGAAATGTTAATGCTTGCAAATGGGCCACTCGCCACTCACTAGTAAAGTTCCAGTATTGCCATTAAAACACAGGATGGAAAATTTGAGTACTTTTTCTCAACATCAAGAATATTATTTATCTGCTGTCACCATATTTTCCCATTTGACTTGCTATTGCCCATGACATTCAGGGCTGGGAAAATTCAGCCCATTGTTACAGCTAGTTCTACCTTTACTGGGGGAGAAATGAACTGACATGTGCACTTATTTATAAAACAAGTTTCAAACACAGTTTTATCTACTTCTATTTATTGGCCTATGTTCAGTACACCTAACCAGTTTACTCTGATGACAAAAGCCAGTTGAAAACACAAGTCTAATTTTATCTTGTTCAAGCTCAATATTGATATTTATGTCTGTCAAACCATGCTCTGGACCTACAGGAGAAGTTTAGGCCTATTTCAGATCACCTCTGGCACATGTAACTCTGCTGGATATAATGTCTATATCAAGAAGTAGACAGAATGGAGTTAAGCAGTGTGAAAAGCACTTGTGAAGGCGTTTTTACATACAACTTGTCTAAATCTATCGATAAACCAAGATACATTATTAATGAAGCCTCCGGCCTGCCTGCTTCTGCTCAGATGGTTTGGGCTCTTAATAGGAACTATTTCTGTGAACTTGCTGCACAAAGCAATGACAGTGTCTGTTTTAAATTGAACAAATGACGACAGTAAGCTCTGGGGAAGCTTATGGCAAGCAGATGCTTTCTGAGCGCAAGGCAGCAGGAGTCCCACCTGCTGCAGGCAGTCACTGCTAGCCCACAGAACGTGGCTGCTAAATAATTTAACAAAACAGGGATCCTAATTCTTTTTGAACAAGACACTATCCTGATATTCTGCTGTTGCAGCTCTTCTAATCTTGTTTGCAGAACTCAGAATACTAAGGTTGTGATTTTACCAAACAATAGGTATAAAGGTTTGATTTTCCACTTGTGTTTTGTATTATTCCATCCATCAGCATTTACATTTCTGAACATAGCATTAGGCGAGTTCAAATGGTTCGCTCCACTGTTAAAATCTCAAATGCTATAACTGAAAGAAAAATTTTGAGATAGTAAGAATTGCAGATGCTGGAGTCAGAGATAACACATTATGGAGCTGGAGGAACACAGCAGGCCAGGCAGCATCAGAGGAACAGAAAAGCTGATGTTTCGAGTTGGGACCCTCATTTCTGAAGAAGGGTGCCAGCCTGAAATGTCAACTTTCCTGCTCCTCTGATGCCGCTTGGCCTTCTGTGTTCCTCCAGCTCCACACTGTGTTATCTAAGAAGCAGTTTGAAGCTGAATCCAAACCTCCTTCGAACTCTGGGATTTTTGGACATGCAACAAAGAATGGACAGTCTCCCCAATGCTCGGAGATGGTTTGTCATTTGAAAACAACTAATTATTGAAGGGCAGGAGTGATAAATCCATGTATTGAGTTGATATTAATATTGCTTGATTGCCATAAAATTGTTGCTTACAAGAAACAGCATTGCCTAACCATATGAAGCTCTATCAAACTCCAATATTTATTAAAATTAATCTAAGCTCATAAACCAATTTTTCAAATAGGTTTCCTTTCAATAAGACCGAAAAAGAGTTCAGGCTAAAACAAATTTACTCAGAGAAATGCGTGAACAGAGTTATGATAATTTTTAATTTTAGCATTTAAACTGAAGTACTGGATTGTGCTTACTGGAATGACGAGGGACAACCTGATAGAGGTCGACAAGATTATGAAAGGCATTGGACAGAGTGGACAGTCAGAAAGCTTTTTTCTGAGGGTAGATGAGTCAGTTACTAAGAGGCATAGGTTTAAGGTGCGAGAGGCAAGGCTAAAAGGTGATGTATGAGGCAAGCTTTTTACACAGAGAGTGGTGGGTGCCTGGAACTCGCTGCTGGGCGATGTGGTGGAAGCAGGTATGACGGTGACTTTTAAAGGATGTCTTACAAATACATACTGAGGATAGAAATTGAGGGATACTCACCCCACAATGGTAGGGGACTTTATTTGTGACAGGCAGCATGTCAGTGCGGGCTCTGAGGGCCAAAAGGCCTGTTCCTGTACCATAATTTTCTTTGTTTTTTGTTCTTTGTGTTGAATGAAATGACTCAAAATTAAGATTTCAAGCCCTTTAAGCATTCAATTTCAAAAGCTTGACCTCATGCTCATCATTGGTATCCTAAAATGTTTGCGAAATACCAATAACAAAATGTCAAACCATAAAGTTCCATAACTTGAGGAATTCTAATTAGCCTGGAGGACCAAGCCTGTCGCAGCTAAAACATAATCTATCAGTAAAATTAAATGCTTAAACTATACCTTTTACCTGAGGATTGTTTTCTATTCCTGCTGCAGGAGTTCCCAGAGCTTTTGCAAACAATTCGCAGTGCTTTTCTCAGATATAAAACTCTTGATGTTGACCTAAGGGTTCCCAAATAATACTCCAGATATAACAGACTTCCTTCCTGTCAGAATCTTCAAGGTTTTACAATTTTCCCGTGGGTTCTATTTCCCCAAAGAAATGTGGGCTGAATTTATTACACACAAAATGGGCAGATTCGGTTCCGATCAGATTAAAATTGAAAAACAAAACCTCGACCCAAACTTCCTTCAACCTGCTCACTTTTGGGGTTTTTGGACTAGGGTGTGGGGTGAGACAGAGGTTGCAAACAGGTTTAGAGGCTGGGTGGAGGAGGTTGCAAGGACTGCTGGAAGAAAAAGTGGTGCAAGAGGTTGATAGACAGTGTCGCCTCTAAGGCATTAGAGGGAGACGGGGAGAGGTTTGGGAAAACTGGGGAAGCTAAAAAGAAGGAGAAATAGTTTTGAACCTGTCAATAATAGAAACATTCACCAAACTGGGAGCCAGGAAAATTTTGTAACACTGAGATAATTACCTACTTACAAATGAATGTAACATGTCTTGCCTAATGCTGAATATATTCGGGAGCAACTATCTGGGAAAATTGTGATGGATGCTGTTGTGATGAACACTGTACCAATTTTTAAATTTAAATCAAAGACTGAGACCCGAGACACAAATAAAACAGTAGCAACTGGCTGGTTTAATTATTTCAACTTTGTGCATGTTCTTTAGACATACATTAGCTGCGACATCCTGAGTTTTTTGAAGGTGTTCCAGGTGATACATATGTAAGTGTGAGTCAATTATTTAGAAAAGAATACATCTGTAGCTAACATGTTGCTGGTGTCTTGTGTCATTTTAAATACTGTGCTGTCTAATATATGAACGTTTTCTTTGTATGTTGTGGCATTATGTTTAATGGAGGGGTGGTGATTATTGAGGATATTGTTGAGTGTTAATTCTCTTCTGTGTGAGTTCAAATCCCTCATAGATCAAAGCATATACAGAAGGTATCTGAATCTTACATTCTTTTATCTAAGTCTATGTTGCATTGAGCTTTTTGGAGGTTTTGTTGATGCAATGCCTCGTCCGATTTCCCACCTTGTTTTACCAATATCACCTCCTTAATTAACTATCATGTTCTTATGGCATCCTTCACATCTGATTTTTGCACTATCTTAACCACATCACATTCCCAGTACAACATGCAACTCAGCAAACAACTGCCAATAGACCACTATCCCTTGTGCCAATGCCATCTAAAGCAGGCTGTTATGCACATGGACAAACGCAGTCAGACCAGAAGCTGCCCTACGCATTTCCTGGCATTTGTTCTGGACAGGCCAACCAGGAGAAATTGTCACCCCATTTTGTGGGTAGGGTCATGCAGCTCTGTTGTATGGAATGATACAAACTAGTGTCTTTTTTTTCACTCCAGGACCAGCAGAGGAGAACATGAGACCAGACCATGCCAGCCTGGTCCCAGGTTGCTACTGGTAACTGTAGTTTCAGTCATCAGGAGCAAAGCCCAGTAATATTAGAATAAGAATATCTTTCTCTACTTCACGGTGCATCTTTTCTCCAATACCACCCGATCACTCTTTCTCTGAGATTGCACCGACTTCCCACCACACTTTCTCTGCCACTCTGACTATTGTAACATCTTGCCTGCCTCCTTTGCTGCCATCCACACCAACCTCTGGCACCGCTAGCCCTGCATATTCTCTGTGTTGCCTACTCACTCACTCAGACATTTCCTCACCTTCACCAAAAGTAACAGCTTTGCCACCCTGTTTCATCTCCCTTAATACCACCTAGCTCTGTATAATTTCAGGAGGAACACAAATCCCTCAGGGCTGAAAGAGTGAAGACAAGTGTTTGGCTGCCCAACATTCAGCTCCTCACCCATTATGTGGAAAGATTCCTGACTCTGACCACCTCGAGTGACTGACTGACTGTGTTCAAACCTCTGGGCTGGTATTGGAGGCTGCCCTTGACTTCCTGTGCCAGATCACCCTGAGTGAAGCCTATCCTCACAGTGAAGGGGGCAGGCAAGATGTTGCAACAGTGAGAGTGGCAGAGACAGAATGGTAGGAGTCAAAATACAGAAGGAAGATAGAGGGCTTGGTGACTTGGTACAACGAAAACAGTCTGTCTCTCAACGTCAGCAAAACTAAAGAACTGATCACCGACTTCAGAAAGAAGGGTGAAGAACACATCCTCATCTATATCAACAAAACTATAGTTGAGAGGGTGAAGGGCATCAAATTCCTCAGACTTCCCACACAGATGCAACAGTCAAGAAGGCACAACAATTTTTTTTCTTGCTTAGGTGGCTCAGGAAATTTGGCATGTCCATAAGGTCCCTCATCAACTTCTGTGGATATACCAGTGAAAGCACACAGTCCGGGTGTGTGATGGTCTGGTATGGCAATTGCTGTTCCCAGGACTGTAAGAAACTACAGAAGGTGGGATGCACAGCCCAGACCATCATGGAAACCAATCTCCCATCCACAAATTCTATTTACATGGCTCATTGCCACATAAAGGTGGGCCAACATCATCAAAGATCCTTCACAGCCTGATTCCATCAGGCAGAACGCACAGAAGCCTCCTTCAACACACAGAACACACAACAAGCATGTTCAGGAACAGCTTCTTTCCATCTGTTATCAGACTGTTGAATGGAGCCTTAAATAATGTAACGTGCAATGTAACCTGTATGCTTCTAAGTCTTTTTGATCTGTACATCCCTTGCTTGTTGTGATCTGCCTGTACCATTCATAAACAAAGCTTTTCACAGTATTTTGGTACGTGTGACAATAAAATCAATCCATCAATTCTTGACTTGAATGAGGCTTGTGCTGAACCATGACAAGCTTCCTTCCTTTATGTTTGCACTAAGCAGCAGGAAAAGAGAGGATTAATGTGAGCATGGTATATCTAGCTGAGGAGGCAAAGTGCAAAAAGCTAAGACAATGCAAGGCAAGGCTTCATTACAATGCAAGTTGCTGTTGAAGCTGGGCTGTAGCCTTGAAGCGCAGAAATATCCTGTCAGTGGATCGGCGATGCAACGAGGGTTGTTAGAGGTTTGCATATATAGGATGCTAATGTCTGCACATGTGAGGTGTTTGTGGCTGGTGCCCATGGAGCAAGCCCTGAGATGTTGGTGCCCAGTTTCTAACATGGAGGCAAGTTGAAACAAGGGACAAGCTGAATCTGTTAGCTGCTCACTTTAGCACCCTTGTTGAGTTTTCCCAGCATCCCAGTGTGTTTGAGAAAGTGCTAAGATAGAAAGCTGAATATTAATGAGTCAAGTAAGTTTTTAACAAGGTGTTTAACAAGCCATAATCAGCGTCAATTGGCACCTGGTCATTGCCCAATTAGAAATTCACCACACACTTGTCCAAAATAAAAAAGGTGTAGCAAGATTCTCCTGAAGTCGAGATAGGCTTCACTAGACACCTTCTCTGATTTTACCACTAATCTCACCATGGCCCATATTGTTCAGGTCCCTAGAAGATTCCATGTAGAGTATTCAAAAATTAAGAAGTTTTACTAAGCATATATAAAACAATTAAACTTCTCAAGGCATGGGAGTCAAGAATTAGATGGCATAAATTTAAGGTGAGAGGGGAAAGATTTTAAAGGGATCTAAGGGGCAGCTTTTTCAGAATGGTACTTGTATGAAATAAGCTGCTGAAGGAGATGGTGGAAGCTGGTACAATTACAACATGTAGAATGCATCTGGATGGATACATGAATAGGAAACGTTTAAAGGGATATGGGCCAAGTGCTGGCAATTAATTTGGGATATCTGGTCAGCATGGATGAGTCTGACTGAAGCTCTGCCCACAACAGGGTGGCACAATTGGCATACCTACTTAGAGGTGAGGCTCATGTTGTGGGCTATTTAATCAATTGGGAAGATGGCGTGTGGGAACACTGCTGCCTTCCCAGCAGCTCTAAGTCCAGGGCTGGATGGCTTAACTGGCCTTTGCCAATTCAATACAGGTTCTTCAGTAGGCATGTATTTAATAGCAGTAAGTGAGGAACTTGTCCTACTGGAAGCTGGAAAATGATTCCATTAGTACGTTTTCTTGTGGCTTCTAGGGGAGATTCCTCATTGAAAAATACTTAATGTTTGATCGAAGATGAAATATTCACACGGATGATCCCTGGAATGGTAGGTTTAATGTATAATGAATGGCTAAGGATCCTGGGATTGTACTCTTTGGAGTTTAGAAGGTTGAGGGGAGATCTAATAGAAACTTACAAGATAATGTATGGCGTAGAAGGGGTGGACGCTAGGAGGTTGTTTCCATTAGGCAGGGAGACTAGGACCCGTGGGCACAGCCTTAAAATTAGAGGGGGTAAATTTAAAACTGAAATGAGACGACATTTCTTCAGCCAGAGAGTGGTGGGCTTGTGGAATTCCTTGTCACAGAGTGCAGTGGAGTCCGGGACGTTGGATGCCTTCAAGGCAGAGATCGACAAATTCTTGATCTCACAAGGAATCAAGGGCTATGGGGAGAGTGCAGGGAAGTGGAGTTAAAATGCCCATCAGCCATGATTTAAATGGCGGAGTGGGCTTGATGGGCTGAATGGCCTTACTTTCACTCCTATGTCTTATGGTCTTATGGAAGCACACAACAACAAAAAGGGGAGATAGTTGACAGCCACCATAACCTTGCTACCAACCATTTCATTAAGACCCTACCATCCAACCCCCACCTTGCCCTCGTTCATCTATAGCATAGGTCCTTCAGATCTCTGGGAAGGGATTGTTAACAAGTGCTTCCAGTAGAGCTGCCTGTAATACACAGTTCTCAGTTTCTTATTTGTCAGCAGCACAGGGACACAAGGCTCTTTGGAATTTAATTCCCCTGCACTTTGATATAGTAGGAGGCCTGATACTGGCTCAGGAACGTTTAATATAGTGGGCCTTCCCATAGGACGCATCAAGGGTCACTCAAGGGAGTTCGGAGGAAGGGTCACTTGGTCTGAAATATTAGCTCCGATTTCTCTCCACGGATGCTGCCAGATCTGTTGAGCTTTTCCAGCAATTTCTGTTATTGTATCAAGGGTCACTTGCTGACTTTCTAGCCAACAGAGGGCAAGACCCACATTCCTGGATTAAACACTGCCCAGTAGTCTCAATCCCACCATTGCCACATTTTATTTTCCAGTAGAGTGCATTCAGCTACGCAACTGAATGGATGATTTATTAAATCTCTTATTTTATGATATTGTCCAAGGAGGTATCAGCTACATTGCTGATTTCTCCATTTGTTTCATTATTTGTGTTAATTATAACCTGAAAGTCATATTCAGGAGCCATTTTCTATTCATCATTTGGCTATATTGGTAAATCATGAGCATGCTGCTTGTGGTTCTTTTTAAAGACTAATGTAAAATGTGGCCAGCATGCTCATGTTTACCAATTTGGGCAGGCAGTAGGAAGGAGGACTTAATTGGCAAGTTGATCCTTTCATTTAGAAAAAAAATGCCTTGAAATGCTGCTCAATTCTGGAAAAATATGAAAAAAAATGCCACTGCAACCTTTCTGTTATATTTACTCCATGACTAAGATGGATGCAATTAAAATCATAGTTTATTCAGTCCATATTATATTTATGTTCCCATTCCCTGTCCTTTGCATAATATGGAGAACGTGGGATTTGAAAGTAATGTAAGATTCCAGTGCTATATGCAGTTAAGGAAGTTCGGTACTCAGGAGATTAATGTGAGCAATCCCACATGCTTTTGAAAAGTGATAATTATCACCTACATACTGATGCTTCAACTGCAGCTGTTCCAGGGGACCCTGCATTCCCTAAGCCTTTTACTTCTAAAAAAAGATTTTAACATATGCTTCATAATTCTGAAAAATTACCTAAGATTACAGTAATAAGGCTGCTGATTGCTTTGTTGCTGAATTATTAATGCCATACTAAGAAAATACACATCAGAAAATTAAAAACTAAAATCAAAAGCTTTAAAATGTTTCTTCCCACATCTTAAATTTCCTTTTCTCACTTTCTTTCCTTATTTTAATATTCAAAATCTAAGGTAGATTGATTGTTCATGTAGATTGGACAAGCAGACTAGCTCATGTTAGAAAGATAGATATTTTTTAATTGTTCTGTCCGTGCGTTTGTGACGTATCTCTGAAGCAGATGAAATTTGAACCCAGGACTTCTGGCACAGAGCTAGGGACACTAACACTGAACCAGTAGGTTATTAGGTGGAGCTTGAACCACCCCGCTCTGTGAACTAAACTCAAAACCCCAAAGAGGAGCACTTTGCCTTTTAATCTGTAAAAGGAATGTGAAAAGTGGTGTAACATGCCTTTCAGCAACTTTTAGTGATTAAATAAAATAAATCCCCATGAATCACTTTACAATCAACAAGTAACAATTCATTTATGTAACTCTAACAGTGAACAAATTAACTAAGCTATTAACAAAGCAAATAAACCCCCTCTAACTACCAACTATTCCCAAATAAAACAAGATTCTAATGGTACTGTTCCAATAAGTACAAGTCCCATGTATACAAAACAAAATAATAGAATTTAATGTCTCACAATTACAACCAGATTACATGTTTTCTGGAATGCTCTGTGCCTTTTCTGTTGATTCTTCTGTCAGGAATGTTAACTAGATGTGCCATTAGTGCTGTTGTTACTTAGATGGTGTTTTCCCTAAGACTTAGAGGAGTCTGTGAGAGCCAGCAATAATCTCTTGAGAGCTGAGGGCTGTTAACTCTGGCAGATGACAGTTAGCTCTCTTGTCTTTTCTCAACTACCCCTTCATTTATACCCTTAATGACATATCAATTTCTTACAATGGGATTGGTCCAATGTTGTCAAAACTATCAGATTTAAATTTAATTGTTTTTTGCTACCTAAGTGCCTTGTTCAAATTGGTTGGCTAAATTCCAAACCAGTTGCTTGTTAAAAACTACTGCTAGGGCTGCTAGCTGTATGGCCTTTTGATACAAATGTTTCAATTTGGGTGCTTTCTGTGTTCTTGCAACTTTTCAAGCTGCTGCTCACGTACACCCCTTTAAATCTCTAAGCATAGCAAAAAATATCATCTTTTAAAAGGATCATGTAATGCTTCCCTCCCTAGCATTTTACAAACAGCAAATTCTAACTTCCTACCTCCCAATCAACAAGTACTCTACACAACTTCACAACAACAAGAACTCTCCTTCAGTGCGGAAGGCTTGTGATATTGTAGATTATACTCAGAATAGCCTTTTTTTGCAACAATATTTCCTAGAACTAACTCAGAGACAGAATGTATTACGTTTAGCAATAAGTATTTAGTTAACCTTGGTTTACCTCCTAGATGAAGTGTTAAGGACCCGAATGGTTTTCAATTGCCTACTTTTGTTGGTGCTCAGTTCAAGTGAGATTTTTACAAGTTTGGGAAGTTTCCTCCATGACAGCTGTTTCAGACTCTCTCTCAAGTCATATGACCTTACATTAACTCCAATTAATCTTAGGCTCATGCTGTTAACCCATTAATCCACATTTTCCTCCAAATTTTTGTTTATATTATTCACATTTTCTCCATATCCCCCAAAGCCTCAAATATTGCAGGATTAGTCTCTGAAGTTGTTTGATACTTACCTCCAGTTTCACAAAGATTTGCATCTGAGGATAATGTTCTTTTACACTTTTCCTTCTTGTGGCTTATATGTATGTTTTTTGTGTATCATATAGCTTTTGATGCATTTTTATTTTTCTTCAGTCAGAGTAGTATAGAACATATAACATAGAACATTACAGCACAGTACAGGCCCTTCAGCCCTCGATGTTGTGCCGACCTGTCATACCGATCTCAAGCCCATCTAACCTACACTATTCCATGTATGTCCATATGCATATCCAATGACGACTTAAATGTACCTAAAGTTGGCGAATATACTACCGTTGCAGGCAAAGTCTTCCATTCCCTTACTACTCTCTGAGTAAAGAAACTACCTCTTCATCGGTCCTATATCTTTCACCCCTCAATTTAAAGCTATGCCCCCTCGTGCTCGCCGTCACCATCCTAGGAAAAAGGCTCTCCCTATCCACCCTATCTAACCCTCTGATTATTTTATATGTTTCAATTAAGTCACCTCTCAACCTTCTTCTCTTTAATGAAAACAGCCCCAAGTCCCTCAGCCTTTCCTTGTAAGACTTTACCTCCATACCAGGCAACATCCTAGTAAATCTCCTCTGCACCCTTTCCAAAGCTTCCACATCCTTCTTATAATGCGGTGACCAGAACTGTACACTCCAGGTGCGGCCGCACCAGAGTTTTGTACAGCTGCAGCACAACCTCTTGGTTGCCGAACTCGATCCCTCTATTAATAAAAGCTAAAACACTGTATGCCTTCTTAACAGCCCTGTCAACCTGGGTGGTATGTTCATGTTTCTATTGACTTTCCTTCAACAATACAGAGGTTCTCCATTTTTACTTATAATGCCAAGTAATTTCTTCACTTAATATCATCTCACACATTCTGTTTTCTCAAGAACAGTTCCTACTCGTCAGTGTTGGATTCATACACTTTGTCCTTGCTGAAGGATTTGTAACTTCCTTGCTCAATGTCAGTGATTTGAAGCTCCAGTTTGTCTTCAAATGGGCCATCCTCAGAGTTTTTCACTCTATCATGGTCTTCCATGGCAAATTGAGGGATTAATTCTCCCCATAAATAATTCCACTGGACAGTGTCCATTTTGCAATCATGATGATGATCCAAATCTCAATGGAGACAAAGCAATGTCATTACTTGTCTTTAGAAGTTCTTTTATAGCTCAAACTCCTCTTTCTGTTTCAGTAGGCCTTTAGGTCAACTCCTTGTATAAATGCTCATTTGTGAATTGTAATCTATTATCAGCTTAACAATGTCTGGAAAACCCAACATGGATTTGCTTTAATGCCTTTATCACAGTGGCTGCTGTGGTATTGTGAAATTAATTTATCTCAATCCATTTTTGTTTTGGTAATAATGATACTCAAATAAATTCATTCCTAACCTTCACCAAGGCTTTGATGGAAGTGATGACAGTAGCAAAGGTTCTTTCTGTTGTTTACTGTTAATAGTACAAATTTGACTGTTATATGTCATTTCCTCAATCAAGCGAGTAATATCTAGCCCCAAAACTGACTATTGTGATTTTGTTCAACATAATAACATGGAAAATAGGAGCAAGAGTAGGCCATTTGGTCCTTTGAGCTTGCTCCATTGTATAATTTGATCGTGGCTGATCATCCAACTCAGTATCCTCTTTCTGGCTTTGCCCCATAACCTTTTCGTCACTTTAGCCCTCAGAGCCATAACTAAGTCTTTCTTGAAATCATGTTTATATTCCCAAAGGATCTTGATGTAACCTTTGGAAGATATTAATTCTGGGCATTTTCTGATTACCAATTTTTCAATGAAGACAGACAAATCATTTATATTCTTAGGATTTTTTTATTGCTCAAAATATTGCCTTAAAGGAAGGTTTACTGAGAACGTATCCTGGCCTTCTAACCTGGCAATATCTTCTATACTGGAAATATTCTTCATCTGTATTAAGCTTCCTACTCTCTTCCATTTTTTCCTCTGCTATTACTAGATATTCTGTTAGCAATTACGTACACCTTTCTACTTTTTCTATACGCTCCAAATCTTGCTAATCAGCCTCTTCACTTGTTATTCTACATAAAATATCTGCTACTGTTTGACACTACAGTTGTATTTACTTCAAGGTTGATTTATATCTCACCAAAATCAGATTGAAGCACTAAATAAAAGATGGCATCTTCACAACTTCCTTTCTAATGAGAGAAGAAACCAATATTTGTGATCTCAGTCAAACGTAAACTTTAGTCTCTTAGCATAGTGTGAGAGCTTCTACATGTCAAGATTGCTACCAAGCCTATTCAACTGTGACACATCCTTTCTCTGTTTCTCTTGGAGACCATGAAGCACAATATGCCCACCTATGCTTTCCAGCTTCCTGAACTTGTAGCAACACTGCACCCATTCCAATGAATGTTGGTAACTGTCAGAAGTAATGTATGTACTTATATTTTGAAATAATTTATCCGATTTACATTCCAGGATGACTGTTGGCCTTGCCACAATAGGTCTCTTGCCCATTTAATAATGGCTGTTAGATAAAGTATGAATTTCCCAACTTACTAGACAATCATCCCTAGAAATCTCTATAGCTCTGTTATGTTCCTGGCCTCTGGAAATTGTCTGACCACTTCTGTTTTTTGAGGATAAACTAACATTCTGCAGCTTTGACGAAGCTTCCAAAGAATTTGATTGCAGCTTTGCAAATTCACACTTGTCATTTAGAGTGAGAGCTGTAGTCTGCAATGTTTTAAGAACCTTCTTAATTCTACAACTGTGCTCTACCTTAATGAAACTTTGTGTATTAGAATATCACCCATAAGGCATGTTATTTCCATCCTTCCCTAACAGTGCATTGAAGATTGTCCTCTCGAGTTGAGACAGATGTTACTCCAAATGGTAGTTTATTCGTGCAATAATGACCAAAAAAAATTTTCAATTGTCAGCAACCTTGATTTCTAATGCAAAGGTACTTGCCAAAATCTACTGTTAATGCCCCAGATTGTGAACATTCCACTCTTCACCAATTTAGCTGGCTATCATCAGCTCACAATGTTGGATGAACTTCATATTGATTACCAAAGTTGTTTGTGCAGATCATAACATCCCATTTGGTTCCGAACCAAGAAATCTTATCAGGCTATGGAAGAATGTGGCTTCTTTTTTATACTTTTCACAAGTGGTGTGTGTAGATTCTTGCTAGGCAGCAGCAGGATGACAATTAACAGTCATTACTAATTTTTAAATGCCTTCTCAATATCACAACTCATCTCAATCATATTCAGATTCTCATCCTACCAAACATGCCAAATAATCCAGATATTGGGAATACTCAACGAAGTATTGTTGAGCACATACCTGGCAGATTCAGAGCACTTGCTCCAAACAATTTGAATACCGGATAATACATCTCAGGGCTCTCTCCATCCATTCTATATGAATGCACGCCTCCTCCATGGGCATTGGAATGCAAAATCAATGAGCTCATCATGACCATTCATTAACATTGTGCACTGCAAGTGTACTATACAGTTCCAGTATTAAATCCCAGTATTACATTTATATTCAATGCCTCCACTCCAGTCACGCCAGCTGCTATGCAAGTTCTGAATCCCAGAGAGTTTAATCTTATGAAGTTGGTAACAATTTCTGAGTATTTGACTGAAATATATGCTGTATCCTGTAGCCAATGCCCTTAACTGCCACATGCTGCCATCACATTTGCCTTCTCTTCAGGGTTTTAGGGGCCTGACTGTGCTTCAGATAACTCTGATTTAATCTGTATTCTTTTACTTGCAGACATTCTATTTAAACCATGAGAGGTCTATAGGAATTGAGAGAGTCTCCTTCATGAGATCTCTCACATGATCCTCTCTAGAATTATATGTCCTTATATCATAGCTGAATCATGATCATTCAAACTTATGCTGCAGGCCGTTACTATACCATTTTCCTGATGCTGCCTGAATATTTATCTATAAATGATAATATGACCAATTTCAACATTAGCTTTGAAAAAGAGAAAATTGCAGCAGCTACAAAATATTAGCAATTGAATTTAGGTTGACTCCAGTGACATGAGACAGAAATTGTTCACTGTAAGTTCACCAAATTGACAGAAAATCACTGTATTAAGAAATTAGGAGATAATGTAAAACAAAAAGAAAAAACACTTGTGAAAGTTTATACAGATCCTGATATGTAGGGGAGTTACAAAGAAAAATAATAGATAAGGTCACTGTGTACCTCCATCATTCTGTGTTAGCACCATTTTATTGGAGTAGTGCAGTTCTTCTCTATGAATTTTCCCTGTCGAGCTGTTGATCTGCACCTGCAAAACTGCAAAAAGAAATATTTTCATTGAGAGCCTCCACCTCAGCAAGGGGAGTTCCAGCCAATCCATGTACGACAATCTGCTCTGAAAATTCTGCTCACATTTTGAAAGCTGTGACAACTTCTGGTACAGCAGCTGGGACAATCCACGATATTCTAAATGTAAAGTAAATTTACCTACTGTCCCAATGTTATTGGATCCTTTAAAAAAACCCAATGATCTGGATCCTCACTTGGTCAAAATTCTTTCCTTGGCCACATCTACCTGTATGATATATATGAGACATATAGTTTGCAGACAAACCAACTAAAGCAGGGTCAAAACTTTACCTCCATGCAGTTTCAAGGGCAGAGGTAAAAATGTTGACAAAGTACATAATAAAAGATACATAACGGGAATATAAAAAGAAAGTTGCAAAGGATCTCAAAATCAACACTATCTCTCATTTTATAGTTATATTAGGAAAAGGTAGAGAGGAGTAATGTGGAACTTTTGAGAACTGGTAACTGTCATTATACATTAAAATTGAATTAAAATGATGGGCAGTTTGAATAATTGCTCTGCATTGATGTTTATAGTGGAGGAAGAGTGGAGCATACATGCCCGATATCCCAAGGAAATTAACTTATGTTTTGATTAAACTTGGCATTCAGATCGGATTTGGCCAAAGGAAGAATTGATTAGTTTTTGGCAGAAATGCAGATCTGGATCCAGATCCAGATCCACAAATTCTATAAAGGATTCAATGGGTGGTATGGTGGCGTGGTGGTTAGCACTGCTACCTCATAGTACCAGGGACCTGGGTTCAATTCCACCCTAGTGCAACTGTCTAAGTGGAGTTTGCACATTCTCCCAGTGTCTGTGTGGGTTTCCTCTGGGTGCTCTGGTTTCTTCCTACAGTCCAAACACGCACAGTGTATGTTGTTTGGCTATGCTAAAATTGCCCATTGTGCCTCGGGATGTGTGGGTTAGGCATGGGGGAAAATGTAGGGGAATGAGTCTGGGTGGGAAGCCATTCAGAGGGTCATTGTGGACTTGTTGGGCCAAATGACCTATTTCCACAGTGTAGGGATTCTGATTCATCTACTAATATGGAGAGAGAAGGTGAATTAACATTTTATTATGGACTGTCTCTGCTGCCACTGTGGAACTTGTCACAGCTGTCTTCAAGCATATCATTGCATGTGGATTGATTTGAAGTCAAATCAATGAAATGTAAGCTATTAATAAAAATATTTCTTTTCTCAGCATTGTATTTACAAAACATCAACCATGCAGGGAAGAGCCTTAAGAAAGAACTGTGTGATTGCAATAATGTTGAAATCACAAACTGTGGCGGAGGTATATGCTCTGCTGAGTACTCTATTTACTTGTTGGTACTGCTTGTAGTTTTAAAATACTAATTTGAATTTAAAAAGTTCCTAAAAAAAGCTCCACAGAGCCCATAAGTAAGATTTAAAAGTGGAAACACTAAGAAATACATTTTTGTAGTATCTCTTTGCTAGAGAGACATGCCAATTTTGAAGGTAATAGGTAATAGGAACTGCAGATGCTGGAGAATCCGAGATAACAAAATGTAGAGCTGGATGAACACAGCAGGCCAAGCAGCATCTTAGGAGCACAAAAAGTGACGTTTCGGGCCTAGACCCTTCATCAGAAATGGGGGAGGCCGGAGAGGTTTCTGAAATAAATAGGGAGAGAGGGGGAAGCAGATCCAAGATGGATAGAGAAAAAGGCAGGTAGAAAGGAGACAGACAAGTTAAAGAGAGAGGGATGGAGCCAGTAGAGGTGAGTGTAGGTGGGGTGGTAGGGAAGGGATAGGTCAGTCCAAGGAGGACAGACAGGTCAAGGGGGCAGGACGACATTAGTAGGTAGAAAATGGAGGTGCGGCTTGAGGTGGGAGGAGGGTATAGGTGAGAGGAAGAACAGGTTAAGGAGGCGGAGATGAGCTGGGCTGGTTTTGGGATGCGGTAGGGGGAGGGGAGATTTTGAGGCTTGTGAAATCCACGTTAATACCATTGGGCTGCAGGGTTCCCAAGCGGAAATGAGTTGCTGTTCCTGCAACCTTCGGGTGGCAATGTTGTGGCACTGCAGGAGGCCCAGGATGGACATGTTGTCTGAGGAATGGGAGGGGGAGTTGAAATGGTTCGTGACTGTGAGGTGCAGTTGTTTATTGTGAACCGAGTGTAGGTGTTCTACAAAGCGGTCCCCAAGCATCTGCTTGGTTTCCCGATGTAGAGGAGGCCACAACAGGTACAGCGGATGCAGTATACTGCATTGGCAGATGTGCCGGTGAACATCTGCTTGATGTGGAAAGTCTTCTTGGGGCCTGGGATGGGGGTGAGGGCAGAGGTGTGGGGGCAGGTGTAGCACTTCCTGCAGTTGCAGGGGAAAGTGTCAGGTGTGGTGGGGTTGGAGGGGAGTGTGGAGCGGACAAGGTAGTCACGGAGAGAGTGGTCCCTCCAAAAGGCAGACAAGGGTGGGGAGGGAAAAATGTCTTTGGTGGTGGGGTCGGATTGCAGATGGCGGAAGGATTGGAAGATGATGCATTGGATCCAGAGGTTGGTGGGGTGGTAAGTGAGGACAAGGCGATTCTCTTTTGGTGGTTTTTGCGGGGACAGGGTGTGAGGGATGAGTTGCGGGAAATGTGGGAGACACAGTCGAGTGCATTCTTGACCATTGCGGGAGGGAAGTTGCGGACTTGAAAAACGTGGACATCTGAGACGTACAGGAATATAATGCCTCATCCTGGGAGCAGATGTGGCGGAGGTGAAGGAATTGGGAAGAGAAAATGGCACCCTGATTTGCTCATTGGGATTTGGAGTTTTGATGGACAGAGGAGATCCGTATTCTTCCCCCAGCACCAATAAAGGAGACTAGCCAGCAGATACTGCCAGCATAGTTTGATACTGCCATCCAAATCAGTGCAATATCCACAGTCCAGAGAATGCTCAGCAGTGCAGGAGGAAGGTTAATGACTACAGTAAATTAAAACAAGGAAATGCAGATGCTGAAGATCTGAAACAACTAAAAAAAGAAATTGCTGCAGAAACTCAGCAGGTTTGATAGCATCTGTGTGGAGAAAGCAAAGTTAATGTTTCAAGTCCAGTGACTCATATTCACTCCTCCACACAATGAGACATGAAATGAAACTAATATCTTTTGAGGAAGGAAACTGCCATCCTTTACCTGTCTGGCTTACTCCAAACCCACACCAATGTAATTAACTCTTAACTGCCCTCTGGGCAATTACTGATTTACAATAAATGCTGGTCTATCCAGCAACTCCCCCATTCCCATGAATGAATTAAAATAAAGTTGATCAACTTTACTAACTTTACTAACACCTTTCACTCCAACCACAAATTCACCTGGCACATCTCCGAAACATCTCATCTCTTCCTAGATCTCTACATCTCCATCTCTGGTAACCGCCTCAATACTGACATCTATTTCAAGACCACCAATTCACACAGCTACCTTCACTACACTTCCTCTAACCCACCCTACTGCAAGAATGCAATCCCTTCCTCCCAATTCCTCCTCCTGTGCTACACCTGCTCCCGAGATGGAGTGTTTCACTCCCAAACATCTTAGATGCCCTCCTATTTCAAGGACTGCAACATCTCCCTTCCAGTGATCAAAAATGCCCTCAACCGCACCTCTTGCATTTCCAATAATTCTACCCTCAAACCCCCTTCCCCCAACAAAAATAAAGACAGAATCCCTCTGGTCCTCACACATTACCCCACCAACTTCTGCATTCAGCGTATCATTCTCCACCACTTCTGCCACCTATAATCTGACTCCATGACCAAAGACATATTTCCCTCTCCACCCCATCTGCCTTTTGCAGTGACTGCTTACTCCGTAAATCCCTTGTCTGCTCCACATTCCCCAATAACCCCAGCATACCCGATGCCTTTCCCTGCATCTGCAGAAAGTGTTATGCCCTCTCCTACACCTACCCCCTCACCTCTATTCAAAGCCCAAAGTAAAACTTTCATATCCATTAGGGGTTCACCTGTACATCTGCCAACTTGGTCTACTCTATCCGTCGCTCCCGATGTGGCCTTCCCTACATTGGTAATACCAAGCTTAGACTCTAAGACTGTTTTGTGGAGCATCTGCAGCCTCTACATGACAACACCTTCCAATCACCAACCATTTTAACTCCCCCTCTCACTCCCTGGGTGACATGTCATCCTGGGCCTCCTCCAGTGCCAGAATAACCACATGCAAACTGGAGTAGCAACACCTCATATTCTTCCTTCAGAGTTTACAGCCTAATGGCCTAAACATAGAATTCACCAGTTTTAAAATCTCCCCACTCCTGGCCTCATTCTATTGCCACCCTCCCTTTCATCCCCTCCACCTTGACCTGACACAACTTGTCCATCTTCTCTCCCACCCCTCTGCCCCATCCATCCCACAGACCAATTCCCACCACTGCCAAATTGCATTCACCTATCACTATCTCCCCTCTCTTCCCTAGCCCCACCCCTCCTTTCTCTATTTATTTTCCAGCTCCCTTCCCCCTCCCCATTTCCAACGAAGTGTCCCGACCCAAAACGTTAACTTTCCTGCTCCTCTGATGCTGTCTGTCCTATTGTGTTCCTCCAACTCCACACTATGTTGTCTCTAACTCCAGTATCTGCAGTTCTTGATATCTCCATGGATCACTCCAACAAGGAGGTCTAAACAATGTCTCCACATGGAACTTTGGCATTGGAACTTATTCCAATGAATACACCACCAGTCACATTGCAAAGAGACAGTAGGAGATTATAAGTGCTGTGTAAGTACAGAAACCCCCTCCTACCAGCCACATATCACCCACCCCAGAGGGAATAAGCCCATGAGATCTTGCAGAATCTCTGCATTGTCGCCACAGATGTCACATTTAAAGTTTCCTCTCAATATGCAATGACCAATGACATGGTCACAATTATTTGTGACCATGCATTTACCCCCAAATATAAGAACATAAGAAATAGTGCAGTGGTTATCATATTTGCCTTACATGTGAAAGGTCCCCGTTTCGAAACCAGGCAGAAACAGCAGGATGCCCCTTTGTTACCAATGACAGGCTTCTGTATTGACGTAGTCTGAGCTTTCCTGCTTGCTCTTCTCATTGGCCACTCTTGTTTAAGGGTGGCACAATGGCACAGTTGTTAGCACTGCTGCCTCACAGCTTCAGGAACCTGGGCTTAATTCCACCCTTGGGGGACTGTCTGTATGGAGTTTGCACATTCTCCCTCTGTCTGCGTGTGTTCCCTTCGGGTGCCCAGGTTTCCCACAGTACAAGATAGGCAGACTAGGTAGATTGGTGACGTTAAGTTGCCCGTATTGTTCAGGGATGTGTAGATTAGGTGGGTTACAGGGGGATAAGTCTGGATGTGATGCTCTGGGGGTTGGTGTGGACTTGTTGGGCTGAAGAGCCTGTTTCTATACTGTAGAGATTCTATGATCTATCATGATGAGTAGGTCTTTCTGGCCTTTCCTGTCATTCAGCAAGAAAATGGCCACATGATATTTTGATTGCAGATAACTTCAGACACTATCTGCAAATAAATGATTGAAGGGCCTCCTGCTGCTCAAAAGCTCTCTGATGAAGGGTCTAGGCCCGAAACGTTAGCTTTTGTGCTCCTGAGATGCTGCTTGGCCTGCTGTGTTCATCCAGCTCCACTCTTTGTTATCTTGGATTCTCCAGCATCTGCAGTTCCCATTATCACTGACTCCACTGATTCTGGATGTTTTTACAGCCATTTTCCATTCACTGGTTGCAGTTAGGATTCAAAAGATCATGGAAAGACCATGGAGGAGACACTGGATACCATGGATCCCAGGCTCTGCCGGGCTCTTTGGTCCAGTCTTCCCCGATACAGACACCTGCCCACACAACCACCATACCCCTTTCCACTTAGCACTCCCGGAAAAATGCATTGCTATTCATCCCCCACATGTTCCCACACACCACCTCGAATTATGACTCCAACTCTCAACCTTACAACCTGATCCAGGCCACTACAGTTTAGTCCCGCTCACATCATAATGCACAATCTCAATTAGCCCTGCAGCAACGTCACATATCCAGCATATCCATCCATAACTAATCATTGCTGAAGAACAAGGTTTTGTGTTCTCACTAACCAGCAAGGCAAGACATGAAAGCATTTATGCGTGGCTAAGGAAGGAAAGTGCAAAGCAATGCTGTGGGAAATGTAAGTAGGTGCTGAGAGTGGGGTCTAAGAAAACAAATGAGCAGTCCCAAGGTAATCATATCTAATCTGTCAGCTAGGTGCGTGTGCCTTCATGCAATGTTCCTACAAAAACCTCTTAACGTGAATTGCTAGAAAACCCTGCAATACAAATTTGTATTGTTTCCACATGCCCAAAGTGAATCAGAGAAGTGATATAATGGTTATGAGAGATTGGCAATTTTTTTATTCATTCATGGGAAGTGGGTCAGTATTTATTGTCTTCCCCATTTGCCCAAAAGAAGGTGGTGTGAACTACTTTCTTGAACTGCAGATGTCCACGTGCTGTACATAGACCCACTGCCATTAGGGAGGGAATTTCAGGATTTTGACCCAGCGGCACTGAAGGAATGGTGATTTATTTCCAAGTCAGCATGGGGAGTACCTTGGTGGTAAACTAGCAGGTAGTAGTGCTCCTATATATCTGCTTCCCTTCTGGATAGTAATTTGCGTTTGGAAGGTGATGTCTAAGGATCCATGGAGAATTCCTGCAATGCATCTGATAGTGTACACTGTTCCTAGAGGGCATCGGTGTTGGAGAGAGTGAATGTTTATGGATGTGGTACCAATCAAGTGGGGTACTTTTTCTGGGCTGGATTTGACCTGATTTTGTGTACAGGACATAATTGTGTACAACTCTTGCAATATTGTCACTAGCACTCAGATGTTAGTAAGGAGATCTTTGCGGGGTCAACAAGAGCTGCATTTATCATTGTTGCTTTCAATGTCTTAGGGCAGGTGGTCTAATTTAATGTCATTCTCCTTCCTAGCTGTTTTTACAGATAATTGCTAGATAATTTCAGAGGGCAGTTAAGAGTCAACATATTGCTGTGGGTGGGATGTCACATGTAGACCAGACCGGGTAAGGACAGCAGTTACCTTGCCCAAAGAACATTAATGAACCAGGTAAGTTTTTACAACAATTGACAATGGTTTCACCTTCATCATTAGACTCTTATTCCAATATTTTAATGAATCCAAGTTCCACCATCTGCTGTGGTGGGATTCAAACACAGGTCCTCAGAACATTTCTTGGTTGTTTGGATCATCCAGCAACAACACCATGAGGCTATCGCCTCATCCTATTGCCAGATGCCAGTGTCCATTGGTGAGGGGAGTGCATGTGGCTGGTGCACATGGATCATGCCCTATGGTACTTGTGGATACTGATCAACATGGAGGCTTCTTGCAGCCAGCAATGAACTGAAGCCACCAAGTAATAGCTTGGATTTTTATATCAAGAATTCTCAATGTCTAGCTTGTTCAGAGTGTTTGGTAAGATATGTAGCTGAATATTAATGAGGTGAGATGTCATGTTAATGCCGCATTTAACACGCCATAAACCCTCTTAATTAGAAACTCATGTCACTCTTCAGATAAGGTGTTAAATGTTCATCGAGATGTTCCTATTTCCAAGATGGACTTCATTAAACATTCTTCCGGATTCAGCCACAAAACTGGCCATAGCCTAAGTGATGCAAATATCAGATCTTAATCTTTAGCAAGCCTCTCAACTGCCTCTAGCATGGTTCTGGTCAAAGAATGGCCTATGTTGCATCTGCACTCAGCTAAGTTGAGAGGGTTGAGTGATAGAATCATCAGCCATGTTTGCAGATATTAGCTTTTATCTCACAGTCACCATCCTTGTAAGGCATCTAGCCCTTTGAGCAAAACAGAAACTTGAAATACAGACAACATGATAGTTCCTAGAGTACCTACCACTAATTTCTAACATACTGATGATCAAAGTTGACTTGTACATTGATGGAATGGAGCCCTTTCCTTCTTGATATAAAACTCCAAGCTATTACTTGGTGGCTCCAGTTCATTGCTGGCTGCGAGAAGTCTCCACGTTGATCAGTATCCACAAGTATCATAGGGCATGATCCATGGGCACCAGCCACATGCACTCCCCTCACTTATGGACACTGGCATCTGGTAATAGGATGAGGTGATAGCCTCATGGTGTTGTTGAAGGATGAACTCATTTGCATTGTGACATTGCCATCTCAGTATCACAAAACAAGATGAAGCAGTGTGAACTGGCACAAATTGCACCAGTAACAGCCTTAACACATTTGTGGGGTCAGTATTGAGAGATCCCACACAAGTGCCTATTGGTTCCTTGGAAGCAGCAGTTGCATAAAAGCTTAATGCAGCTGTCACTTTTTCAACCCTTTAGGTTACAGGTCCCAGTCTAGCACCTGATATTTTATGGTGACGCTGTGCACCGTTCATCTGGAAGAAATAGCACCATGGGCATTCAGCTCTTGTCTTGATCCTCCCGTGCAACCTAAGGAGACCTTCAGCTGTGACATCTTCATGTGGAGGCTGTCCAGCAGCTGCTTGATTGTACTGCTGCTCCTAGGCATCAGTTGTTCATCAATTTCTTACACCTTTGTTGCATTGCAGCAACAACAATAATGACCTTTGCTGTGGTCAGATGTGTTTGTCATATATTCAATTAATTTATGTAGGCAATGTATAGAGGTCTGCATTCAGTATTTGCATCAGGTTCATAAGGCTGTTTAACATAGTCCTCCATTTACTGGCACATGGAACACTCCGACAAGGGTCATGGAACATTGACATAGAATCTTATTCCAATGAGTGCAGTAGCAATCACGTTACAAAGACATAGGAAATTTGTCAGATTAGTAAGGAAACTAACATTTTCTAATTGATTTAGTTTACTTACAATTATGTAACCAAACTAGATTAATTAATAAATTTACTATTATAGTATAGACTATGCAGATATCAATACTCTAGCATCTGATGACTCTGCTTATCTTCATTTAACAAACGAACGGGGTGAAGACGCTAACTTGGCATTTGGAGTTACAGCTATAAAGGAGAAGGATACCTGTTTAGTTGCAGATCCAGACTTGCAAGGGCTACTAAGACAGAAATGGTAAACACCCAATTCGTATCCCTTATCCAGAAGTTATAACTGTAGCTCTCTAGGCAAGGAGTTCCAAATATTCTCAACTCTCTGACAGAAGAAATACCTCCTCACCTCTTTTATTCTGGAACTATGCTCTCTGGTCCTAGACTCTCCCATGAGGGGAAACATCGTCTCAGCTATTACCCTGTCATAGAGTCATACAGCACAGAAACAGTCCCTTCATTCCAACTTGCCCATGCCAACCAAGTTTCCCAAACTAAACTAGTCCCATTTGCCTGCATTTGACCTATATCCCTCTGAACCTTTTCTATACCTTTTAAATGTTGTAACTGTACCTACATCTACTTCCTCTGGCAGTTCATTATGTCTACACATGTGAAAACCCGCTATGTGAAAAAGTTGCCACTCAGCTTTAAAACTACACCCCCTAGTTTGGAATGCTGATATGCTAGCTATTCGCCTATGCACCTCATGATTGTAGAAACCTCTATAGGGTCACCCTTCAACCTCCTAGGCTCCAGGGAAAAAAGCCTTAGCTTATCCAGACTCTCCTTATAACTGCATTCCCACTAACATCCTTGCAAATCTTTCCTGCACCCTCTCCAAATTTAATAATATCTTTTTATTGCTAGGCAACACTAAAAGTGGCCTCGCCAATGTCCTACACAGCCGCAACATGATGTCCCAACTTCTATACTCAATGCTATGACTGATGAAAGCAAGTATGCCAAATGCCTTCTTCACTATCCTGTCTACCTGTTATGCCACTTTCAAGAAACTATGCACCTGAACGCCTCAATCTCTCTCTTTAATAATACTCCCCAGGGCCTTACCTTTAACTAAGCAAGTCCTGCCCTTGGTTTTCTTTTGCAACATCACCATCTAAATTAAACTTCATCTGCCACTCATCAGCCCATTGGCCCAGCCTCTGAAACATCCTGTTATATTTCAATTAGATCATCTCTCATTTTTCAAAACACCTGCGAGTCGTGTCCCAGCCTATATGCATTTGTTTTCTGGACAACCCGTCCATAACCTTCTCTGAAATGCTTCCAAATAAATAATATATTTTCTTATATAAGGGGACCAAAACTGCTCACAGCACTCCAGAAGTCATCTCACCAGCACCTTGTGCAATTGTGTAAAGACTTCCCTAGTCTTATACTCCAACCCCCTTGAAATATGTGCCCACGTTCAATTCGCCTTCCTGCTTACCTGCTGCACCCATGTGCTAGCTTTCTGTGTTTCATCTACGAGTATCCCCAAGTCTGTATGTGCTGCAGCTTTCTGCAGTTTTCTCTCCATTTAAATAATGTTGCTCTTTTGTTCTCCCTTCCAAACGTAACAACTTCATGTTTTCTGGCATTATACTTCAGTTGTCAACTTTTTGCTCACTCACTTAAGCTATCAATATCTCTCAGTAAACTGTTTGTATCCTTCTCACAACCTGCCTTTCCAACTCTTTTTTGTGTCAACTGCAAATTTGGCTACAGTATATTCACTTCCTTCTTCTTTAAGTGGCATTATTTATAATAAAGTTTTCTGAGTTACTATACCAGGCTGGCGCCTGTGCTTTATTAGTTAAAGTCTGAAACAAATTAGCATTGGGATTTGATTTTAATTAATATTTGTCTTAAAATGTACAGATTGTAAGTGCCATCTGAGTAGCGAGATCTTGAGGTCCCACCTGCACATTATACGAGTTCAATGAGCACAGAAGTTATTACAAATCTTGGTAAAGTGAGTTCCAGTCTCAGCCTGATAATCAAGGATCCCTTCTTCCTAGAAATCTATGTCGAGCCCATCGGTATTGAGCTTCTAAACACTTTCAAGTTCCTCTTTGAATTATGACTAACCTTTTAACATTGTCCCCTGAGTCCCATCCATACAGCCAATTATCAGTCTGTATTTCACCCCAGCAAGGCTGACAAGGTGGTGACCATTGATGAATCTCTTCCTCAGTAAACCTGTCCTCCAATGCACTATCATCTACCTCCACTTAAATGCTGAGTTTCCCTCCATCACAATTGTTATCCCGACTCTATCCCAGCCTTTTGCCTCCAGCACAGCAGTGATCCTTGATAACCTTCCTTGAATTTCACAGGGCTAACTTCCAGGACTGACCAAGGCCCATCCCCCTGATGAACTTCGAGGCAGTATATTTTCTACAAAGGCTGTGGGCACATGTTGCAGGTGTGATTGATATAGCACACTGTTGTATAGCAACATGTCCTCTTGACTGATCATTTCTGACAACTGTAACAAGCTACCTTGCTTTATGTCTGTCCTAGAAGACACCGCAACACAGAAGTACTGTTAGCCTCAGGCTGAGAGTACACTGGGCAAACTTCAAGGCAACATAGAAATTCTGTGAGCATCAAAATAGGCACAAACTGAGTAAGTGCCAAGGGACCAAGCCAGAAGCCATGAATCACACCGGGTTGAATTCAGAAGTTGATGCTGGTCCATTGTTTGCAAAATATCCTGGCTGCAGCATTGCAATGTAAGTGCACTCCATAGTGCAGCACTGAAGCACAGAACCATATTGTAAATGGATTGGAGATATACTACGAGAGCACAGACGGATTGGTACATGTCTGATGCCAAAACCCATGGATGGGTTGTTAATGCAGGGCAGACCATGGAGTATGTCCTGAGGTGGGTGATTGGTGTACATGATAGAGGCCCAATGGATCAAGCAGCAAGTTGGAGTTGCCAGGTACCACTTCTGGCTTCCATGTCAGAAATTATAACCATCTAATTTCTCTCCAGCAGATGGGACAATGGGAAACTGTAAATTAACGAAGTGTGGTCATGAAATAATGACATGTTAGTAGATACAAATAGATGTAAATAGACCACTTGTCACTGATTGGTAAGATTCTGATCTCGCCATTCAACACATGGTTGGAGAATGGAATTTTTTGCTCTTGACATTAAAATTTTATTGTCACCAATCTCACCCTAATTTGCCAACTTTTACACCAATGCCCTTGTCATCCAGTGGCTGACAGGATTCTACTCATTGTCTCAGGCCCATTACCCTCTCCTTCAAACTGACTGTAAAATTCAATCATGTTAAGGTTGCTGCTACCTAGGAGCGCCTTTGCAATCATGTCATTAATTAAACCTAACCCATTTTACAATACCATTATAGTCTGCTCTTTGATCAGCACCAGAACATGCTATTATAGTAAATTAACACTGAAACAGCCTACAAACACCTTATCTAGGCTTCCACTACACATCATGTCTTTCCAGTCTAAATGTAGATTTTAATCTCCAATGATTATTGACATGTCTACTGAAAATATATATTATATTATGTTACATGAGTTCTGAGAAAGGGTCACTGGACCCGAAACATTAACAGTGTTTTTGCTACACAGATGCTGCCAGGCCTGCAGAGCTTTTGTGCACCTAAGATGCTGCTTGGCCTGCTGTGCTCATCCAGTTCCACACTTTATTATCTCGGATTCTCCAGCATCTGCAGTTCCCATTATCTCTGAGCTTTTCCAGCAACTTGTTTTTGTTTGTGAAAATATATTAGCATTGGTTTTCACTCTAGACACTAAAATGAAAGCTATTTTTATCCATTTTTAGCAAAAGAGTTTGTGTAGCTCTTGTGTCCCTTAATATAATTATAGGCTTAGAAGCATCATTCGAAGAAAAACGGGTTCTCTTCACTTTTGACAGAAGTCCTTGCTATCTGTAATCTACCCTGTCCACCTCTCCTGCACTCAACAGATTTTAATTCTGGTTGTCCTGTTCCGGTTAAAACAACATGTTGATCTGTGGTGTTTCCCTTCAGAGTTTCTTTTTCAGATCACTCTTAGGCACATCAATAAGCCCCTTGGGTTCCTCCCGCAGGTTCCAGCATTCTTAATGATGGTATCCCATTTTATTACAATGGCAACACTTAGGCTTTCAATTTTCAGCTCCAATCTCCGTACTTTCACATTGGCTGTTACCTCACGTCATTGTGGATGCATCTACACCAAATGGACAGCAGCAGTGAAAGAAGGCAGCTCACTGTAACCTTCTCAAAGGCACTTGCTGGCATCCCACAGTGATGTTTCAAAACCAAAAATGTTATACTGGAGTAACTTGCCAGTGCTCAGCAACGAGATTGTTCCCTTGATCTGATATACTTTTAACTACAGGAGACTGAAAATTGGAAATGAAAGAAGTACCTGTCCCCCTCACCAAATTTCCTCTCGCTCACCAATATCCTACTTTACACCTTGTGTATCTAATGAAGCACTTCACTGGAAAGAAACCTATGGCAGAGCCCTCTATTTGTACTTCCTGAAAACACTGACTCAGTCCTCAAAAATGATTTTAGAGAGCAGCTAATTAAATAGCTGCAGCATCTCTCAGCACCTGTATACCAAGAATTAAAGCTGCAATAAAGCTGAATTGCTCTTAACTTAAAAAAAGTAATGTTTAGTTAATTATTAAATTAAGGAAGAAATTGGACTTTAGACACAAATTATCCTTTAAGACACTCACCCACCACCTCACAGTGCAAATGAGGCACCTCCGAGGGCTCTTGATCCTTCCTGAAAACAATGGCTTGTAGTATTTTGTTGTATTAAAATAAATGTTGAAAGTGAAAATCACATGAATTACAAAACAATATATCTTAGAATATTTAAAAGCGTCTACACAATATCACCACTTGAAATATCACATTCTTTACAATTGAGTTTTTGTCCTTAAATGTTAACAACAATATTAACAATATTAATTAACGAATAATGAATCCATTGCAGATATATATTTTGTTCTTTAAAGTATGCTTGAGGAAGCATTCTATAAATTACTATGATCATGCTTACAAACAATCAGATTGTCATTCAGACCAAATTGCCACAGATTATTAAATTGCAAACAAAAGATCTAACAATTGACCTGCATGCAATGTAATATAGTTAATTGTATGACTTCTTGTTTATTTGTGTTCATGTTAACTCGCACTTGAAGCATTTGCAACATATCCAAGCATGATTTATTCTTCTTCACTACAGTTTAGTTGACTATTTTAGTTTGTGCTTCCCCAGTTCCTGGATTCTGATGAACATCCCTTTTCATGTATTCTCTGTACAAGATCTCTTCAGGGAAACTAAATTCACTATTTGCATGCTGAATTGCTTTGGGCACCTGTCAACTGAGTATTTGTACATCTAAAACTCTTTTAATCTTTACAAACCGAATGTTGGACTCATTTTATTGTTTAAATCACACTTGCAATAAACTAAGAGTTTTAACTTTGTCAGTCACATTTAAACAGACACAGATGCAAAACTCGGAGATAGCAAGAACTGCAGATGCTGGAGTCAGAGATAACTCAGAATTTCTGAAGAAGGGTCCCAAACCGGAAAGTCAACTTTCCTGCTCCTCTGATATTACTTGCCTTGCTGTGTTCTTCCAGCTTCATACTGTGTTATCACAGAGGCAAAACGACTTTTTCAAAATTGATCTTTAAAATTGTCTAACTTAAATCCGTATAATTTTCTCTCGATTCTCAATATCTTGTTAATTAATATTTGTACGGATTGCAAAACAATTCCATGCCCCTTAAAATTAACACTTTACACATATGTACTAAAATATTTTTGAGAAGAAAAATTGTATCTCATTGAAAAACAATTAAGCTGTATCTGTGGACTCCTTCAATATGTTTTCTTCTGTTCATTTTTTCCAGCGAATTGTATTATACATTATTTTGAAGACCATAAATATGCCATGGTACTGTCAAATCCTTTTTTAAATGCTAAATTCATTAGTGGATCTCATTTAAACTGAATACTGAAAGAAAAATCCTGCTCTTCTTCCAATAAATCCATTTACATTTCGTAATAAAACTATGTTAATTATAGAGGTAGTCAGAACTGCTAATGCTGGAGAATCTGAGATAACATGATGTAGAGCTGGATGAACACAGCAGGTCAAGCAGCATCAGAGGGGCAGGAAAGTAGCATTTCTGAAGAAACATCAGCTTTCCTGCTCCTCTGATGCTGCTTGGCCTGCTGTGTTCATCCAGCTCTGCATCTTGTTATCTAAGATGAGAAGTGTGTTGCATAATATTCAGCTCCTTACCCTTATGCAGAAAGCCTGGCTCTGACCACTCTGAGCAGCTTTATGACTATGCCCAAGCCCCAGGACTGGTAGAAATGGCAATACAGAAGTAATGTGAGCCTGATATCTCTAGTTGGGGGTCAAAGCTCAACAAGGCAAGGCAAAGCAAAGCACTGCAAGCCTGTGATGCTGAAAGCATCCAGATAGACTCAGAGTGAGTGAACACTATGTCAGTAAGAGAATAGCCCAAAGAAGCAGCTTGGTCCAGTCAAGATAACATCTTGTTATCTCTATATTTAATTATACATCTTTATGATTCATAACAGGATCATACCTCTTCCCACCCACCCTCCTGCAAAAATGCCATCCCCTATTCCTAATTCCTTTGCCTCCGCTGCATCTGCTCCCAGGATGAGGCATGCCACTCCTGTACATCTCAGATGTTCTCATTTTTCAAGGGCCGTAACATTCCCCTCCCCGCAGAGGTCGAGAACGCCCTCGACAGTGCCTCCCGCATTTCCCGCAACTCATCCCTCACACCCTGTCCCCGCAATAAAAACCAAAAAAGAATCCCCCTCGTCTTCACGTACCACCCCACCAGCCTCCGGATCCAAAGCATCATCCTCCGACACTTCCGCCACCTGCAATCTGACCCCATCACCAAAGACATTTTTCCCTCGCCACCCTTGTCTGCTTTCTGGAGGGACCGTTCTCTCCATGACTCCCTTGTCCAGTCCACACACCCCTCCAGCCCCACCACACCTGGCACTTTCCCCACAACCGCAGGGAATGCTACACCTACCCCCATGCCTCTTCCCTCACTCCCATCCCAGGCCCCAAGATGACATTCCACATCAAGCAGAAGTTCACTTGCACATCTGCCAAAGTGGTATACTGCATCCGCTGTACCATTGTGGCCTCCTCTACATCGGTGAAACCAAGCGGAGGTTTGGGAACCACCTTGCAGACACCTACACTCGGTTCACAATAAACAACTGCACCTCCCAGTCTTGAACCATTTCAATTCTCCCTCCCATTCCTCAGACGACATGTCCATCCTGGGCCTCCTGCAGTGCCAAAATGATGCCACCCGACGGTTGCAGGAGCAGCAACTCATATTCTGCTTGGGAACACTGCAGCCCAATGGTATCAATGTGGATTTCACAAGCTTCAAAATCTCCCCTCCCCGTACCGCATCCAAAAGCCACCCAGCTCATCCCCGCCTCCCTAACCTGTTCTTCCTCTCAGCGATCCCCTTCTCCCACCTCAAGCTGCACCCCCATTTCCTACCTACTAACCTCATCCTGCCCCCTTGACCTGTCCGTCCTCCCTGGGTGGACCTATCTCCTCCTTAGCTCCCCACCTACGCTCACCTTTACTGGCTCCATCCCCGTCTCTTTGACCAGTCTGTTTCCTCTCCACCTATCTTCCCCTCTATCCATCTTCGATCCACCTCCCCCTCTCTCCCTATTTATTTCAGATCCCCCTTCCCCTCCCCCATTTCTGATGAAGGATCTAGGCCTGAAACGTCTGCTTTCCTGCTCCTAAGATGCTGCATGGCCTCCTGTGTTCATCCAGCTCTACACCTTGTTATCTCATTTAAAAAAAGCAAGTTTTTACATTTGGCTATTCTTCTTGAATCAAATATATTCACTCAGGTATACTGTGAAAGTGTCATGCAGAAATTGTTACCTATCTAAAGTTTTATCCTGATAATGTTTTCTAAGGTAGTATTACTGTTGATCAGCATTTGAGAAGAATTGATTTTGGTTCATCTTTTTCATGTATATAATTCACATGAATTATTTTGAATTTTTTTTGCATAAATCGAATTGTATTTATGATAACTCCTCTAATCAAGGTGCAGTTACACTGAAATATAAACTGTAATGTTACCAGGTCAGTCCAATATCTTGGTTTCACTTTTGGATTTGATCAGTGGCAGGGCGGAGGATGGATTTTGAACATTGAGGCAGCAGGCAGCAGGACATCAATTAAAAGAGTGGAAAAATAATTGTTTCAAATTTTATGGTGCATTACTAATACTATATGGAGTATGGGTATGGTGGATCTTGCCTGGTTAAATGAGGCTACAGTGAAATGTGGAAATGTATAGGAATGGTGGTGCACAGAGGTGTCTCTTGGATATTGCCAAAATGGAGTTAAGGTGCCAGAACAATGGGGCCATACTAGAGAAAAACACAAAGGATACATCAACAAATACCAGTGCACAAAAGATGCTACTTTCAGGACAGAGTATACCACCAAAGCTGAACTTTGTTCAAACATCCAAATGGTAATGTCAGAAACAAATGTGCCTTTCCATGCATGACATCACTGATCTCTGAGCTATGTTCTAGAATGTGTTGACACATGGTAGATAGCGGGGTAACTCTGGGTGGGTGGTCTGTGGATACGTAATGTGAGTGGCATTGAAGATCACCATGCCCATCAACTTCCACACCTCTGTCTCTTCCAATGATTCAAAGGGGTTATGTGTGAGATCTCCCACACTGCAACCAAATGATGTAGCTAAAAGATGAACAATGCTACTTTCAAGAGGGCTTGTTGATATTTCCCGAAAGATTGCGTCTGCAAAGGCCCCAGAGATAAGTGTTCAATGAGATCCATTTTTGTGTACTAGAATGCCAGAATGATTCTCCAGTGTTGTCTTAGCTTCTCCGGATGATGAGGTCACTGAAAATGAGGCTGAGGAGGCTTTGTCCATATTGAGGAGCAAATAATTTGTGAACAATGCAGATCTGCATGCATCTCTGATATAATATGTACGAGTAGAAATAATCTGCGCAGTGCATCAAGCATGGTCTGCCATCTGATGAGATTGTAGCTGATCTGATAATCATCAACTCCACTTTCCTGACTTTTTCCAATAACCTTTGATTGCCTTGCTGATCAAAAATCTGTCTGTCTCAGCATTGAATAAACTTTATGACCCAACTTCAGCCTTTGACTGGTCTGCTCGATCTGGTTAAATAAGGATTAGCAGCCTCTCACTGGTGGAAGACACGCACACAGACAGAGGTATGATTAGCTTCTTTCTACATTAATCATAAAATATTAACATGCAGGTCAAACAAGTAAGTTGAAAGGCAAATTAATTGTTGTTTATTGTAAGTGGATTGGCATATAAAAGTGGGGGAGTTTTTCTACAGTAATACAGGATATTAATGAGACTGTGCCTTGTGTACATTTTAATCAGCTTCTTCAAAAAAAGGACATCTTTTCTTTAGAACCAGTCGAGAAAAAAGAAGCACTTAACTTATTTCTGGGATGAGAGAATCATTTTAGGTGAAAGGATGGACTTGTTGGGTCTGCAAACATTGGCGTTTAGAAGAATGATTGGTGATCTTATTGTACCATACAAGATCCTGAGGGGCCTTGACGAGGGTGGATGTTGAGAGGATGTTTCCCCTTGTAGATGGGACTGGGGAACACCATTTAAAATCAAGAGGCCTCCCAGTTAGGATGAAGGTAAAAACTTTCCCTCACACTGCAATGAACCTGTGGAATTGTCCTCACCCAACAGCAGTGTAAGCAGTGTCACGGAATACTTTTAATACAGAAGTAAATAGAATCTTGACTGACACAGGCAGCAAAGCTTGATAAAGGAGGCATGAAAGTGGAGTTGAGCAATCAGATCAATCATGCTAATATTGAATAATGGAGCAGGTTTAAAGGGTCAATTGGCCTCATCTTGCTGCTAAATCATATGTATCATATTGTAGCTGCAGCAGTTGGCAAGTACAAGTCGTCAGCTCAGGACTCAGCATGGACCAGGCTTCCCACAGTTCTCTGACTGTTTGTGACCTTGGCTCCACACCTTCCATTGTATCTGTCATATGCTCATATATAGAGATCGTACACCTAATTGTAAATGTATGTCAGTTGGTACGACTGTATCTTCAGTAATGGAGAGTGCAGAGGGATGATGTGACAGTCCACCTTCTGAGGATTTCTTCTTCTCTGTCCAGCGGCTGCTCAGAGTCTCAAGTTCTTCATCCCTCAGCTTAGCCCTGACATAAATAGGAGAAGATAAAAACATTAGCTTTACATGTTTCGGATTTTTTCAACTCAACCATGCTTGCTCTGGTGCTCCATTTGTCTAGCATTTATCGCAGCAATACTGTGCCTTATTTATGCCAAACACAAACTCATGCAACCTCACACATCCTCTCATACTCTTGGTTTAACATCTCCATCTCTAGATGAGCAATTTCATGGACACATTGGTGATTTGCCAACATCAAGGTCTCCTTCTTAAAGGTTGACATATGGAGATACAGTGCCCCTTCTCCAATCTTGTCGTCTCTTCATTATTATTTGGTACCTTTTCCTGAAGTACAAAAGGAAAGATTTAGTTTTCTCCATGAAGACAAGAACAAAACCTATTCTGCTGGTAGGTGGGATAAACAAATGCCACCTTCACACAACCATTTGAAATCTTGTGAAAATCAGCAAAGGTAAATGAGCACCTCTCAATGAAGTACATCCATGCTTCCTACAAGATATATTACTGCCTACCTCATTTCCCATTATCCAAGTGGTCACTCCCTCTATGCCAAATGCATCCTCACACATTACCATAGACAAGCCCCACTATGCTAAAGGGCTCACCATGACAGGCTAAATGAGGAATTTGACACTGTTGTGGCATGTTGTTAAAGTCTCTGCAATCTCCTTCCAGCTTGCTCAATTAGGTGCCTTTTTGCCTTCTGACCCTGGTAAGCAGATCTCCCCCATTGTTCTTGAAGACTGTAGGTGAGCCTGCAATGAGTCATCATTGCAATATGGGGACACCCAGCAGGTGAAATTGTTGTTGCAACCTCCAGGAAGGTTTTACAGTTTGAGATTTCAGTCAAGGGAGCAAGCAGCAGTAGCTGGGTGGCTTAAGGAGGCTGGCACAGTAAGGCTGTTCAGCTCCTAGCTTATAGTTAATAAACATGAATTTATATAGTTTATATATATGAAGGTGCACTTTTTAAACAGTTGAAGATGGTTATTTATAATTCAAGAATAAACCAAATTGCATAATCTCACTTATGAGTAATAGAAATGCCTGATACAAAATTCAGTCTTGGGATAATAAAATTAAACTGCAATATTATCTTATTTCATGAAATTGTCATGTTGATGGTGTACAGGCTGTTGGTGAAGCCTCTTCTGGAATATTTTATCAGTTCTGGTCACCCTGTTATAGGAAGGATATTATTAAGTTGGAGAAGGTTCAGAAAAGATCTACCAAGGGGTTGCTGGTAATGGTGGATTTGAGATATAAAAATTGACTGGAAAGGTTGGGGTATTTTTCACTGGAGTGTAGGAGGTTGAGGAGTAACTTTATTGAGGTTTATAAAATTATGAGGGGCATGGGTAAAGTGAATAACAAGGCTCTTTTCCCTAGGGTACAGGAGTTTAAAATGTGGGACATATTTTTAAGGTGAGAAGAGAAAAATTTAAAAAGAACGTGAGGGGCAACTTTTTTACACAAAGTGGTTCATGTGGGTGGAATGAACTGCCAGAGAAAGTGGTGGACGCAGGTACGCCATGCTTAAAAGATATTTGGACAAGTTCGCTAATTAGGAACGGTTTAGAGGGATATGGGCCACGTGCTGTCAGGTGAGATTAGTTTAGTTTGGGAACATGGTCAACATGGACTTATTGATCTGTGCAGTATGACTCTATGACTCTATAAGTCAATGGAATAGATTTTCAACCTTTTGCCAAGGCAATAAACTGGCATTACAAATTGAGCACGCCAAACCATGTGACCATAAGCATTTCAAAATCAATGGAATAAGAATCAAATAGTTTCCGTAATGTGCAGCTAAAAACAGGAATTTGAAAATCCACCCCACTGTTTCAGTTAAACTAAGCACACAGTTACATTTCCATTGAAATGTCCTTTCTTTAAAGATATTCTTGTTCATTTCATTAAAAACATTTTTTGAAGCATTTGTTTCACTACAAAAACATATCTGAAAAAAGTCAGAATGGATATTTATTCAATCAGGTCTTCACGTGTTTAATTTTGGTGTGAGATTGAAATTTTGAACTAGTGTAACTGATTATATTGCATAATAATCAGTTCCATTATGAATTATCTGTTGTAAGTGCTCCAAAGTTGACATTAATGCTACATTTTCAGCAAACAAAAGAAAGCCCAAACAGTTGTATAAAGGTTTCTAGTTACACAAATTAAATACTTTGTTCATTGAATTGAATTGACTTTTCCCAGTCTCAGTGCATTTATTTTGCAGCCTCTTATCTATGTGTGTGGTATTGGAAATGTAAACACATCTTATTCTTGGAAATTGTTGTCATGAGTTCACCACATATTTCTACTATTTTCTTCTCTTTTCATTCTGGTAAACAAAAAAGTCTGCTGTAATTCATCAAGTCAAATGTATTCATAGGTTGTCACAGCAGTTTTACAGAAAATCACTACATTTTTATATTAGAATGCATTTTTTGGTCTGAAAAAGATCTGAATTGCCATTTTGTTAGAACAACCTTTATTTATTTTGATAGTAACTCAAAAGTACAACACAGTCATGATTCTTCATATCACTCCATAGCTCGCCTGACAATCCAAAGTATAACCATCTTTGATAGAAATCTTTAGCTGTATGTTCTGAGCTTGGAACAGTGAGAATGTTGAACGGAAATTTTAAATGTTCTTTTTTGAATTTCTGTACGACTAAAGTACCTGTCAGGTATTTATACATATTAAATGAGCCACACATGTTCTGTCCCCAATTATAGCAAAGAGTATGCCTTTCTTGTTTTCACATTGTGGTCTTGCAAAGATAACAGAAAAAAAAGGTGACAAAGAAAGAACAAAGGCAGTTTTGCAAATTGTGTTTGTCATGTCATGTCACATCTTCCTAAATGCCATTAAAGCATATAAGGTCCAGTTTCCACATATTAAGAAATAGTGTAACTATTATTTATTTTGGGAAAATTTCAGGACATTAAGACAAGCTGTTAGTGGAGCACAGAAGCTGTGATTTGGCTGTAATGCCCTCTGGCTCTCCTGCCAGTCTCATCTCTCAGATCAGAGCCATGAGCCAGACTGATTTCGAATACCAATCACCTAGCCCAGAACCAGTCCTTTGAGTTCTCTTTAGCATCTACTCCTTCTGCCAGTGTCCTCTTCAGCTGCTAGCTTTCCGTCTGAAGTTGACAACAAAGACATCCTTAGGGTCTTCATTGATGTAAGCCCTGCTCTTGATGTTGTTACATGTTTTTCTGTACCTTAAAGTTACACTACTTTTGTATTCAACTAGCACAATATTTGCATGCCATGAGTCAAAGAAGAAGGTAAATCTTTTCATGTTAGGTTACATACTACAAGCTTATTTGTACAATCGTGCCCTTTTAAAAAAGTACAACTCCACTTATTTCCATCTGCTTAAGGAATGAACCGAAAAACAACTTTACTGTGTAATGTCCAGTTTGTCCCTTCTTATCTAAATTAGCTTGAACTGCCACTTTAAATATTAAATCATAGCTGCACAGGATTAACGAGTGTGGAATTTCTATCATCTTCAAACTTTTGAACAGTTCCTGCCCTCTGCGATAGCAAGTTTTAAAAAGGGAAATCTCCAAAGAGCTAATTAGTTCTGGAATGAAGCACAAGCATGAACAGAGCTACATATATACGAGATAACTAAAAGGACCTGGCCAAAGCTGACAGATATCAAAGACATAACTGTGCACTAGCAGTAACCTTAGGCTGCTCACTGACAGGGACAATCAAAAGCTTATAAACATGGTGCTGAGTGACAGCTACTACTACAGGGTCTCTGAAGGGTATAACACCATTGCCAAATGAGCTAATCTCACAATTGGCAGCTGCCGTAGGACAGAGATGGCAGTCTAAAGATGAAAAAAAAAATTGTGTTAATAAATCAAATAGAGTGGAGCAAGGTTCATACTGAAATAAAGTGACCAAAATTTACTCCAAAATGCCAAAATCTAATGATCATATCTTCTAATTACACGTAGAAAAGGTCAGTTAGAGTGTGTTGCAACAGCTGGAACACAATTGAACAGAGCTGACGTGAGTCCAAGAGTGATGCTGTCATCAGTAAGACAAGATTGTAACACACCTCATATCTTCTCCAATCAGGTATTTACACACTACAAGTGCAGGCTTGTAAAATAATTAACCTTAATGCAGCAAAAGGGACAGTGGCCGAACTTACATGATGTGAGCTAAGAGACAGAGTGGATGGCTGAACGGCTGTTTTTCAAAGGAAAGCATGGTGTTTGTCATTGGGAATTATTGTTAATACCACTGCTCCTTTAGACTTTTATCAGTCACCTGGACAGTATAATGCCTAATTGGCATAGGACATAAAAATTGAAGGTGTAGTGAACAATGAGGAGGAAGGTAACAGTCTTTAGCAAGATATAGTTTGGTGAAATGGGTATTTCGCAGATAAAAATTAACACAAAAATGTGTGAAGTTTTTGATAGAAAGAATGAGGAGGAGGCAACAGAATGCAAGATGTAGTAGGTGTAGTAAATTTATAAGGAACAGAGAAATATATAGATGCATGTGCACAAATCATTAAAGGTGGCTGTTCAAGGCTGTTATAAATAAAACTAAGACCTTTGGCTTTTATGGGCAAGATTTTAACGCATTTAAAACTAGCCCACTTATACACAGATAATTTTTTTAAAATGTTACACTTTCACTGGATGTGGATATGTGGCAACATTTGTTGACAATCTCCAAATGTCCTTGAGAAGGTAATGATGAGATGCCTTCTTGAACTGCAGCAGTGTATGTAGTGTAGGTACACCCACAATGGTGTTGTGAAGGGATCCCAGGATTTTGAACCTGTGACAGTGAAGAAATAGTCATATAGTTCCAGATGGTATGTGACTTTAAGGGGAACTTGTAGGTGATGATGTTCTGATGGATGTGCTGCAATTGTACTCCTAGGTCGTTGATTGAATATGCTGGTTGATTGAGAGATCCACATGATCAATGTGAAAACACACAATAAGGAATAGAAACGTAATGCAGGGAGTATACACATCATTGTTATACTTTATTTACAGCATAAATCAAAAATAATAGTCCAACTTTGCCTTAATAGAAACTTACTGACAGCAGCCTTCTCACTCGCTCCCTCAACTGATGCACGGACATCACAGAGTTTGTAATAATACAGTAAACTTCCAGTGTTTGAAATATATAATTTTCCCAGTTTATTGAGGGTACCAGTTAAAACAAAGATAGCGGTATTTTCCTTTGTGCCACTACCCATCAGGTAGTGGGTTCTCCTTATCATTCACATTGACTTCAGTCTTATATATGAATATGAATAAGAAGCATATTTAGGCTATTCAGCCCCTTGAATCTGCTCCTCTATGCAATAAGATCATGGTAACCTCAAATCGACATTCATGCCTGGCCCTCATAACTTTTCAAGTCTGTACCAAAGTATCATTCTGTTTTAAATATATTCAAGCACACTGCTTCCACTTCCTTTTCAGGGAAAGAGTTCCAAAATTTCAGTATCCCCTGAGAGAAAAAATAATCACTAATCTATGTTGTAAATAGATTTTAAACATTTTAAAACTTTTAAGCATTGAAGCCTAGTGCTAGATCACCCCATAAAAGAAAACATTTTGTTCGCATCTACCCTGTCAAGATCTCGCAGGATTTTATACGTTTCAGTTAAGTTAAACTGTACACTTACAAATTCCACAAAATACAAGCCCAAAGTTGTCAAGCTTTCCTCATAAGACAACCTACTCATTCCAGATATTAGTCCAGTACAAGTTCTCGGTACTGCATTCAATGCATTTAATTCTTTAAATTAGGAGGCCAATATGTGCACACTCAGATGTGATCTCGCCAGAAGTTTAATCTCCCAACTTTTGTATTCAGTTCCCCTCCCCCTCACAATAAATTATAATATTGTTTTAGATTTCCTAATCACTTGCTGAACTTGAATATTAATCTTTTGTGATTCATGAACATGAACTTCCAAATCCTGTTTCATCTCAAAATTCTGCAATTTCTCACCATTTGAATTTAGGCTTATTTTTTCCAATTTTTCTTTTCAAAAAAAGGAAAATTTCATATTGTTTTAAGTTATACTAATTTGCCAGACATTTTTGCACTCATGAATCTGAATCTTTCCGTTACCTTCTTATGTCCTCTTTATAACTTAATTCCCCACTCATCTTTGTGCTGTCATCAAGTTTGGCAATCGTACTTTCTATCCCTTCACCAAAGTATTTGTATAAATTGTGAATAATTGCGGTCCCTGCAGCACACCATGGATTATATCTTGCCAACCTGAAAACGTCCCATTTATACATACTGTCCGCTTCCTGTTAACCAACCAATTCTCTCTCATCTCCCAATTTCATGAACTTTTATTGTCCACAATGACTTTTGATGCAGCACCTTATCAAATGTCTTCTGAAAATCAAAGCACAATGCATTCACTGGTTCCTCCTTCTACATAGCCCGCCCCCTCGACCTGTCTATCCTCCCTGGACTGACCTATCTCCTCCCTAACTCCCAACCTACACTCACCTTTATTGGCTCCATACCCACCTCTTTGACCGGTCTGTCTCCTCTCCACCTATCTTCTGCTCTACCCTTCTTCTATCTGCCTCCCACCTCCCTATTTATTTCAGAACCCCCTTCCCCATGTCTGAAGAAGGGTCTAGGCTTGAAACGTCAGCCTTCCTGCTCCTCTGATGCTGCTTGTCCTGCTGTGTTCATCCAGATCTACACCTCGTTATCTCACTATCTGTAGGACCAATTCTGTTTTTCTTTGAATATTTATGAAAAGTTATCTGTTTTTATATTTTTGACTGTCTTCCTGTTGTACTCTAATGTCTCCTTGTTTATTAATTTTGGACCTTTTTTTGTTTTTTAAAGTCTGTCTAATCTTCAAACCTGCATAGTTATGTGTTTTTACTTTACGTTTGATACTGCCTTTAACTATTGTAAGCCATGGGTAGTGGGTCAGCCCCTTAGAATTTATCTACTAATTGGAATGGAGAACCCAAACTGAGGGTTAGCAAGTAAGTTTATGCTATGTTAGTGCTGCTTGATGGAACTGACAACAATCTCTTTTGTCAGTTTGCTGATGATCAAGAGTAGCATAGCGGCACAGCTGGATTAAATTTGTCCCGAATCTTGTGGACTGGCATTCCTGAGCAATTTTCCTTCTTGTTGGGTAGATGGAGACAGTTCCTCTAATTTGGAAGCATAGGTATAATAGAGCAAGCAACCTCATTTTAAGATGCATCATGCCATGATACTGTATTAAAAAAATGCTGACATGCTTTCATATATTAAACAAAATATATCAGCTTTACTTACTTTAAATGAGTTGATTATGGTGTGATTGTTTTTGCAGTGAAAATATACTTTGAGAATGGCACATAGAGGCACTCATGAAAAAGTTCTCCAGTAAACATAGGTGAGAAAGTGGTCTTGTGGGAGGGTGTTTATTTAGGTCAAGAACACAGTAGCTTCAATTGTGTGCTGGGTATAGTCACTCTTGGCATGGTCACCTCATATGCTAGAGGCTTTAGGGAAAGGTGGGCAGATGCAGGTTCATGGAGATGGTTGGGTGGGGTTTTGGGAGGGCAAAGCCTGTGGGTTTTACAGGAAAGTGCTGTAAGAATGAGGACTTTGATGTTTGGGATTTCACGGACACAGAGGTGGAGGCTAGAAATCACTGGCCACAGAAGTGTTGGCCACAGAAAGACTAACAATGTTTTAGGACAGGAGGCAATGGTGTCAGCAGAATCCATTGCTCAGTAAAATCCTTGTTACTTATGCTGGTTAATCATGCTAGAAGTACACACAGTGGTGTGGAGGGACCCTGCTCAGAGGCAGAGCCCCTTGGCCTCAAAGGCTTGGTCAGGCAACCCTAGGGTATTTGTATCTGTCTGGCCCAGACATGCTGAGGGACTTCTGGATCCTCTTCAACTTGAAATAACAAAGGTTGGACAGTAGCAGGCAGGTTGGAGATGGAGGGCGTGGTTGTTTCTAGGGGGTGTTCTGAAAAGATATTTCTAAAGGGTCTGTGTGTGGTTACTCCTCTGGCTGGATGCTACCTTGCATGACCCTGTTGCCTTGTCAGAAAGGGGCTTCTGGAGTGCATGTCAGGTTCCCTCTCCGCATGACACCATTCCTGTTCCTTCTGAGAAACAATGGCTGCAGTGATGAAGTGTAGGTGCGTGTGCCTCTCCGGCAGAGTCCTGGAGTGCTGGATCTGGCTCTCCTTGGCAGCTGCCAACCTGTCTCTAGAGGCAACGAGACAGTTGCATGTGTAGCTGCGATCCTGAGTTTCTGGGCAATGAGGGCCATCACGTTCCCACATACACATCTGATGTTCCTGTTCATGTGGATGAATTCCCTGCCTGCTGACACCACAGGTCCTACTACTACCTGGGGCAGTTATCTAATTGCCAATGGGCTGGACATGCCTTCTTTGACGAGCTATGCAATAAAGGAGCTCAACAAATTGTAGTCTCACTCTTTTTAAAACTAATGTTCCCCCTAAGGAGTCAGTTCCTGGGCTGGCAGAGGATGCAGGGGGAATGGTTTTTGGCAGAGTGGCCATTACTTTCTGGTGGTCATGGACATTGTTTAATATCTGCAGGGCACAATGGAGAGATGGTCTCATGGCCAGTGGTTCAAATTGGTGGGCAATGAATGAGAACAAAGGCAGGGTTACTGCTCTGGGGATAGAATCAAATATGAACAATACCATGGGTGGCAGGGCATTATTGATAAGGATTGGGTAAGACACAGTGGCAAAAACTATTAGGCCTTGTGTTAACATACCCTCCAAAAGACTCTTTGCAACTCGGACATTGCCAAATAAATGTAATATTCAACCCAATGTTCCTATTAGAATGAGTTTTTGTATGGAGGAACTTGTTCCTTAGGGATCATACCTGGAATTAGACCCACATATTGCGCACATCTTCTAATCATTTAAAATGAATACTCAGATTCATTCTTATTTTCCAACCATGTTTTTGCTTATTTCTACAATTGCTTGTCAAAGTATAGGTGATGCATTTCACTGAAGCAGTTAAATGAAACAGTAATAACTGCCAAAACAAAATCTGAACTTCTACCTCCATACTACAGGTATCTGGTGATGATAAGCGATGCAGAACAAAAAATATTTTGTAAATCTTGATAGACAGACTACATATTATGAATTCCCTATTTATGGTTAAATCTTTATTGAAGGCATGAATCTCAATTTTGTTGTGGAAGTTGACAGGCCTTCTACAGGAGCAGACAAACCATTTCAATCAAAACGCACTTGGGGTGGGGATGTGGTGGTGGTAGTGTGTGATACTGCCTGATTTCCAAGTTGTGCTGATGGCAGGCAAGTGACTCCTGTGGCAGGACAAGTTATAAAATTACCTCCCATGTACTCAGTTCAGACACAGCAACTGTCAGTACTTTAAACTGTCAATGTTTCAACATGTGTCAGCTTTTCTAAAAAAAAAATCAATTTTTTCACTGGAATTGGAGGTTGTTAGTTTTAAAAATCAGACCAAATATTGTTGTTAAATTAAATTAATTTTCTTGAAAAGAATGTTGCGGTACATGCCTGGATGCTTTTCCAACAGTAAACTCCAAAATGTGAAAAATGCACCAAATCAAATACAAAAATAATTAACCATTTCTAGTTACTGACAAGTCCCAAAATTCACTTTTGTTCACATCCCATGGCTGAAATTTTAAATTTTATCACAACACATTTTTCTGTACCAAAACAAATGTATGTTTTGCCACAATTCCAGTCGAACAGTTTTATTTATTCCTAGTTTATTAATTTTCTGCTTCAGAAAATCACAGAATGGCTACAAGACCGGAAGAAGTCATTGGCTGTTCAAGTCCATGTCAACTCTCTGCAAGGGCAGCTAACCTAGCTCCCACCTTTTTCTCTTAGCTTCTTTTCACTCACTCCCCCACCAGTTTATACTAACTGCAATGTATACCAACTGCAAAATGCACTGAGGCAATTTGCAAACGTTCTGCAATGGTACTTTCCAAACAGAGAACCTCTCGCACCTTTGATAACAGTTACCTGCAGAAGCATTGGAACTGGTTTACCTGCAAGTATCCTTTCAGGTCATGTATCAACCTAACTTGGCAATCACAATCCTTCATCATAACTGGGTCAAAATTCTGAAATTCTCCCCCTAACCTCATAGTCTACACCATCCAGATTATCATAGTTCAAAAACGTTGCACTCAAATCTTCAAGGGCAATTGGGATTGACAACAACTATTGATCTTGCTACCGCTGCACATAGTTCATGACTGAATAGAATAAATGTTGTCCAAAAACCTCTATTTAATTTCTCAAATGTAATCTGTCTTTAACAAATCATTTATTAAATTCTTAGTAATCTGATATTTAATATGGATTATAAATTTAACTCAACAAGAGTGGCCTACCTTAGCTCACCCAGGTCTCATTTAAATATGCTTGGCTTGACCTTCATCCAAAATCATTATCCATAATATGAACATACAAACAAGGGACAAAAGTAAGCTACTCAACCCTTCAAACTTACTCTGACATTTAATAAGATCACGGCTGTTCGGGTTTTAACCTCAACTCAACATTCCTGCATATCCCAATAATCTTTAATTTCATTGGTATCAAGAATCTATCTACCTCTGCCATAAAAATATATAAAGATTCTGCGCACTTAGTGCCCTTTGAGGAAGGGAACTCAAAGATTCACAACCTTCTGAAAGAATAAAAAGCTTCCTCATCTCAGTTTTAAATGGGCAAATCTATAATGTAATGTTGGCACCTAGTTTTAGATTCTCCCATACAATGAAACATGTCTTCAACATCCACCCAGCAAGGTCCTCTCAGGATCATATATGTTTCAGCTAAGTCACCTCTGACTCTTTTAAACTCCAGAAGTTACAGGCCTAGACTGCCTAGCCTTTCCTAAAAATACAATTTGCTCATTCTGGGTATTAGTCTAATAAACCTTCTCTGAACTGCTTCCAATACATCAATATTCTTCCATAAGTATTCCACATGCAGTATCTCCAATCCTCTCTAGAATCAATGCATTACTTCATTTCTGTTGCATTCAATTCCCCTCACAATAAAGAATAACATTCTTTTACCATTCCTGATTATTTCCTGTACTTGCCTTTATTTTGGGTGGCACAGTGGCTCAGTGGTTAACACTGCTACCTCACAGCACCAGGGACCTGGGTTTGATTCTAGCCTGTCTGTGTGGAGTTTTCACGTTCTCCCCCTGTCAGTGTGGGTTTCCTCCAGGTGCTCCGGTTTCCTCCCATAGTCCAAAGATGTGCAGTGTAGGTGGATTGGCCATGTCAGATTGCCCATAGTGCCCAGGGATGTTTAGGTTAGGTTGGTTAAACATGGGAAATTAGAGAAATGAGTCTAGATGGGATGCTGACCAGGGAGGTAGTGTGGACATGTTGGGCTGAATGGTCTGTTTCCACACTGTAGGGATTCTATTCTATTCTACCTGCATACTAACTTCTTTATTCATACACAAGGACACCCAAGTATTTCTGCATCTCAGAGTTCTGAAAACTGTCCTGTCAGCCTGACAAAAGCTCATTTGTTTCTACTTTCTGCTTCCCGTTGGCAAATCAATCTTCTATCCATTCAATATGTTACCTCGAACACAATGAGCTTTCATTTTCCACAATGGTCTTTGGTGTGGCACCTTATCAAATGACTGCTGGAAATTTAAATACAATACGTTCACTGTTGCCCATTTATCTACACAAGTTACTTCAAAGAACTCCAGTAAACTGGTTAAACATGCAAGATAACAAAGTGTAGAGCTGGATGAATACAGCAGGCCAAGCAACACCTCAGGAGCACAAAAGCTGACGACCTGGGCCCAGACCCTTTGGGGCGTCAGCTTTTGTGCTCCTAAAATGCTGCTTGGCCTGCTGTGTTCATCCAGCTCTACACTTTGTTATCTCGGATCCTCCAGCATCTGCAGTTCCTTAATCTGGTTCAACATACAGGTGGCTGCAGCCATGTACCTAAAGGGAATCAAGTAGGGTGACTGTGCTTGGAGGAGGGGCAACCATGTTGGCCATAATAAAATTATTTCTTTTATAGTAACTGACCTTCTCAGCCCTCTTCTGCGCAAGCTGCTCCAGAAACCTGGATGACAATGCTTGCCTGCTACCAAGCATCAGCACAAATTCAAAATTGTTCCAGGATTTGATTGACATCAAAACATAAGTCCATTAGACCTTAAAACATAGGCGCAGAAGTAGGCCACTGACTCTGCTCCATCATTCGATGAGAACATGGTTGATCTGACGATCCTGAACTCTTCCTCCTGCCTTTTCCTCACAACCCTCGATTCTCTTACAAATTAGAAATCTATTTATCTCAGCCTTGAATATATTTAATGACACGGCTTTATTAGCTGTCTTCAGCAAAGAATTCTACAGATCCACTACTTCCAGAAGAAATTCCTCTTTATCTCTGTCTTCGATACATAATCCTCAATTCTGCAATTATGCCCTTCGATTGTAGACCCTCCATAGGGGGAAAACAATCTTTCCACAGCTACCATGTCAAGTCCCCTAAAAATTTGTGTATATCTATAAAGTAGCCTCTCATTTTTCTAAATTTCAATAAGTAGACACCCAGCCTACTCAACATTTTCTCATAAGACACAATATATTTGTCAGACTTTGTAAGTTGAGGGAGGACTTCATTTGCCAGTTACAAAGGCCACACTTTTCCTGAAACCTGCCTGTCAAAACAACAGGAGGATCTTTACATAAGGCGGATCTGGTGAGTGTTATGCTTCCAATAATTAAGACACCCCATTTGTCCTGTTCTCCTCTCAGGTGGTTGTTTAAAATACAAAAAGGTGACAGTTTAACTATAAATGACATTCAACTGATGAGGTTACAGTTACCTGACTTCCCTGCTCTTCTTGAACAAGACCACTATAAAAATTTCTCTTTTGTGCAATTTTCTCACCTCAAGATGATTGATAAAACGTGGTCAGGAAGAGTTATGGTTATCTCCTCCCTGACTTCTACAAACAGTTTAGAGTCTTCAGCCCACTTGCTTAATTTCAGTTTGGGTATGTCTCCAGAAACAGCTCCTTTCCTACAGATTCCCTAATCTCCTGCAATTCATCTAAATGCTCATTTCCACCAGTAAAGAACTGATACAAATTACATATTAAATCACCAAGACCTTTTTGAAGCATTTCATTTTAGAGCATGTCTTTCTCGATATGTACGTTCCTTCCCATTCTTTTCAAATAAATATGCTCACAGTTGCTGGCAGTATGAGATGGACATCTAGTGTCTTGGTGAACAACGGCAAACTATTTCATCTTAACTAATGAGTTTTAAAGACAATTTTGCTTCCCGTTGAAGCCAATAAACTAAAAGAAGCAAACTTACCTCTGACTCCAACTGAAGAAACCGATAGACAAGATTTCACTTTTCTTGCCTTGTACTTTAACAATCAAAACGAAATCAATATAAATTAAATACGAATTAACAGACAAATTGCTTTTAGTGGAAACAAGAAACTACACATTAAATAGCTGATATGATTGATAGATCTCATGGATTACTGGCAGTCCCTCAGCGTGTATCGTACGATGTTCAATTACAGAGCGCTAGCTTCCTTAAGTAGAGTTCCACTTCTTTATTCATGCAAGATTTCCTCATCATCAGGTTTGATTGTGGCTTTACTTGTTGGCTAATTGAACAACTGGGGGCCCTTTTGTGGCACAGTAGTTATGTCCCTACCCCTGAACCAGGAGGCTTGGTTTCAAGCCCCACCTGCTTTAGATTAATTAGGGAAGGTAGGTTAAATAAAAATAAAAAAAAACTTCATGGTGATTAGATCTGTACCTTATGAACCTTGGAGTTTTATTTTGCTGCTCTAATTTTCACAGACTACATCCATGGCAGGCTATCTGTCAGTATTGAAACGGCTGCTCCTGTGTCAAGTTTAAATCCTGATTCAAATAAAAACAAAAGAAAAGTATTGTGGATGAAATAAAAACAGAAATCGCTGAAGAAACTCAGAAGGTGTGATAACACCTGTGATAAGACAGTCAATATTTCATTTCCAATATGAAAGATGAGAGATAATGGGAACTGCAGATGCTGGAGATTCCAAGATAATAAAATGTGAGGCTGGATGAACACAGCAGGCCAAGCAGCATCTCAGGAGCACAAACTCTGATGAAGGGTCTAGGCCCGAAACGTCAGCTTTTGTGCTCCTGAGATGCTGCTTGGCCTGCTGTGTTCATCCAGCCTCACATTTTATTATCTTGATATTTCCAATATGAATCTATTTTGGAAAAGAAAGGAGGCTTCATTTTAGGGTTTCTTTTGCTAGTGATGAAGTAGGAGAAAGATTAAGTGGAACAGATGGTGAGGGTGTGCAGAGCAAAAGACAAAAGGAGTACTAATGATCATAGAGAAGAAGAGTAAGTGTATAATAGATGATACTAATAAATGCTATTAGCAGAAAATAGGTCAGCTCTGCATGGAAGCAAAGCCATGCAAACGAGACAGTGTAGTAGGGGTGGGTGGTGTGGGCTGGGGCAGGAGTTGAGGGGCGTGTAATCATAATGGAGGACATCATCTGAAGTTGAACTCAATGTTGAGTCCTCCAGGCTTTAATTATCTAAGCAAAAAATTAGATGCTTTTTCAAATTCTTGCATCTTCAAGATGATTGTGCAGAATCTGTTTTGATTCTCTTTGAATTCATCAAGAAATTTAGTCTTCCCGTTCTGTATGTTTAATTTCTTGAACATTCTCCTTGCTCTAAGATTTCCAATTCCCTGTCATTTTTGACTTTACAGTATATTTACTTTGTGTTTGATGTGATGAAGGCGCTGTTAGTTGTAACGTTTTCTATTGTCCAAACTGGCCACACTTAAAAGTCACAGCTCCCCCTGATGGACTTTCATTGGACTTGAGATACTTTGTGGAGCCATATTGTTTTACAGTCTAATGTGATCTATGTCAGTGATTCTAGTTCTTTTGCAGTTTTGGCAGGCTTTCAGGATGCCATTTTGGAGTCTACCATTTGACCATGTCAGAAGAATACCTGTTTCTTTGCAGTATGGATCCTGTTTTTTTTTACCTTGTGTGGCAAATTCAATTGCCTGTCCCAATATTAAACCAAGCTGCAAAACTACGATTTCTGAAACTAACTGCCCAACTATCAAGATCAATACTACCTGTAACTCCACTGTAGTGGCCATAATGTTCAACCATCCACTTTTTGCAAACAATTCAGAGGCTGATCCATATACCTGATCTAGTGATAAATCATGCAAGACTGAGTTTGCAAAAGTGCAGTTCAATTGCCTAGGACACAATATTTGGCGACGACATGTGTTGCCAGGGGAAGCAAAATTAAAGAGTTTGACAGGATTCCCTTCTCCTAAAGTTAAATGGAAGATCATGAGATTTTTGGTAATGTCTGATTACTATTCATAGGTTGTGCCAATTTTCACATGGCACCTGTTTCCCTCACGGATTTGTTGTAAAAGTAAGCAATAATAATATGCTGAAAAGAGAGACAAACAGCTTTTGAGAAGATACATGCAATTCTAATGAATGAATTCATCTTGGCCAGCCATGACTTTATGAAACCTTTTAAAATAGCAATTAAGGGTGGTGCTTTTTGATCAGTGCATTCTTATTGCAAGAAGCTGAATTGGGCATCGGGAAGCCCAGTAGGGTATTTTTCTAGAAAATTGAATAAACATAAAAAGCATTCTCTGCACTGGAAAAGAAAATTGTGGGATTGTTACTGGCTATCAATTACTTTTAAAGTTATGTATGTCATGAACCACAAAGAAAGGTTGGTATCAACTAATTCTAATTCATTTCCCTTGGTAGAGAAGCATAAAAATCAAAAATTTGAAATGTTTCCGTGGATTTTGCGCATCCAGACTTATAACAGACTTTTTGAGTTGTTGAATAGATAATTTCATTGTAAATGCACTAACTTGTTTGTAATAATATCAAATAGCTTGATTATTTTAAAAAGTGACAAGCTGTATAGGCAAACTGTCCACGCTTTGTACAAGAGAATGAGGATGAATCAGTGTAAGTCTAAATGTTTGTTTTATGTTGTATATGTTTTCATGCCTGCCATCATACTGAAAGGAGTTTGAAAATGGTATTTGATCGCGCAACGATGGAAGCATGTTGGGAATACAAATTTATAGATCACCTGGGAAATATTGGAAGACACTGTTTCCACACAGTTTCCACACTCCAGAGAATCTAATCTAATCTACTTTAATTTTGGACTATTTGGTTATTTTCTGGCCTGGAAAGAGTTATATTATGTCATTTATTTGAATATGAAACCAACCATTTAATGCATACTACAGGATGCTTGTTGTTCACTAGAAATCAAATAGCTCTGGAGAAATTGCTAAGCACAGCTCAAAGCAACAAGAAATTGGATTCATTTCTGTTGTAACTGAAAGCAAGGTTGGCCTTGAGAAGGTTATGTGTCAATGTTAATGATTGTCTATCAATCCTTTCCTCCAAAAATTCTGTTTTGCAGACCTAGCAGCCAGTGAGTATAAAGAAGTGTCTCTCACCTGAAGTCCTAATTCTTAGAAGATGTTCCTAGGAATTTGTTCGAGTTTCTAAATGCAAGCATTTCTGTTTAACTGGCAAAACCTGAGGCAGTAGTCTATGATTACTTCTCAATAACTTCAATCTAAGTTGACTAGAATCAGAACTGGACATTTACAATGATTATACAGCTGCCATCGATCCAGCTTTATTGACAGGAATCCAGCAAAGCTGAGAATTTGTTACATTTTATTCTTTGTTTCCAAACTATTGACCATTTCCCCTTTGCTTTTTTTTAAGGAAATCTGTCATCTCTGCAGCCACGTGTTGTTGTTTTATGAGTGTGTCTGTGTGTGGGAGCAAGGGGATATCATTTTAATTCTGAATTATACTTTTGCATTGCCCAAATTTTAATCACTAGCTTTAAGAATATGCTTTGTTTATAATTAAAAGTTTCTTGTGAATTCATTAAAGATGCCTGGTGATGTTACTACTAAAGAGAAACCAATGGCCATTTTGGTGCTTAAATCAAAAAACTGACAACTACAGTTCCAGGTATTGGTCTGGTAGGTGTTCTCTGGGAAGTCTTCTTCCCATTCACACCCTTCCTTAAATAAGTTGATGTTACGAAAATGGTCTACACAAAATAGTTCAGATGTGGTCTTATAAGTGCCCTGTATAAATAAAATATAAGCTTCTTAGTTTTGTACCTAATTCCCTTTGCAATAAATGATAAAATTCTACTAGTTTTCCTAATTAATTCCTGATTATCTGAACACTAGCTTTTGTGATTCATGCACTAGGACATCCGGATCCTCTATACATATGAACTCTGCAGTGTCTTACTATTTAGATGATATATTTTTCTCTATTTTTGTTCATTCATTTTGTGGTATGTGGGTGTTGCTGGCTGTTCAGCATTTATTGCTCATCATTTCCCAGGGCAGAAATGGCTAGCACGAGGGGTCATAGTTTTAAGCTGGTTGGTAGAAAGTATAGAGGGGATGTCAGAGGCAGGTTCTTTACGCAGAGAGTTGTGAGAGCATGGAATGCGTTGCCAGCAGCAGTTGTGGAAGCAAGGTCATTGGGGTCATTTAAGAGACTGCTGGACATGTATATGGTCACAGAAATTTGAGGGTGCATACATGAGGATCAATGGTCGGCACAACATTGTGGGCTGAAGGGCCTGTTCTGTGCTGTACTGTTCTATGTTCTATGTTCTATGTTCTATCAATTGCCCTTTGGAAGGTGGTGGTGAGCTGCCTTCCTGAACAACTGTAGTCTTCCTGCTCTGGGTTGACCCACAATGCCATGGGGAGGGAATTCCAGGATATTGACTCAGCAACAGTGAAGGAATAGTGATACATTCCCACAGGAGGATGGTGAGCATCTTGGAAGGGAACTCGAAGGTGGTGGTGTTACCTTATATCTGCTGTACTGTTCTATGTTCTATGCTGCCCTTGTCCTTCTAAATGGAAATGGTCAAGGGTTTGGAAAGTGCTGCCTGGGGATCTTTAATGAATTTCTGCAGTGCACCTTGTAGATAGTACACTGCTGCTATCGAGCATCGGTGGTGGAGGGAGTTTGATGATTGTAGATGTAGTGTCAATCTGCTTTGTCCTGGATGGTGCCAAGTTTCTTCATGTTGGTGGGGCTGCACTCATCCAGGCAAGTGGGGATTATTTCATCATGCTCCTGACTTGTGCCTTGTAGATGGTGGACAGGCGTTGGAGAATCAGTAGGTGAGTTAGTCACTGCAATATTCCTAGCATCTGACCTGCTCTTGTAGCTACTGCGTTCATGTGCTGAGTCCAATTAAGTTTCTGATAAAGATAATTACCAGGATGTTGATAGTAGGGAATTCTCTTAATGTTGATGGTCCTAGCCTGACATTTGTGATTTGAATGTTACTTGCCACTTGTCAGCCCAAGCCTGGATTTTGTTCAGACCTTGTTGCATTTGGACATGGGCTGCTTCAATGTCTGAGGAAGTGCAAATGGTGATGAACATTGTGCGATTATGGGCGAACATCCCCACTTCTGACTTTATGATGGAGAGAAAGTCATTGATGAAGCAGCTGAAGATTGTTGGGCCTAGGGCACTACCCTGAGGAACTCCTGCAGAGATGCACTGGTTCTGAGATGACTTACTCCAACAACCACAACCATCTTCCTATCCGTCAGGTATGACTGGTATGACTCTAACCATCAGAGAGTTTGCCCCCGATACTCAATAATTCCAGTTTTTCTCAGGTTCATTAATGCCACAGTTGGGCCTTGACGTCAAGGGCTGCCATTCTCACCTCACCTCTGGAATTCAGCTCTTTTGTCCATGTTTGAACCAAGGCTGTAATGAAGTCAGGAGCTGAGTGGCCCTGGCAGAATCCAAATTGGGTGTCACTGAGCATTTTTATGGGCACCCGCATGGGCCCCAGCTATGCCTGCCTCTTTGTAGGTTACGTGGAACAGTTCCTCTTCCGCACCTACACAGGCCCCAAACCCCACCTCTTCCTCCGGTACATTGATGACTGTATCGGCGCCGCCTCTTGCTCCCCAGAGGAGCTCGAACAGTTCATCCACTTCACCAACACCTTCCACCCCAACCTTCAGTTCACCTGGGCCATCTCCAGCTCATCCCTCACCTTCCTGGACCACTCAGTCTCCATCTCAGGCAACCAGCTTGTAACTGATGTCCACTTCAAGCCCACCGACTCCCACAGCTACCTAGAATACACCTCCTCCCACCCACCCTCCTGCAAAAATTCCATCCCCTATTCCCAATTCCTCCGCCTCCGCCGCATCTGCTCCCACGATAAGACATTCCACTCCCACACATCCCAGATGTCCAAGTTCTTCAAGGACCGCAACTTTCCCCCCACAGTGATCGAGAATGCCCTTGACCGCGTCTCCTGCATTTCCCACAATGCATCCCTCACACCTCGCCCCCGCCACAACCGCCCTAAGAGGATCCCCCTCGTTCTCACACACCACCCCACCAACCTCCGGATACAACGCATCATCCTCCGACACTTCTGCCATCTACAATCCGACCCCACCACCCAAGACATTTTACCATCCCCACCCCTGTCTGCTTTCCGGAGAGACCACTCTCTCCGTGACTCCCTTGTTCGCTCCACACTGCCCTCCAACCCCACCACACCCGGCACCTTCCCCTGCAACCGCAGGAAATGCTACACTTGCCCCCACACCTCCTCCCTCACCCCTATCCCAGGCCCCAAGATGACATTCCACATTAAGCAGAGGTTCACCTGCACATCTGCCAATGTGGTATACTGCATCCACTGTACCCGGTGCGGCTTCCTCTACATTGGGGAAACCAAGCGGAGGCTTGGGGACCGCTTTGCAGAACACCTCCGCTCAGTTCGCAACAAACAACTGCACCTCCCAGTCGCAAACCATTTCCACTCCCCCTCCCATTCTTTAGATGACATGTCCATCATGGGCCTCCTGCAGTGCCACAATGATGCCACCCGAAGGTTGCAGGAACAGCAACTCATATTCCGCCTGGGAACCCTGCAGCCTAAAGGTATCAATGTGGACTTCACCAGTTTCAAAATCTCCCCTTCCCCCACCGCATCCCGAAACCAGCCCAGTTCGTCCCCTCCCCCCACTGCACCACACAACCAGCCCAGCTCTTCCCCTCCACCCACTGCATCCCAAAACCAGTCCAACCTGTCTCTGCCTCCCTAGCCTGTTCTTCCTCTCACCCATCCCTTCCTCCCACCCCAAGCCACACCCCCATCTACCTACTAACCTCATCCCACCTCCTTGACCTGTCCGTCTTCCCTGGATTGACATATCCCCTCCCTACCTCCCCACTTTTACTCTCTCCACCTATCTTCTTTTCTCTCCATCTTCGGTCCGCCTCCTCCTCTCTCCCTATTTATTCCAGAACCCTCACTCCATCCCCCTCTCTGATGAAGGGTCTAGGCCCGAAACGTCAGCTTTTGTGCTCCTGAGATGCTGCTTGGCCTGCTGTGTTCATCCAGCCTCACATTTTATTATCTTGGATTCTCCAGCATCTGCAGTTCCCACTATCTCTGATACTAAAGTTCTTTCGTAGATTCTTTACATCCTCTTCATAATGTATTTTCCTACCTCTCTTTGTGTCATCACAAACTTTGGCAACAAAGCTTCGATGCCTTCATCCAAGTCATTCATACAAATTGTAAACAGTTGAGATCCTGACCCCTGTGGCAATTTGTTACATATTGTTCCCCTGAAAACATCGCATTGTTAGCTAGTCAATTTTCTGTGACACTCCTTTATTTATACCAATACACAATAGGCTTTCAAATGTCCCTCTCTAGTGTAGTGCCTAAGATGTTTTTTCTTCACATGTTCAATCTGGATCTGCTCTGTAACTAATGTCAGTCATGTGATCAGTTAAAGAATTACAACTTATATGAATCTTACTGAGCCACAACTAAAGTGTCCACTCTGCATGTGCTTTCTCCAGTGAAGTTCAAATTGCTTTTGTTGCAGGGTGTTTGCTTCACTCCACACCACAGTTCTAATTTGTCACAGTGTAGTACTGACAAGATAACTGTGCTAGACACAGTGAATGTATGGATTTACAGTACCAATGATCAGGTTGTCTGTTTCTGGTACGCATGACTTCTAACTCATCAGGCTTCAAATTTAAATATAGTTGCAAAGAAGTGAGTATTAAAAATAAATTATAATTGGTGCAAACATAGTAAATTAGATCCTCAGAAAAATAATGTTACAACATCTACTATTAAATAATAGTAAGTCAATGGTTAAAATTAGGTAGCACTGCTTGGTACTTTTAAACTCAAACCTTTAAGAAGTGAAATAATGGATTGTCTGAAGAAGAATAAAGGAATAATTAGATACAAGAATGTTAATAAAATATGAATTAGTAAAATATGTAAACCTCTTAGAACTCATTCTAACATTTTATTAATCATTCACAGGATATACGTTTTTCTCACAAAATTAGTTACTGTACAGATTGATATTATATTTATTTCAATACTACAGTTAAATCGATTATTTTTTCTGATGTGTTCGAGTGCATACTCCGTAACTATGCTGCCTTGGGTAAATCTTCTTCATTTTCAATTGCTAACATTGATTTTAAAATGATTGCTTTTCCGAAGTTAGTTCAAACAAGGGTTTTCTTGGCAACTTTCTTTCTGGCTGCAGGTTTAAAAATGTGATCAAACAGTTTTACAGCTAATGAGTCTATCTACTCCCTTCTGATTCTACTAGCCTATGGCCATTTTTATCTTACCCGAGGCCTCCTTGAGCTGAGTGTGATGTGTAGCACTGATGCAGTGGAGCAACACCCTAACTCCAGAATCCTTGCTGTTGTAAGTGTGGGATAATTAAAGAGTACAATTTGGTTTTCACAATGTTGACTATGAACAATCCTTTCTGAAGTAGCTATAGAGTGGTCAACATTCAATCCTTAAGAGTGACAGTAGCCCACTTGCAAAGATGTGTACAAAACTGTTTCACATTTTAATAAATTTGGAATTTAGTTGCAGCTGATATGAAAGATATGATCAAAGTTGTCAGGGTGCAGAAGAAATGCAGAAGAAAGAAGACAGTGATAATGCAAATGAAACTTCAACAGCTGTGCTACAACTGATGCATACAAAATATGTGTTCTCTGAAATAGAGTAGGTAATTTTCTGACCTTGTTTTACCAGAAGGGAGCCTCAGCAACAGAGGTACATATTAGAAAATTCTGTACAGCAGCACCTGAATTTCCAATTGCATGTTGTTAGTGCAAAATCAGAAAACTTCAGGTCTTAAAAACAGTAGCAAATCCAAAACAAAAACAGAAATTGCTGGTGAAAGTCAGTCTGCCAGCATCTGTGGGGAGAAGCAATTAATGTTTTGAGTCAACAGAAATTGTGAGAAAGAGTCACCAGACATAGAACATAGAACATAACAGCACAGTACAGGCCCTTCGGCCCTCAATGTTGTGCCGACCCATCATACCGATCTCAGGCCCATCTAACCTACACTATTCCATGTATGTCCATATGCTTATCCAATGATGACTTAAATGTACCTAAAGTTGGCGAATCTACTACTGTTGTAGGCAAAGCATTCCATTCCCTTACTACTCTCTCAGTAAAGAAACTACCTCTGACATCTGTCCTATATCTTTCACCCCTCAATTTAAAGCTATGCCCCCTCGTGCTCGCCGTCACCATCCTAGGAAAAAGGCTCTCCCTATCCACAATATGTTAACTCTGCTTTCACCTCTCGGATGAAGTTTCACCAACAATTTCTGCTTTGTTTCGGATCTCTAGCATCCACAGTTCTTGATTTTATTTTACAGCTAATCTAATGGTTATTAAAGTTCAGACGGAAACATATATAACGTAATTAGACATTTGCCAACATTGTGTCCTTGATAGCACATTTGCATCTGAATCAGAAAATATATATTCAAGCCACAGTGTAGGCATTTTTCGACCAATGTCAAGGCTTGAACTGTCAAAAATGCTGTCTTGCAAATAAGTTATTAAACAATGGTTCCTCTGCCAGCCCAGATGTTTGAAAATGTACCATTGAATAAAAATGTAAGTGATATACCCTGACCAAATGTAAGCAACATTGCTAAGAGCAGAATATCTGGTTATATATTGTTGTCATTCATGGAGTATTGCTAGGCACAAATTGATTGCTATACTTTCTACACTATTATGACAGCTACTTCACTTTAAGCAGCATCCCCTTAGCAGTGAAACACTTGGAAGATCCAAGGTCAAAAGTCATAATTAAAGAGCTTTGAAGAGTGTTATGGATATTCTAAAGCAGCAAAAATGGCATGTGTGGTGCAGGCAAAACTCCGGGGGGGAGTTATATCAGATTGTGGGGCTGTTAGCATGTACATGAATGGCCCTTGGAAGAATGCAAAGCAAGTAGATAATGATGTCAATAAATATGCAATGCTGATTTGATGCCAGCAGTCCCGCTTCATGTTGTGTAAGGTGTAAGGATCTGAAAGTGTTTATGCTGAAGATTGCAGTAAGCACTGCCCAGTATTATAATACTACAGACTTGAGTGTGAGAACACCTTTGGTTCTCAAAGGAGCAAAATTTAATAATATCTAAGTCTTCCTCACACTCACAGTAAAAATGTGTAACATTTCTAGTTGCTATCATGCAATTAGCTATATCGTGGAGCAGTTTAGAATTCAGCAAAGAAAGACCAAGGGATTGATTAAGAAGGGGAAACAAAGAATCAAAGAAACCTACAGCACAGGAACAGGCCCTTCAGCCCTCCAAGCCTGAGCTGATCAAGATCCTCTGTCTAACCTGTCATTTATTTTCTAACGGTCTGTGTCCATTTGCTCCCTGCCCATCCATGTACCTGTCCAAATATATCTTAAAAGATGCTAACGTTTCTGCGTCTACCACCTCCACTGACAACGTGTTCCAGGCGCCCACCACCCTCTGTGTAAAGAACTTTCCACGCATATCTCCCTTAAACTTTCCTCCTCTCACTATGAACTCATGACCCCTAGTAATTGAGTCCCCCACTCTGGGAAAAAGCTTTTTGCTATCCACCCTGTCTATACCCCTCATGATTTTGTAGACCTCAATCAGGTCCCCCCTCAATCTCCGTCTTTCTAATGAAAATAATCCTAATCTATTCAACCTCTCTTCATAGCTAGCACCCTCCATACCAGGCAAAATCCTGGTGAACCTCCTCTGCACCCTCTCCAAAGCATCCACATCCTTTTGGTAATGTGGCGACCAGACCTGTACACAGTACTCCAAATGTGGACGAACCAAAGTCCTATACAACTGCAACATGACCTGCCAACTCTTGTACTCAATACCCCGCCCAATGAAGGAAAGCATGCCATATGCCTTCTTGACCACCCTATTGACCTGCATTGTCACCTTCAGGGAACAATGGACCTGAATGCCCAGATCTCTCTGTTCATCAATTTTCCCTAGGACTTTTCCATTTACTGTATAGTTCGCCCTTGAATTTGATCTTCCAAAATGCATCACCTCAGATTTGCCCGGATTGAACTCCATCTGCCATTTATCTGCCCAACTCTCCAGTCTATCTATATTCTGCTGTAATTTCTGACAGTCCCCTTCACTACCAGCTACTCCACCAATCTTAGTGTCATCAGCAAACTTGCTGATCAGACCACCTACACCTTCCTCCAGATCATTTACATATATCACAAACAACAGTGGTCCCAGCACAGATCCCTGTGGAACACCACTGGTTACAGGTCTCCAATTTGAAAAACTCCCTTCTACTACTACCCTCTGTCTCCCGTTGCCTAGCCAGTTTTTTTATCCATGTAGCTAGCAGACCCTGCACCCCAAGTGACTTCACTTTCTCCATCAGCCTGCCATGGGGAACCTTATCAAATGCCTTACTGAAGTCCATGTATATGACATCTACAGCCTTTCCCTCATTAATCAACTTTGTCACGTCCTCAAAGAGGAAAATAAAGTATGAAAGTAAGCTTGCAGGGAAAACAAAGACTGATGCTAAGACTTTCTATTGGTACATGAAGAGAACGAGATTGGTAAAGACAAATGTAAGTCCCCTACAGACAGACACGGGATAATGTATAATAGTGGACAAAGAAATGTTTGAGGAACTGAATGCTTACTTTGCTTCTGTCTTCACAAAAGAGGACACAAATCAGATACCAGAATTATTGCGGGATAGCAAGATTTAGTGAGAGGGAAGAACCAAGGGAGATCTATATTAGTAAAGAAATATTATTGGGAAAACTCGAGATAACAAAGTGTGGAGCTGGTGAACACAGCAGGTCAAACAGCATCTTAGGAGCACAAAAGCTGACATTTCAGGCCTAGATCCTTCATCAGAAAAGGGGGATGGGGAGAGGGTTCTGAAATAATTAGGGAGAGGGCGGAGGTGGATTGAAGATGGATAGAGGGGAAGATAGGTGGAGAGGAGACTAACCGATCAAAGAGGGGGGTATGGAGCCAGTAAAGGTGAGTGTAGGTGGGGAGCTAGGGAGGAGATAGGTCAGCCCAGGGAGGACGGACAGGTCAAGGGGGCAGGATGAGGTTGGTAGGTAGGAAATTGAGGTGCGGCTAGAGGGGTGGGGAGGGGATAGCTGAGAGGAAGAACAGGTTAGGGAGGCGGGGACGAGCTGGGCTGGTTTTGGGATGCAGTGGGGGGAGGGGAGATTATGAAACTGGTGAAATCCACATTGATACCATTGGGCTGCAGTGTTGCCAAGCGGAATATGAGTTGCTGTTCCTGCAACGTTTGGGTGGCATCGTTGTGGCTCTGCAGGAGGACCAGGATGGACATGTTATCTAAGGAGTGGGAGGAGGAGTTGAAATGGTTCAAGACTGGGAGGTGAGTTGTTTATTGTGAACCGAGCATAAGTGTTCTGCAAAGCGGTCCCCAAGCCTCCGCTTGGTTTCCCCGATGTAGCGGAGGCCATAACAGGTACAGCGGATGCAGTATACCACAATGGCAGATGTGCAGGTGAACATCTGCTTGATGTGGAAAGTCTTCTTGGGGTCTGGGATGGGGGTGAGGGAGGAGGTGTGGGGGCAAGTATAGTACTTCCTGCTGTTGCAGGGGAAGGTGCCGGGTGCGGTGGGGTTGGAGGGGAGTGTGGAGCGGACAAGGGAGTCAAGGAGAGAGTGGTCCCTCCAGAAAGCAGACAAGAGTATGGATGGAAGGGAAAACTGCTGGGATTGAAGGCCAATAAATCCCCTGGGCCTGCTAATCTATATCCCAGAGTACTTAAGGAAGTAACTCTAGAAATAATGGTGGTCATCTCAAGCATTTTACAGACTCTGGGACAGTCCCTACAAATTGGAGGGCAACTAATGTCACTTCAATATTCAAAAAGGGAAATAGAGAGAAAACAAGGAATTATAGACCAGTGAGCCTAACATCTGTAGTGGTGAAAATTCTCAAACCCATTGTCAAAGATTTTATAGCAGAGCGGTTGGAAAGTGGCAGGATCAGACAGAATCAGCATGGATTTATGAAGGCAAAATCATGCTTGACAAATCTGTTGGAATTCTATGAAGATCTAACTAGTAGAGTTGACAAGGGGGCGCCATTTAAGGTAGTATATTTGGACTTTCAGGAAGCATTTGACAAAGTCCACATAAGAGATTATTTTGCAAGATTAAAGTGCATGGGATTGAGGGAAGTGTATTAAGATGGATAGTAGATAACAAAGTGTGAAGCTGGATGAACACAGCAGGCCAAGCAGCATCTCAGGAGCACAAAAGCTGATGTTTCGGGCCTAGACCCTTCATCAGAGAGGATGGAAAGTAAACTGGTTGGCAGAAAAGGAACAAAGAGTAGAAATTAATGGGTCCTTTTCAAATTGGCAGGCAGTAACTAGTGAGGTACCACAGGAATCAGTGCTGGGACCCCAGCTATTCACATTATATAATAATTTTTTGGATGAGGGCACAAATGTAACATCTCCAAGTTTGCAGACGTTACCAAGTTGGGCGGGAGGGTGAACTGTGATGAGGATGCAGAAATCCTTCAGCATAATCTCAACAGGCTGGGTGAATGTGCAAATGAATATCAGATGCAGTGCAATTGGATAAATGTGAGGTGATTCACTTCGAAAGCAAAAGCAAAAAGGCAGATTATTACCTGAACGGCTGTAAATTGGGAGAGGGGAGTGTGCAGCAGGAACTGTGCATCCTTGTGCATCAGTCACTGAAGGTAAACATGCAGGTGCAGCAGGCGGTAAAGAAAGCAAATGATATGTTGGTCTTCATTGTGAGAGGTTGAGTACAGGAACAGAGATGTGTTGTTGCAGTTATACAGGGCCTTTGTGATGCCACACCTGGAATATTGTGAGCAGTTTTGGTCACCGTTTCTGAGGACCTCTTGCTGTTGAGGGAGTGCAGTGAAGGTTTGCCAGGCTGATTCCAGGGATGGCGCGTCTGACGTATGAGGAGAGATTGACTAGTTGGGGATTGTTTTCACTGGAGTTCAGACAAATGAAGGGGATCTGATACAGACTTATAACATTTCAACAGGACTGGACAGGGTAGATGCAGGGAGAATATTCCCTATGTTGGGTATGCCCAGAGCCAGGCGTCATAGTATGAGAATTCAAGAATTTAGGCCAGAGATGAGGAGACATTTTTTTTTAGATTAGATTAGATTACCTACAGTATGGAAACAGGCCCTTCGGCCCAACAAGTCCACACCGCCCCTTGAAGTATCCCACCCAGACCCATCCCCCTATAACCCACATACCCCTGAACACTATGGGCAATTTAGCATGGTCGATCCACCTAACCTGCACATCTTTGGACTGTGGGAGAAAACCGGAGCACCCGGAGGAAACCCACGCAGACATGGGGAGAACGTGCAAACTCCACACAGACAGTTGCCGAGGGTGGGAATTGAACCCGGGTCCCTGGCGCTGTGAGACTGCAGTGCTAACCACTGAACCACTGTGCCGCACCCAATGAGTGGTGAGTATGTAGAATTCATTTCTACAGGAAGTAGTTGATTCCCCGTAATGGCCTCCAGTCCATCGCTTGCCCCAGGACTCACCTTTCCACGATGGCCTCCAGTCTGGGGGTCACCTTCCCACTAAACCTTCGTGTCTTGGGTTTGCCTTCCCTTGCCAGCCTCTGGTTTGTGGCTCACCTCCTACACTGTCGTCTAGTCTGGGACTCATCATCCAAGTCAGCCTCCAGTCTTGGACTCGCCTTCCACACTGGCCTCTGGTATGTGACTTGCCTCCAACACAGACTCCAGTCCGGGACGCACCTCCAGAACTTACGTCCTGCACTAGCTACCAGTATGGGACATGCTTCCCACTCTGGCCTCCGGTCCAGACTTACCCTGCCAGCCTGCAGTCGAAGACTTGCTGGCCTAACGTCTGAGAATTGCCTCGCCATACTAGCCTCACTTCTGGAACTTGCCTTCCCTCATTGGCTTCTGCTCTGGGACTCACCTCTCAAGCCAGCCTCTGATTAGGGACTCACCTCACCTCTCCAGCATCCAGTCTGACACTTGCCCCGGGACTCATCTGCCTGCCATGCCCTCCAGTCTGGCACTCACCTCCCTGTGCCAGACTTTTGTCTGGGACTTGCCATTCCGCACCAGGCCTTGCCTCTGGAATTAGCCTCCCCATTCCGGCCTCCAGTCCAGGACTTGTCTCCAGAGCCTGCCTCCAGCACTGACCCCTGGTCCGGGACTCATCTCAGGGACTTGCCTCACCATGTCAACCTCCAGCCTGGGACTCACCACCTTTTCCGGGCTCCGTGTCTGAGACTCACATCTGGGAATTGCTGCCCTGTGCCGGCATCCGGTATGGGACTCACCTCCCATACTGCCTCCAGTACAGAGCTCACCGCTGAGGCTCACCTCTTGTGCCAGTTTCTGTTCTAGAAGTCACCTCTGGGACTCATCATGTCAGATTCCAGTCTTGGACTCACCAACTGTTCTAGCCTCCAGTCTGAGACTTGCCACCCGGGACGCAGGTCCTGGAGAAAATTTTGACCATTTGGCCATGAACTGGCTTTGTTTTGGAGTTTTGCAGTGTGCTGACATAGAGTCCCTCTGTTCAGGTTATATCCGAAGTGAGGCTGTGCAATTGCGTTCACTCAAGTGGTGTTCCCTAAGTTCAGTTGGAGTGGCAAGGGTGTTGACTTCCATCAGAATACCCACCAACTCATAAACTCCCCCTGCTGCATTTTCCAATGATAAAGACAGCTGTTGTGCCCGTTTGAAGTCCAGCTGGGCTTCAGCTAGTAGGCTGTTTTACACGATTACATCATTAATCCCATATGCCAACCCATCTCTCAGCAGAGGCAAAAGATTTAGAAGCGACCTAAGTGGCAACTTTTTCACAATGAATTTGGTGCGTGCATGAAGTAAGCTGCCAGAGGACATGGGGGAGGCTGGTGCAATTGCAATATTTAAAAGGCATCTGGATGGGTATATGAATAGGAATGGTTTAGAGGGATTTGCCAAATGCTAGCAAATGGGACTAGATTAATTTAGGATATCTGGTCAGCTTGGATCAGTTGGGCCGAAGGTCTGTTTCCGTGTTATACATCTCTACAGCCTATGGCCTATCTCATTAAGGGTTAAACCAAAATCACACTGGACTGGGACTTGCCTCTCGCACCAGCCTCTGGTCTGGGGCTGGACTCCATGCTTCGGTCTTCAGTGTGGGACAAGCCTCCAGGACCTGCCTTTCTGCATTGGCGTCTAGTCCGCGACTCACATTACTGCATCAGCTTCCAAACTGGGTCTTGCTATCTGTTCTGGCCTCCAGTCTGAGACTCACCTCCAGCGCTAGCCTCCGGTCTAGGACTCACTTCACCACGTCAGCCTCCAACCTGGTGCTCGCCACCCACTCTGGCCTCAGTCTCAGACTCACCTCTCCACGCCAGCCTTTGATTCAGGACCTGGTTCCCTGCTAAGGCCTCCAGTCAGGGTCTTCTCTCCCCGTGTCGGTCTTGCCTCCCCACACCAATACTCTGCTCCCTCTGTCAGCCTCCAGCCTGAGACTCACCTCCCCACTCTGGCTTCCAGTCTGAGACCCACCTCCCTGTGCTGGCCTCCAGTCTGGGATCCGACTCCTGCACCAGCATCCAGTACGCAACTCACCTCCAGCACCAGTCTCTGTTGTGGAAACAGCCGTCCTGCACCAACCTTCAGTCTAGGACTCACCTTCCTGCACTGTCCTCCAGTCTGGGACTTGCCTTCCTGTGCAGGCCTCTGGTATGCCATTTGCCTCCCTGTGCCAGCCTCTGGTCTGGGGCTCATCTCCACGACTCACCTCCAGGGCCTGCCTCCCCACGCTGACGTCCAATATGGGACTTGCCTCAATGCCACCTCTAGTACAGGACTGGACTCCAGGAATTGCCACCCATGTTGGCTTTCAGTATGGGACATGCCTCCAGCGCCCGTATCCAGTCCGAGTCTCACCTCCCCATGCCAGCCTCCCATCCAGGACTTGTCACCTCCACCAGCCTCCAGTGTGGGACTTGCTTTTAGCGCCAGTCTGGTCTGGGACATGCCTGCGATAGCCTCTGTTGCCTTCTCCATTTCCCTTCAAGTAAGTTTAAAGTTAAAAGTTTGAAACAAAACACTCCAGAAAACAGAGAAGAATGGGTAGAGCATAGGAGCGCTGGCTGGAACGTTCTATTCTGCCATAATCTTGATCGTTGCATCTGGGTGGGTACAAAATGTTGGCATTTATGCAGAAGATGGGGAGGAGTAAACAATAGGTGGCAATAGAGCCCATGAAGGAAGGGAAAAGCAGTTGGACAGATAAAGTAGTGGATAAAGGTCAGCCAGGGAGAATGAATAGCTGAGAATTGGGTCCATTGATAGCTGATAATGTGTTATGTACATTAGCAGCCCATGCAATGAAAAGGGCTGATGTGTGAGAGTTGGGTTAAGGGCTTGGGAGAAGGTGCTCAAGTCCTAAAATTGTTGAACTCGATATTACATTCAGAAGGCCACAGAGTTCCCAAGCAGAAAATAAGGTGTTGTTCTTCCAGTTTTTGCTAACCTTCACTGGAACACTACAGCGAACCTGAGACCTGAATGTTGGCCAGGGAACATGGTGTGTTGATGTGGCAGGAAACTGGAAGCTCAGAGTCTTTCTGAGGACCTCACTCCTCCTCTTTATCCCCACCCTATCTTCTGCATAAATACTAATTTACCCCAGCTGTCATCAGATCTGAAAAAACTGTCACTCGACCCAAAATGTGAAGTCTGGTTCCTCTCCACAGATGCTAGTTTTTACAACAATTTGTATTTTTGTTTGACATCCAGCATCTGCAGTTGTTTCAGGTTTTTTGTATAATTTTCTGTGTGCTGTCTTCTTTGAGCATAGTCTTTTGGTCTTATTATATCAACATGTCAAAATTCCAATGTTTAAAGTATAAATGTTGGTAGATTCAATTGGATAAGACACATGGCCACCTTAAGGTAGTAGATGGGTTGTACACAGAAAGCCGAACCACAGGATGAATTAAGACTCTTAAAGGTGACATAGTAAATTTGTAAGTAGCAGGCAATGCTTAAAGGCAACCTGTACCACATTATGGAGAGGTGTTTTATGATTGTATGAAATGCAGTCAGTTATTTGAAAAGTGTATCTGTGTTGTGATACTTTGGGCAATGATTGAACATGTGAGAGAGCTGACATCAAGGTTTTCAGACAATGCATTGGAAGCCTAAGAGGTGAAAGAAGTGAAAAGAAAGGAAGACATCCTGCATCTGCAGGACGTTTAAGAGGCTCTTCTGACATAAGCTCATTAAGAAATGGGAACAAATAACAGAACAGGTTAGCACCATAAATCCTGTTCCAACAGCATGGACACAGTGTAGGAAGAAGTGGAAAAGTCTCAAATGAGTTGCCACTTCATCTTTAAATGGCAAAGCCTATCATTTGTACTATAAACCTCATCCACTGCTTAACTCACTACACCATCCATTTCTACCTGTCCATAATTTCCATCAATCAGCACTCAATCCTAAAATATTCCCTCAGCCTCACACAATTAGCACTGTTTCAAGTCCCACAGTCACAACCCATAGTTTACTCATGCTGTAATGACAGCCACATGATCAGAACATATTTCATGACATTGTCACACTTCCTGTTTTCTTGCAGCGGTAGGCAGCACACAAAAATGGGCTGCAGTAAAGAATTAAAGAGAACAAGTATATCAACATCTTTTAAACAAGTACAGCCATCATGGGATATGGAATTGGGAAGCCATAGTCAATAGGAACCACAAGTGGCTGATTGAGGGTAACTGCATATTTAACCTTCCTTCTCTCATTCTACTTCTCACTCAACCCTTAATGTCTTATGACTATGTAATCACAAATTGTGTGATTAGACACTTCCTACTTTCTTCCTTTCCCTGCCACAACCCAACACTTATCTCATTTTAACTTTATGTACCAAAGAACTGAAAGCTTTTCAATAAAAAGAGGTAGAAGATGAAGACAGTGAAGATGACACAAAAAGATGATAGAGATAATTGTACAACTGTACACATGATCACAGATACTGGGGCTTATACTTACAGAGGTTAGAATTGAGCATCTGTTAAAACAACAGATGAAAGTGTACAGAAGCTAGAGCAGAGAGAATGAATGGTAATGTTACCAACCTTGCTGGATAGTAGGTTTGCATACAACTTCTGTAATCAACTCAGATAATAGCTTTGACAGGCCAGGTTAATAACTGTAAATAATCAGAAGCTTGTTACAGTGCAAAGCTTTCAGAAAGCCTAAATGACAAAGATTGTGGAAGAGTTGAACTTCAGTTTGATTCAGAGTTCAGAGTCCATCCTTCCCAACTTGGAGTAGATTGTCACTTCTAACAATTGATCTTACGTGTAAAATATGATACAATGTCTATTCATCGATGTCATAGTTTCTATTACAGGACTTTACATGCCATTAAAAACCACAGTGAAAAGTTTGATTACTTTTATCATGGCTCTGGATATTGCTATTCAAAGTGACTTCATAGAGATTTCAGCAGTCCAGAAATCTATCCTTCATCAAAGTACTTTGATTATGAAGGTAGTGTCCTGAGAGAGTGACGGTGAGTCCATGAAGCAAGAACCTACTCTCCCATCTCAGGGTGTCGAAATTGCTGTTCTTGTGTCTGCCACTCTACCTAGGTTCTTGCTGTCACTATCAGTCAACCAAGTCAGATTGCTGAAATTCATGTAGAGATGGTGCAATCTTGAATCCAGAGCTGTTCACAATCCTGAATCCAGAGCTGTTCATGGCTATCCTCCACAGTCATCTACGGCTTCTTTCACTGAAAATCAGTAGCCCTCCACCATGCGTGCCATAGCCACTGGTATAGCACTTCATTGGAGCAATGGGAGATGCAAAGACAGGTGAAAGACAAGTACAAAAGCAATTAACATATTCTAGTACATTGTATGTATCAACTGGCTTTCTAAAATTGGATTGCAATCTGCATTTCCTGGTGGCTTTAATTTATGCATCTTTTCAATTCACTCATGGAATATGGACATTTCCGGCAGGGCCAGCATATATTGTTCATCTCTAATTTCCTTGCTTGCTTGAACTGCTGCAGTCCTTGTGCTGTAGGTAGACCCACAATGCCATTAAGGAGAGAATTCCAGAATTTTAACCCAGCAACAGTGAATGAAAGACGATATATTTCTAATGATGCTGATTTTCTTGGAGGGGAACTTACAGGTGGTGGTATTCCCATGTATCTGTTGCCATTTTCCTTCCAGATGGAAGTGGTTGTAGGTTTGGAAGGTGCTGTCTATGAAGCTTTGTGCAGTGCTACCTATTGCTTCTACTGAGCTTCAGTTGTGGAAGAATGAATTTTTGAGGAAATGGTGCCAAGTGGGCAATCTGCTTTGTTCTGGATCATGTTAAACTTCCTGACTGTTGTTGGAGCTGGCCTCACCCTGGCTGGTGAGGAATATTCTTACAACCTCAGATTTGTGTTTTGTAAATGGCTTTGGGAAGCCAGGAGGTGAGTTATTTGCTGCAGGCTTCCTAACTCTGACCTGCTCTTGAAGCCATTGTATTTATATGGCTAGTCCACTTCAGTTTCTGGTTAATGGTAATAACTAGAATGTTGATATTGGGCAATTCAACTAACACCATTGAATGTCAAAGGATGATTGTTACATTGTCTCTTCAAAGAGATGATATCATTGCCTGGCATTTGTGTAGCACGAATGTTACTTGCCACTTTTCAGCCAAACCTAGATATTGTCCAGTTCTTGCTGCATTTGGATATGCACTACTTCAATGCCTGAAGAGTTGTGAATGGCGCTGAACATTGTGTAATATTCTTAAAAAAAACACAATATTGATGCTTTGTGGCGCAGGAAAAGTAAGGATTGGTGGTGGAAGGGGAGGTGTGGTTAACATTGCTTGTATTATTGGTTAAGACTTCTAGACGCATGGTAAGAGAGTTGTATACATGCAATGACCCTTCCTTGATATGCTCCCCTTATTTTTTTTGTCATGCTGTGACTCCTCCTGCTCCCCAGTTTCTTGGTTGATAGCTGGTAATGTGCTGTACCTTTAAAATAGGCCAGGTTATGCAGTTTGCAATATGATACCACAGATTTTGATATCCGCTCAAGAGGGTTCCTACAGACCAGTCCAAGCACCAGAACATATCACATTGTATGTTCTATAATGCTTCTAGTAGCAACATGGTTCTCACTGTAAAGCTGTTCTGTATGCATGTTTGTGTGTGAGATCCAAACTGGAGTCATCAATATTGTCAACTTATTGCCCAATAGATAGCCCTGGACTTGCTGTGAAATGTAGGTGGCATTGACGATTGATATATGCATTCATCTCAAAATCTGGCTACTTGATATATTGAAACAGAAATTTCAGAGCGGTTTAAGTAAGGTAAACAAATATAATATTAATCAGTGTGGTTGAACATTTAGCTTCTCATTGCCTTCTCAGTTTCTACTCACCACCATCACTAAATGAAATTAAAAAATGAAAGGTCTTCTTTCCCCTGGATATTGCCCTTGGTCTCAGGAGAGGCAGTTCCTCCTTGTCTGCTCCTAGCCTCATTTTTGGTTTTCTGGCTGTTTCCATCACCTATTTTCTCTTCTATACTTTGTTCTGGACTTGAAAAATGTCAAATTTCTAGTTGAAATAGCTGTCACCTAGGATATAATCATTGCTTCTGCAACTGGAGGAACATGAAGGAAACAATGAATGAAGATATGATGCTGGGCAGCATGGAGCAGACAGGTTCAGTGACTGGATAAGCACCTATTCAGGGATTCTGCCCTCCATACTCATCACTGATACAACCAAACTGCACGTTGCATCCCTGAGCCCAAGACTAGAGAAGCCAAATTTTCTGGACATATTGGAGGAGCTATTTCTTGAATTTTTTTCCCCTTTCTTACCTTTTCACAGCTGGAGTTTCAGTGATGAGTATGCCTCCCACCCATGAGTGCACTTGCATATGTCCATTAAACATCAGCAATCGAACAAATACTATTGACTATTGAATCCATGAAAGCGAAAACGAATATAGTATAATAATCTAGAGAGGATGGAATATGAACTTCTAGTGTGGCCAACAAGAAACGATGACACACACACACGTGTGTGTGTGTGTGTGTGTGTGTGTGTGTGTGTGTGTGTGTGTGTGTGTGTGTGTGTGTGTGTGTGTGTGTGTGTGTGTGTGTGTGTGTGTGTGTGTGTGCGCGCGCATGCGCGCACGCGTGGAATTAATTTGGTAGCACAGTTTTCAACCAATGGATTCCTGAAAAGTCATTCGGATTGTGGAGCATCACTTCTTTATTATTAATGTAATTGTAGAATGCCTGAAGGTCATGCATATGATAGTCTGCAGCACTGCCTGCCTCAGAGTGTCAATCATGCTTTTACGCAGATAAATTTATCCTCTGGCACTTCTGTAAAGTTTTCTGAAGTGACCATGTTTTGTGTTGTGTTCAGCTAGCAAGAGTCAGTCAGAAACACGCATAACTTCAGCTCTCACATTACGATACGGCAATTTCAGGAATCACATATGTCTAATAAGTAATAACACCAGAGGCCCAAAATTAGTTATTATCCATTTTTGGGCACATTACCAATGGCATACAGACAGCGTGCGCCACAAAGAGAATGCCCTTATACAATTCTCTTGGAGGAAGGATATAAACAAGGATGGCAGTGATAAGAAGCCTAGTAAGACAGTCCTAGACATAACCAGACTTTTCAATTTTTCATGAGCTACACAGTAAAGTAATGTATAGTAAAAATCTGCTCCTTTCAGATCTCCAAAGCACACTTAAGACTTAAATTTGAAGGTTAAGCTCTGACAGAATTTACTAATGATTTTAAAACCACCTCCAGCAAATTTCATCTTTGCTGAGGAAACACATTGACATACAGAGTTTAACTTTTCTCTTTGAAGCATAATTTATTTTAATTCAAGCATAATTTGTGTAATTTAAATAATATCCGCTGTGCAAAAGTAATTATTGATTGATTGTTATTTTAGCTTTTAAAAAGATATTTGTTTTCTTGTCCCAAAAGATAAGGTTGACTGTCCTTTTAGGCTATTTTCTTGTTAGGCATCCTAACATGATGCTCCTCGCCTGAAAGGAGATTATAAAGTGCCCCTTCCAAAGCTGTTAGCAGAGAATATTAATACCGCTACTATTGAAAAAGGAAGATGTAAAATGTGGCAAACTTGAGCTGAACTGCATTGGGTGTACATTCACGTGAGGCGACAGCCGGGGTGGGGGGAAGCGCTCACAAAAGTTAATGAGAAAGAACAAGATAATGATGCAGGGTATAACAAGTAAAAAAAATGAAAGAACTGCAGATGTTGTAAATCAGGAACAAAAACAGAAGCTGCTGGAAAAGCTCAACTGGTCTGGCAGTGTCTGTGAAGAAAACATCAGACCTAATGTTTCAAGTTCAGTGACCCTTCCTCAGAACTAGGAAAATGTCATTTTATATGCAGAAGATAGGGTGGGGGAAGTGAGTAAGGAGTAGATGATAGTTGGGGATAGACCCCAAAGAGAGAGAAGACAAAGGAATTGATAATGACCTGGGTAGGAGGGAGACTGTTAGTGACTATTGATTTATAGTGTGTGATGGCAGACTATGTAACAACAAGGCCAGGTGTGTGGGGAAGGAGTCTAGGGCATGGGAGAATTCAGGCTCTAAAATCATTGAACATGATATTGATTCTGGAGGGCTGCAGGGTCCCCAAGCAGAAAATGAGGTGTTGTTCTTCCCGCTTGTGCAGTAACACTGCAGTAAGCCAGAGACAGAGATGATGGGCAGGGAACAGGGTGGCATGTTAAAGTGGCAGGCAACTAGAAACTCAGGGTCTTTTTTGTGAGCAAAACTTAGATGTCCTGTGAAGCAGGGACCCAGTCTTTGCTTTGAGGGCATTGCAAAGGATGTTTTTATAATGGCAGCCAGAGGCTTCATGTAAAGGCATTTGCAGCAGAGGTAGAAATAGGAGACACCTGACTGAGGCAAGCCAGCCTGTATACTCCAAACACCCCACTTTCATTATTAAAACAAAACAAAAAAAACTGTTTAAATTATCACTTGCAGTATCATAGAACATAGAACATAGAACATAGAACAATACAGCGCAGAACAAGCCCTTTGGCCCTCGATGTTGTGATGACGTGCGAACTAATCTAAGCCCTGCCCCCTACACTATCCCATCATTATCCATATTCTTGTCCAGGGACTGTTTAAATGCCCCTAATGTGGCTGAGTTAACTGCATTGGCATGCAGGGCGTTCCACGCCCTTACCACTCTGAGTAAAGAACCTGCCTCTGACATCTGTCTTAAATCTATCATCTCTCAATTTGTAGCTATGCTCCCTTGTACAAGCTGAAGTCATCATCCTCGGAAAAAGACTCTCACTGTCCACCCTATCTAATCCTCTGATCATCTTGTATGTCTCTATGAAATCCCCTCTTAGCCTCCTTCTCTCCAATGAGAACAGACCCAAGTCCCTCAGCCTTTCTTCATAGGGCCTGCGCGCCAGACCAGGCAACATCTTGGTAAATCTCCTCTGCACGTTTTCCAATGCTTCCACATCCTTTCTGTAATGGGCCAACCAGAACTGCACGCAATGTTCCAAATGAGGCCGCACTAGTATTTTGTGCTGTTGCCGTAGGACATCACGGCTCCGGAACTCAATTCCCCTAGCAATAAAACCTAACACACCGTAAGCCTTCTTAACAGCGCTATCTACCTGGGTGGCAACTTTCAGGGATCTATGTACATGGACACCAAGATCCCTCTGCACATCCACACTACCAAGAATCTTTCCATTGACCCAGTATTCTGCCTTCCTATTATTCCTCCCAAAGTGAATCACCTCACATTTATCCATATTAAACTCCATTTGCCACCTTTCGGCCCAATTCTGCAGTTTATCCAAGTCTCCCTGCAACCTGCAACATTCTTCCACACTACCCACCACTCCACTGACTTTAGTGCCATCTGCAAACTTACTAACACATCCACTTTTGCCTGTGCCCAAGTCATTTTAAAAATGACAAACAGCACTGGTCTCAAAACAGATCCTTGAGGCACACGACTGGTAACCGGACTCCAGGCTGAATATTTTCCATCAACCACCACTCATTGCCTTCTTACAGAAAGCCAGTTTCTAATCCAAACTGCTAAATCTCCATCAATCCCGTGCCTCTGTATTTTCTCCAATAGCCTACCATGTGGAACCTTATCAAAGGCTTTACTGAAGTCCATGTATACCACGTCAACTGTGCTACCCTCATCCACATGCTTGGTCACCTTCTCAAAAAACTCAATGAGGTTTGTGAGACACGACCTGCCTTTGATGAATCCATGCTGACAATCTCCAATCAAATTGTTGCTTGCTAAATGATTATAAATCCTGTCTCTTATAATCCTTTCCAAAACTTTTCCTACAACAGACGTAAGGCTCACGGGTCTATAATTACCTGGGTCATCCCTGCTGCCCCTCTTGAACAAGGGCTCAACATTTGCAATCCTCCAGTCCTCTGGTACTAAACCTGCAGACAATGAGGACTCAAAGATCAAGGCCAAAGGCTCCGTCACCTCCTGCCTAGCTTCCCAGACAATCCTCAGAAAAATCCCATCTGGCCCAGTGGATTTATCTACCTTCACACCTTCTAGAATTGATAACACCTCCTCCTTACTAACCTTAATCCTTTCAATTCTAGTAGCCCGTAACTCAGTCATCTCCTCTACAATATTCTCCTGTTCCTCAGTGAAAACAGATGAGAAATAATCATTTAGCACCTCTCCAATCTCCACAGGGTCCACACACAACTACCCACTTCTGTCTTTGACTGGCCCTATTCCTACCCTCGTCATCCTCTTATTCCTCACATACCTATAGAAAGCTTTAGGGTTCTCCTTTATTCTACCTGCCAATGTCTGCTCATGTCCCCTCCTTGCTCTTCTTAACTCTCACTTTAAATCCTTCCTAGCTAATCTGTAACTCTCCATCGCCTCATCTGAACCATCTTGTCTCATTGTCACATAAGCTTCCCTCTTCTGCTTAACAAGAGATACAAGTTCTTTAGTAAACCGCGGTTCCCTTACCTTATCACTTCCTGCCTGCCTGACAGGGACATACCTATCAAGGACACGCAATATCTGTTCCTTAAACCAGCTCCACATTTCGATTATCCCAATCCCCTGCATTTTGCTAACCCATTTTATGCCTCCTACGTCTTCCCTAATCGCATTATAATTGCCCTTCCCCCATCTATAACTCTTACCCTGTGGCATGTTCCTATACCTTTCCATTGCTAAGGTAAACATAACCAAATTATGGTCACGCTCTCCAAAGTGCTCACCTACCACTAAATCAAACACCTGGCCTGGTTCATTACCAAGTACCAGATCCAGTGTGGCCTCCCCTCTTGTCAGCCCTTCGACATACTGAGTTAGGAAACCCTCCTGCACACATTGGACAAAAACTGATCCATCCGACGTACTAGAGTTACAGCATTTCCAGTCAATGTTAGGGAATTTAAAGTCTCCCGTAACGGCTACCCCGTTCCTTTCACTCCTGCCCAGAATAGTTTTGCCGATCCTCTCCTCCACATCCCTGAAACTTTGCGGGGGCCTATAAAAAACTCCCAACAGTGTTACCTCTCCTCTCCTGTTTCTGACCTCATCCCATACCACCTCAGTAGACGAGTCCTCATCAAAAGTTCTTTCAGTCACTGTTATACTGTCCTTGACCAACAAAGCCACACCTCCCCCTCTTTTACCACCTCCCCTGACCTTAATGAAAGAACTAAACCCTGGAACCTGCAACATCCATTCCTGACCCTGCTCTATCCATGTCTCTGAAATGGCCACAACATCGAAGTCCCAGGTACCTATCCAAGCTGCAAGCTCACCTACCTTATTCCTGATTAGCAACATCTTGATTTTAAACTGACCATACGTACATTCAAATCTCTCCATGATATCTCCCATATCTCTGCAGTCTGTTGCAGCCCCCAAGACTCCAAGATACCTGTGCTCCTCTAACTAGGACATCTCGAGTTTTCTTGATTTTAATGACTGTACCTTTGGTGGCTATGCTTTCAGCTGATCAGATACTGAGCTCTGGAATTCCCTTTCTTCACTGTTTGACCAATATAGCTCTTTGACCAAGCTTTTGGTTATGTGAACAAAAATTTCTTACGTGACCTGACAAAATATCTTACTTGATAACACTGGCGTAACTCTGCAAATGTCAAAATGGCTGGTAAAACTCCACCAGCATAAGCACAGATGATGTTAGTCATGTCAATTGTTTTCAACAGCTTCATGATCTGTCTGCATGTCTGCTGCTGCCATCACCACATTCCATGTACAGCAAGGTTAGCACAGGCACAGACTCCCCCATCTTTGTTTGAGAGTCATGTTTTTAAAAGCAACAACCGATTCTATGTGAGATAACAAGGTGTAGAGCTGGATGTACACAGCAGGCCAAGTGGCATCAGAGGAGCAGAAAAGCTGATGCTTCGGGTCCGGACCCTTCCGCAGTTCACATTATCTCTGAACCGATCCTATGTGCTGCTTCAGCCCCTTCCTTCTCGTGCTGATTCAGTCTGTGGAGAAGGGACAAAGTGGTTGTTCGAAAGACAGCAAAGCCTCATTTTATCAAGATCCCTCAAAAAGCATGAATTATCAGAAGTAGCGTGCAAAATCAATGAAGCTTCTGAACTTCAAGTGTTTTGAAGAAGTTATATCAGACGCGAAATATTAATTCTATCATGTTACACAAATTCCCCAATATAAGTGATGTTATGACTCAATGGAATAGTGCACAGGAAATCAATCCACACTATTCCCAGTGAATCACAATGTGAAAAGATTCAGTCAAACTATTCAAAGTCCCCAACTTACCTGAATGACAAACTCATGTTAAAACAAAGTTCAATACTTGACAAAAAAAGTAAATATTTTACTACATACATTTTTTTAACCAATGGCAATTAGGGAATATGAACTTCCAAATTATAATAACGTAAACTTTATCCCTTCTTAAATTTACTACTTCACAAACTGACAGACATACAAAGACAGTCCAGGTATAGATATTAAGGACTGGTGAAAAAAAGACCAGGGCAACAATTCAATAGCACCAGACTATATGCAGGATTCAATGAGTTGCTTTCTTTCTAAACCTCAAATACCTTCATAGATCTTCGCTGCTTACACACTCATTCAGTAGTTGAACATTCATCTTTTCACTGTCTTTAAAGGCATTTTATTCCTTCCTCAACAGCAGATTTTCAGACAAAGGTGAGTGGAAGGCAGCTTCCTGTTACTGGAGACTTACCTGTACCTCCATGCAAAGTTGATTGAACAAGCGATTGCAATAGTGCAATATTGTGAAAGCAGGAAAATGCAAAAAAAAAGACAGTGAGAAAGGGAGAGAGCAAGAGAGAGAAAGAGAGAGAGAGAATGTGAGCAAGAGAGAACGCAAGAGAAAGAGAGTGAAAGAGATCAAGAGAGTGAAAGTGTGAGATGACGGGAGTAAGAATGCAAGAGGGCAAGAGCATGAAAACAAGAGACCAAGAGCAAGAGAGCAAAGTTGTTGCTAATCCATTTCTGTTGCTGGGGAACAGTGGACCATTGAGCTGATGATCCTTTTATACCCTGTACAACTGATGAGTTCACATCTTCCTGATCTGCTACCTACAGTGAAGACAGTTTCACAGTCTGCTATAAATGCCTGCAGCTGCAAAGATATCTCAATATTCACATTTGTTGTACATGATCAAGGTGACAACGCAAGTCCTAAGTTGCTGAAAGCCTTACTCTTTTTGAGAACACTGGATAATTGCACTCTGACTGTTCTTCAAAGTTCTGCTCTGCCAATTATCTGAAAATTTTATAAATATGAAATTTTGCTGTAATTTCACATTGATTTTATCATTCTTGCATGTTACTACTTTTGTTTTCAGTAGATACAATAGATCCCTACAGAGTGGAAACAGGCTGTTCCACTCAACAAGTCCACACCAACTCTCGGAAGAGCATCCCACCCAGACTCATGACCCTACCCTACCCCTGTATTTCCCATGGCTAACCCACATAACCTATACATCCCTGGACATTGTGGGCAATTTAGCATGGTCAATCCACATAACCTGCACATCTGTGGAATGTGGGAGGAAACTGGAGCTCCTGGAGAAACCCATGCACAAACAGGGAGAAAGTGCAAATGTCACACAGACAATCACCCAATGTAGGAATTGATCCCAGGTCCCTAGCTCTGTAAGGTAGCAGTGGCAACCACTGTGCCACCATGTCACCACTGGAAGAATTGTTTGAATGTGGCACAACGTTCATCTTCTGACTAGTCTACTTCCTTTAATAGGTTGAATGACTTCATTAAAGGATTGTCTTGTACAAGTCTTGAATGGATTTGGTCATTTTTTAATGAATTCTCTGCCAATTTGCGCAGCTTTTTCTGCCTTTTTATTTGAGTGGGGATAGTAAGGAGTTGATGCATAGTGTTGAATTTCCCAATCCTTTCTGAAGAATCTGAATTCACCACTTGTGAATTGTTGACCATTGTCATCTATTGCAATGTCTGGAAAGCCATAACAACAGAAATGTACTTTCAGGCATTCCACAAATCTGACTGGTAGTTTCTGATGTTCTTTTGTCTAACTCCCAGAGTCAGAATTGTAGTCAATGGATAAATTAATCAGTCCCCGCAAGAGTGAAGAGGTCTATTCCAAGATTAATCTATGGCCTGTCTGGGATATCATGAGTCATGTATGACTTATTAGCTTGGTATTTGTTACAAGCATAGCACTGGCTGTTGTGATACTTTATCTCACTGCTAATGTTTGGCCAGGAGAGCATTTTCTTTCCCTTCCTTAGATTGATTCAATTCATTCGTGAATTGCACAAATGTGCTGCCTGGTTAGCGCCCTCAACAATAGTTATTGGCTCTGCACCAAAAGGAAAAGAATCAAATCTGTATCAAATAACCACTAACTTTATTAGCTTAGTTAAAACAACATACAATCCACACCATTTGTTTAAGAAAGAGTTAAAAGCAGGCGTGCAATTCATACTGGACTAAAATCTATATGCATAACCATTAGATTTCTGAGACATTCGCTTGAATATTCATACAATTTAAAGGCTAATACCCAAGAATAGGAACTCATACTTGGCCAAACAATTCCCCAGGCACTTTGTGTGATGTTCACACTTCCAAGCATGAGTTCATCAACTTCGGCAATGGCTGATTTCTGGAGTTTTCCTGCTAGTATTACTGAAATCCTTCATTTTTATTCTTTTCCCCTTTCTTCCCAAACTGTGATGTTTTACTTCCTGATGGTTCTAGTCTTCGGCAAGCCTGTGTCCTTTCATTTTAGGCTCTGCCCAAGGATACCATTACCTCATTACTTTTCCACCAAGTAAGGATTTATACCTTATATCATTCCTCCAAATTAACCCGGTTCAAACTGGTTCTAGCTAGCACAAGACAGTAGCCAGGGCATCAGTAACTTGAGTTCACAAGCTACTGTTTTGAAGTATGAGCAGCCCCTGTCCAACAGCTGCACTTCAGTATCTGTTTTCTCATTCCCTGAAGGATAATGATTCTATTACCTTTGTACAAGATACCATCTTGAGCTATCACTTCATCTCTATATGCCAATATTTTCATAGAGCGACAGGTGTGCGCATGATGCTTACAGGTCACCTTTTCATCATTAACTCCTGCAGTGCCTGAAGAGCTGCAGAGAGATGCACTCTTGCAAGATCAGGTTATCTTATACATTGCGTGCTATTCTGGTTAAAAGGAATTGGAATAGCCAACAACAGTAACGATCGAAGAAATTGCAGAATGCCTAAAAGAATACCTTAGTATTCATGATGCTCCATACATTGCATAGTTTTGAATAAAATCCTTTTCTTTCAAACCCAACCGTATGGATCTTATGTGCTTTGACTATGTCAATTTCATCAGGTTATATGGAGGGTTTCTCACCTCAAGGCCCATTGGGTCTTCTCACTATATCTTACCAACCTCACACAATTAATTATTGACCATGCCCCTATGGTGCCTCTTTACAACCACCTGCCATTCTCAGAACAATTTGCCACTGCCAGAATATTCTGGAATTCACCAGCATTGTGGCACTAGTGCCATCTCTAAAAGGTCATTGTACACTTGGCCACGTACATTTTGCTCATAGCTGCCCTGAACGTTTCCTAACATTGGTTTCTGTCTTGCTGTCTTATTTTGTAGACAGGTGTTGGAGACCCTGGTGGCCAGCATGTGCAGATGCCCAACATTCTCTTTCCTAAAGACCAACAAAGGAGGACAACACCAGACATGCCAATCTGGTCAGAGATTGACATCTTTGGTCAATGCAATCTCAGCCATCTGGAAGAATTCCCAACATTGTAGGAAGATGGTCAATATCCTCTCCACTTTGCCAGGGTAAGTACCACTACGTTCTCACCAAGACCTCATACTCACTCTATTCCTGTAACTGCACCCACCTCCCTCCAAGATTCCTGCTTCTCTCACTTCAGGAGGTACACAGCTCACAATAGGGCAGAAAGAATCAAGATTATTGAGTTATCTGACATTTTGGTTCCTTACCTCTTAAGAGGGCAGGATCCTGAATGTGACCGCCGTGTCCAAGCCGCTGGACAGTTATCAGAAGCTACAATTGATTTACTGTACCTAGACACCCTTAGTGAAGTCTACCCCTTTTACTTGACTGAGGGGGCTGCTGACAACCATGACAAGCTTCTTGGCTATGTGTCTGTGCGTAGCAGTTTGGCAATACAGCAGTACTGTTAGCCTGGTATTTCTTGCTGAGGGGCAAGGCAAAAAAGTCAAAACAAGGAAATGCTATGAGCATTCAAGTGGATTCAGAATGAGTCAACACTAAGAACAAACAAACAATTAATGCAGAGATGCATTCTGGTCTGATCCATGAGCTGGATACATTGCCCTGGGCATAAATTATCATTGCCTCAGAATTGCAATGATCAATCCTCCATCTCAGGTCTAAGTACTTTGTAAATTTAAGTACTCTAGTAATTTGTAAGTGAATCAGAGAGGTGCCATGTGGGTTCTTACAGGATGACATATGGAAAATATTGTCTGTAAGTGGCGTGCATGTGGCTATGGAATGTGCCCAGAGATGTTGGTGCCCAGTGTCAAACATAGAGATCCTTTTTAGCAAATAGTGGCCTGAAGTCACCATGTCTGATTTCCATGTGTAATTTTATAAATATGGGGGGGATAATGATCTAGTGGCATTACTGCCAGACTATTAATCCAGACACACTGGTACATTCTGAGTTCAAATCCTGCCCGGCAGATGGTGAAATTTAAATTCAATAAGTACCTGGAATTAAGAGTCTAATGATGACTGTTAACTATTGTCAATTGTCAAGAAAATTCCATCTAGTTTGCTTATGTCCTTCAAGGAAAGGAATTGTTATCTTTCCCTGGTTTGGCCTACAAATGACGCCACATGCACAGCAATGTAATTGACACTAAATTGCCTTCTGGGAAATTGGAACTGAGTAATAAATGATGACCAAACCAGTGACACCCACATCCTGTGATTGAATAAAAAGAACGGTCCTTCAGTGCATAAGATAGGATAGGAAGCTGAACATTTATGAAACAAATTGCAGTGTATAAGAGATAGTAAGAACTGCAGATGCTGGAGTCAGAGATAACATAGTATGGAGCTGCAGGAGATTTCTGAAGAATGGTCCTGACCTGAAACATCAGTTTTCCAGCTCCGCTGATGCTGCCTAGACTGCTGTGTTTCTCCAGCTCCACACTGCATTGTATCTGCAGTGTTAGTGAGGAGCTTGGCAAACTAGAATCGCCCTTCATGAGCAACTTGCTACTGCTTAGCAAGAATTTCTTCTTGCCCCTTGGAAAATATGTAAAAGATGCCGTGATATGGTCCCAATGTCAAAGTGGGCCTCGTTGGACTCTCCTGTGTGATTCAGCCACCAATCTCATCAGAGGCCGTATCACTCATATAAGATATCAGCCAAAGTCTGGTAGCTGGGAAAACATTGGTTTATATGCAGAAAATAGGGAGTGGGATGGGGTATTGAGTAAACAATAGGATAGAGCACGTAGAGAGAGAAGAAGCAGTTGGATAGACAAAGGAGTTTATAATGATCTGGCTAGGAAGTGAATAGCTTTTAATGGGGAATGTTAGTAACTAACAATAGGTAGTGTATAATGGCAGGCTGTATGATAACAAGGCCTTGTGTGTGGGTTAGGGGGCTCGGACATGGGAGAGTTCAGGGCCTAAAATTATTGAACTCGATATTGAGCCCAGAGGGCTGCAGGGTCCCCAAACGGACAATGCGGCATGGTTCTTTCAGCTTGCATTGAGCTTCGTTGGAACACTGCAGCAAGCCAGAGACAGGCATGTTTCACAAGGAACAGGGTGGTGTGTTGAAGTGGCAGGTAATGGGTAGTTCAGGGTCTTTTCTGCGAGCAGAACTTAGATGTTCTGCGAAGCAGTCTCCCAGACTTCGCTTTGTTTCTCCAATGTAGAGGAAACCACATTGTGAGCAGCGAATGCAGTAGACTAGATTCTGGGAAATGTAGCAAAGTGTTGCTTCACCTGAAAGGTATGTTTGGGCCCTTGGATAGTGGAAAGGGTGGATGTAAATGGGCAGGTGTTGCACCTTCACCAGTTGCCGGAGAAGGTGCCATGGGGTGTGGGGATTGTTTGGGGTGAAGGAAGACTGGGCCAGGGTGTCCTGGAGGGAATGGTCTCTGCAGAAGGTGGACAAGGGAATGGAGGGAAATATGTGTCTGGTGGTGGCATCTCACTGGATGTGGTGGCAACAGCGTCTGATGATCTTCTGGATATGGATCCGAGTGGGATGGTAGGTAAAGACAAGGGGAACAGTATTACTATTGTGGGAGGGAAGACAAGGGGTGAGGGTGGTAATGTGGGAGACAGGTTGGGCCCAGTTGAGGGCCCTGTCGACAACGGCAATGGGGAACGCTCGGTTGACAAAGAATATGGACATTTTGGAGGCCACCTTGTTGAAGTTGGCCTCATCTGAACATATCGTTCAGAGATGGAGGAACTGAAAGAATGAGATGGAGTCTTTACAGGAAGCAGGGTGTGATGATGTATAATCTAGGTAGCTGTGGAAGCCACCGGGTTTATAGTGGAAATTAATGACCAGTCTACCCGCAGAAATGGAAACAGAGAAGTCATGGAAGAGAAGGAGGAGTCAGAGATAGACCAGGTGAAAGTGCGGGTAAGATGGAGATTGGAAGCAAAATTGATTAACTTCAATTCCAGACGAGAGAGAGAAGCAGTACCATTGATATCATCGATATACAGGAGAAAGAGTTATGAGTTGGGACTGGAAAAAGACTGGAACAAGGAATGTTCCACATACCCCACAAAGAGACAGTCATAATTGGGGTCCATGTGGGTACCCATGGCCACCTCCGCTGGCCTGAAGAAAATGAGAGGAATTAAAGGAGAAGTTTTTGAGGGTGAGGATGTAACCTCGGCCAAGGAGAGGAGCATGGTGGTGGGTGGGGATGGTTCAGGTCTTTGGTCCAGGAAGAAGCAGAGAGCCCTAAGGCCCTTCTGTTGGGGAATGGACATGTAAAGGGATTGCACATCCATGGTAAAGAGACGGCGGCTGGAACCTGCAAACTGGAAATTTTGAAACTGGTATAAAGAGTCAGAGGAATCACAGATGTACATAGGCAGGGATTGGGCGTGGGGAGAGAAGACTGATTCAAGGTAAGAAGAGATAAGTTCTCTGGGGCAGGACCAGGATGGAACAATGGGTTTGCCCAGACAGTCCTGTTTATGGATTTTTGGAAGAAAGTAGAAGCAAGCTGTGCAAGGCTGGGGGTTTATCAGCTTGGAAGCAGTGGCTGGGAGGTCACCAGATGAAATGGAACCAGTTACCATAGTAGATACAATGGCCTGATGCATCATGGTCCCAGGGAAGATAGGAGGAGGTATTTGAGTGTTGGCATTCAGCCTCTGCAATGCAGTACATCAGACTACAACAGCACCACCTTTATCGACAGGCTTAATAACAAAGGGCCCAAACATACGTTCCAGGAGAAGCAACACTTCACCTGCATTCCACAGAACCTAGTCTACAGCATTCAGTGCTCACAATGTGGTCTCCTCTACATTGGAGAAATGAAGCATAGACTGGTTTACCGCTTTGCAGAACATTTATGTTCTGCTCGCAAGAAAGACCCTGAATTACCTGTTGCCTGCCACTTTACCACACCACCCTGTTCCCTGGCCAACATTTCTGTCTCAAACTTGCTGCAGTTTTCCAGGAATGCTCAATGCAAGCTGAAAGAACAACACCTCATTTTCCACTTGGGGACCCTGCAGCCCTCTGGACTCAATATCGAGTTCAATAACATTAGGACCTGAACTCAGGACCTGAACTCTCCCATGTCCTAGCCCCCTTCCAAACACACCAGGCCTTGTTATCATGTAGCCTGCCATTACACACTACCTATTGTTAGTCACTAATAATCTTATTAACAACTATTCACTCTCCTATCCAGATCATTATAAACTCCTTTGTCTATCCAACTGCTCTTCTCTCTCTTCGGGCTCTATCCTATTGTTTATACCCTACCCCGTTCCCCTCTCTATTTTCTGCATATAAACCAGCATTTTCCCAGTTACTATCAGTTCTGAGGTAGGGTCACCAGACCCAAAACGTCTGATTTTTTTCTTCACCAATACTGCCCAGACCTTCTGAGCTTTTCCAGCAACTGCTGTTTTTGCTCCCAATTTACAATGTTCGCAGTTTTTTTTTGATTTTTAATCACCCAATGTCTGCCACTTTGTCTCCTCACCAATGACAACAATGAGCCCTCACAAGCTTTTATTTGTCATTCTCTTCCCACCATGTGCATTGTGAAGGGCTCTCTTAGCTTGCATTACTTGACTTAGGATTCTCTGGGAAGCTAGGGAGGAGATTGCAGAGCTTTTGGCTTTGATCTTTATGTTATCATTGTCTACAGAAATAGTGCCAGAAGACTGGTGGATAGCAAATGTTGTCCCCTTGTTCAAGAAGGGGTGTAGAGACAACCCTGGCAATTATAGACCAATGAGCCTTACTTTGGTTGTGGGTAAAGTGTTGGAGAGGATTATAAGAGATAGGATTTATTATCATCTAGAAAGGAATAATTTGATTAGGGATAGTCAACACGGTTTCGTGAAGGGTAGGTCATGCCTCACAAACCTTATTGATTTCTTTGAGAAGGGGACCAAACAGGTGGATGAGGGTAATGTGGTTGATGTGGTGTATATGGATTTCAGTAAAGTGTTTGATAAGGTTCCCCATGGTAGGCTATTGCGTAAAATACGGACTCATGGGATTAAGGGTGATTTAGCTGTTTGGTTCAGAAATTGGCTGGCTGTGAGAAGACAGAGGATGGTGATTGATGGGAAATGTTCACCCTGGAGTTCAGTTACTATCGGTGTACGGCAAGAATCTGTTTTGGGACCACTGCTGTTTGTCATTTTTATAAATGACCTGGAAGAGGGTGTAGAAGAATGGGTGAGTAAATTTGCGGATGACACTAAAGTCGGTGGAGTTGTGGATAGTGCAGAAGGATATTGCATGTTACAGAGGGACATGGATAAGCTGCAGAGCTGGGCTGAGAGGTGGCAAATGGAGTTTAATGCCGAAAAGTGTGAGGTGATTCACTTTGAAAGGAGTAACAGGAATACAGAGTATTGGGCTAATGGTAAGATTCTTGGTAGTGTGGATGAGCAGAGAGATCTCAGTGTCCATGTGCATAGGTCCCTGAAAGTTGCTACCCAGGTTGATAGGGTTGTTAAGAAGGTGTACGGTGTGTTAGGTTTTATTGGTAGAGGGATTGAGTTTCCGAGCCATGAGGTCATGTTGCAGCGGTAGAAAACTCTGGTGCGGCCACACTTGGAGTATTATGTACAGTTTTGGTCGCTGCATTATAGGAAGGATGTGGAAGCATTGGAAGGGGTGCAGATGGGATTTACCAGGATGTTGCCTGGTATGGAGGGAAAGTCTTATGAGAAAAGGCCGAGCGATTTGAGGCGGTTTCCAGAGAGAGAAGAAGGTTAAGAGTCATCTTAATGGAGACATGTAAGATGATCAGAGGATTAGATAGGGTGGACAGTGAGAACCTTTTTCATCGGATGGTGATGGCTAGCACAAGGGGACATAGCTTTAAATTGAAGGGTGATAGATATAGGACAGATGTCAGAGGTAGGTTCTTTACTCAGAGAGTAGTAAGGGCGTGGAATGCCCTGCCTGCAACACTAGTAGACCCGCCAACTTCAAGGGCATTTAAATGGTCAGTGGGTAAACATATGGACGTACATGGAATAGTGTAGGTTAGATGGGCTTCAGATTTGTTTCACAGGACAGCACAACATCGAGGGCCGAAGGGCCCGTACTGCACTGTAATGTTCTATATTCTCTGTTATGTTTTATGGTGCATGGTTGGGATTTAAATATACCCTCAGCACTGAGAATCTAGTGATCTGCTGCTGGTGAACACACATTAGATTGAGCAGCAGGGGACCACTGAATTGTAATACATGTATAATAAGGCGAGCTACAAAGAATTGCTTGAGATAACTTATTAACGTTCATAGCCAGAATCCCTCCATGAGATTTCCTGAACTTGACATGGTCTGATTGGGTAAGATTCAGATCTCTGTCTTAGCATCCTCAAATGTCTTCGTAGGGAGGCTGCCGTTAATAGCACATTGGGAATGTATAACTGTTTCCCTTACTTTTAATGTCATGTTCAGACGGTATTTCTGTAAATGAGTGACATTCTTCACAGATATTTTAGAGCAGGTGGGTGTGGTTTAAGGAAAATGCTTTGAAGTATCTTGTGACTGGACAGCACTGTCACTTTGTCTCTTCTAAATGGATATTGACTAAAATGCTCTCCAAGTAAAGACAATTCTCGGCATTCTTTATCAATCTAACTGGTAAACCTTGCTACATACAGACATTCCAAGTCCTGTCTGGCAGTCATCACCCAGTATTATAATTTCATTATTCACATTATAAAACTGACATTATTGTCATTGAAAGTTGCTCCTTGTTTTGTGGCTGATACCATTACATATCCTTAGCAGTGATTTTGCATGGAAGGTCCTGATGAAGGGTCTAGGCCCGAAATGTCAGCTTTTGTGCTCCTGAGATGATGCTTGGCCTGCTGTGCTCATCCAGCTCCAAACTTTGTTATCTTGGATTCTCCAGCATCTGCAGTTCCCATTATCACAAATCATTACACCACTTTTTTTTAATCTGTTGATCATTGCATCTCTGCTACAACTCTTTTCTTGTAAGAATCCAGGGAAAATCCTTTTGTTGTTAATGCGTGACTTCAGTTCCGACATGTTCAATTACATTGTTTTCTTATTCAGTTTCAAGTACATCTGGTAAGCTCTCTCGAGCAGTTATTTGATTATCTTTCCATTCACATAGATTAGCAAATCATCCACAATGCTTTTCACTCAGGGAAGATCAAGACTATCATGTGCTGTCTATTGATACTCTTCTGAAACAGTGGAAATGCCAACAGTGGAAATGCAGCAATCTGAATCTCCCAAATAACATCTGACATTTATTTAGAAAACTGTTACTTTTATCCAGCTGACCTAACCAGTGACCATAATTGGCATTAAAGATTGTAAACATATTTGCCTTGGCAAGTTGCACCTTTGGGCAACTGTCTGTGTAGAGTTTACACATTTTCCCTGTGTCTGAGTGGGTTTCCTCCACGTGGTCCAGTTTCCTCCCATGGTCAAAAGATGCGCAGGTTAGGTGGTTTGGCCATGTTATATTTCTCCACAGTGTCTACGGTTGTGTGAGTTAGGTAATTAACCATGGGAAATTCAGGGTGTGGGGTTAGAATAAGAGGTTGGGTCTGGATGGGATGGTCTTTGAAGGGTTGGTGTGGACTTGATGGGTTGAATTGCCTTCTTCCACCCTGTAGGATTCTATGATCTCTATAGGCTGGATTTACTGTTCCTCAGGGAGCTGCAGGCTGCAATGTGGCTTATAGCATTCTTTCTCTTATGCAGAGGGCAGGATTGTATTAACTTATTTTGTCTAGTATTTTTAAATTATGTTTGTAGCTATTTCATAGTTTATTTAAAAATTCAGAACATTGCTGGCTGAGCCAACATTGTTTGCCAATTCCTAGTAGCTCCAGCAGTCAATGTGTCATAGGTATACCCACAATTCCATTAGAAAGGAGTTCCAAGAATTTGACTCAGTGACACTGAAGGAACAGTGATATACTTCCTAGTCAGCATGGTGAGTGGCTTGGAGGTGAATTTGCAGGTGGTGATGTTCTCATGCATATGCTATGCTTGTGCTTTTAGATGCTAGTGGCGATGGGTTTGGAAGATGTTGTCTAAAGACCATTGGTGAATTTCTGGAGGACATCTTGCAAATAGTGCATATTCCTGTTACTGAACGTCAGTGGTGGATGTACTAAATTTTTGTAGATGTGGTGCCAATCAAATGGGCTTTTTTTTCCTGATAGTATCAAGCTTTTTGAGTATTGTTGAACTGCACTCATCCAGGCAAATGGGAAGAAGTCCACCACACTCCTGACTTTCATCTTAAGATGATGAACAGGCTTGGGGAATCAGGAGGTGATCTACTCGCCACAAAATTCCTGACCTCTGACCTGCTCTTGTAGTCATCGTACTTATGTGACTAATCAAGCTTCTGCTCAATGGTAACTCCCAGGATGCTGATTGTGAAAGATGCCATACAGAGATGCCATTGAATGTCAAGGGGTGATTTCAGTTATTGGAGATGGCCTTTGTGTTGATGAATGTTAGCTACCACTTGTTAGCCAAAGTCTGGATTCTGTCCAAGTCTTGATGCATTTGGGCATGGGCTGCTTCAGGACCTAAGGAGTAGTGAAGGGTGATGAACATTGTGCAGTTACCAGCAACCATTCCCACTTGTAACCTTATGATTGAGGAAATTTCATTGATGCGGCAGATGAAATTGGTTGAGTCAAGGACAACACCCTGAGGAACTCCTGCAGAGATATTATGGAGCTGCAATGGCTGACCTAACCACCCCAGTAATCTTCCTTTGTGCCTGGTCTGACTATTATCTGCAGCTTCCCTCCATCAACTCTTCAGCTCCCAGTTTAAAACTTTGTCTGGTAAACTCATTTTCATGCTGTACTCTGTTTCATGGCTTGACATATTCTTTTGAAAGTGGGCAGTCTGCCCAAACTGTCTGTGTTGAAAAATGTCAGTCTTGGTGGTGACTTGCCATGGATTTGTCAACAACAAGAGACTCTCATATTGTTGGAGCCCAGTCCACTGACTTCACCTACGTCAGAGCCCCTGGCATGCCAAACATTCTAGCCCTCTGCTTCTGCCTCCAAAACCCATAAACTTAATAGTAAAAATCCCTCATATAGTGCAAATAGAAATAAATGGTATGATTTGAAAGACATTAAAAAGGTATGCTAACAAAGCGGTTAAAGTTGGAAATAATACAATCAAGATTTTTGAGAATGATGTAGAAAGGTGAAGAAGTTGGCAGCTCCGTTTAATAAGGGATGAGATCAGTACAGTCTCGAGAAATTATCTGGATTCAGGATCAAGATTTTGGATCAGTATGAGAAGAGACACAAAATACTGAATTAGTGAATTAGATGTTATTTTCATGTATATTCAAGTACAGAGATACTTGGGTACAGTGAAAAGTGTACAAAGTCACCACTCACAGTGTCTGAGATATCTGAGATATAAAGGTACCTAGGTACAAAATCTTAGGTATAAAGTGGAAAAAGAAAGAAGTTATAAGTTCAAAGTGACAGTCCTTCCTAAGTACTTAGCCATGGGCCTGGATTCTGGCCCTTTCACATCAAGGCAGAGACTAACACCAGCAGGAAGCAGTCAGCCAGCCTTGAGTTCCTTCACTGCGCTGCCCATTGCCATTTTGTCTCTATTGATGTTGTCATCACTATGAGACTGCACTGGGCTGATCTTGGCAATGCAACCACTGCTGAAGCTGCCAGGTCCCACAACAAGCAATGGGTTCAAATTCACCTCTCTCTGCCTTTGCCATGACCCCAACTGGAGAGAAACCTGCATCAGATGCGCTGGATACCTTGAAGCCACCGAGCTCTCCACAGACGGTAAGTAAGAAAAAGAAAGCATTGAAAGAAGAAGAAAAAAAGTAGAAGTGGGTGAAGCAGACGAGGTCCAGGCAGGAGCCCATACACTGCACTGCTGCTCCATCGCTTTCTCCCAGTTTCCAATAGCAAGGAAAATAAGTAACTGGGCAGACTATTTTATAGATCATCTTTATCCTTTAGGATAAAGTATGCATCAAGAAATATTCGTGGGTGTGTAATCTTCATATGCGTAGAATGAATCAAATTGGCTAGAATAGCCTTTACAATGGGTCCATAGTGTATGGTTGGAACAGAGGCTTAGTGATCAGTTCATAAACAAATCAGGGTCAGGCCATTTACACCAAATAATATATAACACAGTATAGAAGTAAACCATTCAGTCCCTTAAGCCTGCTCTGCCATTCAATAAGAACATGGCTGATCTATTTGTGTTCTGAGTTCCACATTCCTCTCAACCCCAATAACATTTAGTCCCTCACTTAACAAGAAACTATTGGCCTCAACTTTAAAAAATATTTAATGACAGCGTCTCAACTGCCTTCTGAGGCAGATTTCCAAAGTCACACAATCGTTAGAAAAAAAGAGCCCTCCTCTCTGTACTAAAAGGGTTACTTCTAATTTAAATACATTGTCTGCTAGTTCTCGATAGACCCACAAAATCAAACATTATTTCCATGTCCACGTTATAAAGACCATTCAGGGTATTCTATAACTTTATCGAAGTCTCCTCTCATTCTTCTAAACTCCAGTGGAAATAAGCCCAGGTAAGCCAATATTACCTCCTAAGATAATTCACTCCTGCGTATCGATCTAATTAACCTCCTCTGAATCACCTTTAACATATTTACATACTTCCTTAAGTAGGGTGTCAAAAACTGCACAGAGTATTCAAGAGATAACAAGGTGTAGAGCTGGATGAACTGAACAGAAATCTGAAGAAGAGTCTAGACCTGAAACATCAGCTTTCCTGCTCCTCTAATGCTGCTTGGCCTGCTGTGTTCATCCAGCGCTACACCTTGATATCTCAGATTCTCCAGCATCGGCAGTTCTTACTATCTCTGTAACATAGCATTCAAGATATGGTCCTCGCTTTTAAGTTCAATTCTTCACATAATAAAGGATAGCATCCTATTAACCATGTTCATTATTTGCTTTTCCTGCATGCCAACTTTTTTAATGAAACAGGAGTGTTGGAACAGACATGGTCCTATGGAATAGCAGAGACAATGAAAGGGCTGAATGGTGTATCCTGGTGGAGGAATTTAATTGTATCTTTCATTGGCAAGAGTGCCCATAACATAATAGAATTTCATATTCAATTTGAGGATCAGACACTTGAGTATGAAATTAACATTTTAAAGTTAAATGTAGGTAAGCACAAAGGTATTGAGGAGGTATTGGCTGTAGCAGACTGAGAGAATGAGTTAAAATATAAGACAGCAGTTAAGCAGTGACAGACATTTGAAGAGATTATTGATAAATCTCAATAAAGATAAATTCCATTGAGAAAGAAAGACTCTAAGAAAGAGGCACTATCTGTGGGAAAACAAGCGGGTTAAGGGCACTAGTAAATTGAGAGAAAAGGTGTATTTACTATTATGGGCCGGAAGATTGGAAGAATTTTCAAAAGTAACAAAAGATGACAAGAAATGATAAAGAAGGGAGAAACTAGAATATGTGAAGATGAGCAAAACTATGTAAAAAAAGACAACGAGAGTTTCTACAAGTAAATAAAATTGAAGGGAATAGTATGACTAAACATTGTTTTTAAGATGAGAAATTAATATTGGGAAGTAAGGAAATTACAGGGGGTTTAAACAACAATTTTGTATCTCTTTTGAAGGTAGAAGTGATAAAATTAACATTCAGAATATAGAATATTAAGGGAAAATGTTAACAGAGGAAATTAAAATAATTGTAGCTCATAGAAAGAAACATATTAGGAAAATCAGGTTTGACAAATTTGAGGATGTATAAAGCACCATGACCGAAGGTGAACCAATCAGAAAGCATACTTAGATTTTCAAAAGACGTTCAATAAGGTAAACTTAAAAGACTACTAGATAATATGACTAGGATTTCTGACTAGATAAGTTCACTTATGAAGGGCCTGTTTTATGAGGAGAGGCTGAGTAGACTGGGCCTGTACTCATTGGAGTTGAGATAAAGAATGAGAGGTAACCTTAGTGAAGCATGCAAGAATATCAGGGATGTTGATAGACATAGATTTTGGATATTATTTCCTCCTTGTAGGAGAGTCATTGACCAGACAGCACTAGCTCAGAGTAAGGTATCATTAAGGTAGCGATGAGGAGGAATTTCTTCTTAAGGCCATAAGGCCATAAGGCCATGAGAAATAAGAACACCAGGATACACCATTCAGCCCTTTCAGTGTCTCTGCCATTTCATAGGATCATGTCTGTTCCAATACTCCTCATGTCTACTTTCCTATCCTTACCCCACAACTCTTGGTTCCTCTACCAATCAAGATTCTATCTACCTAAGTTTTAAATATACATAAGGACTCTGCCCTCACAGCTCTCTGTGGCACTCTCAATTCTTCGAGAAAATAAATTCCTCCTTATCTCTAACTTAAATTTGCATCCATTAATTTGGAGACTATGCCCTCTGGACCTAAACTCTTCCATAAGGGGAAACTAAACATTCTTCTTGTCATGCCCCCATGTATCATTTATGTGTCAATGAGATCACTTCTCATTCTTCTAAATTGCAATTCCTGTTTAATATTTGCTCATAAGACAATCCGTCCGGACCAGAAATCATCCTCGTGAACCTTCTCTGAACTGCATCCAATGAAATAATAGCTTTTTTAAGATAACGCAACCAAAACTGGTCACAGTTTTTCAGATGTGGGCCATCAACTTCAGATCCATTAAGACTTCCCTATTCTTATATTCCAAACTTCTTGGAATGAGGACTAATATTCCATTAGTCTTCTTGATTACCTGTTGCACCCATGTGCTAGCCTTCTGTGTTTCATGCACTATTACCCTAAAGTCCCTTTTCTCCCAGAGGTTAGTGAGCCTGGTGTATTCTTTACGACTGAAGGTTGTTGAAACTGGGTCAGTAAGCATGTTCAAAGCTGAGAGGGGAAGCTATGGGAAAAAGGCGGGAAAGTGAAGTTGAGGATTTTCTATTTAGCCATGGTCTCATTGAATGACAGAGCAGATTTGGTGGACTGAGCAGATTTCCTGGTCTTATGTGGGAGATAATTTTATGGTCCTCCCAGCTGCCCTATTTGCAGGCATGTCTGGGATGTAAAATAGAAAAGGTGCCTAGTCAAGCCCAGGCTGTCTCCCATATCCTGTGAGCAAGGCATCAACCAGCCTGCCTGTCCTTTGGCATATTGCAGCCCTTAATCAGTTAGTTAATAGGGGACCACTTCCATCTCCACCTTCAATAATACATGCTTCTGGGAGAAGATAATTTGATGGAGACCAACCTTCTACTTCACCATTTCACCTGCTTCAAATGAAAAGATGGGAAGGAAAGGGGGGAAGGTTCCTTTTATCCCTATGTCTATTTGGGGAAATCCTTTTCAAGATGATACTCCGCATCTTTGTGACTACCTCTGATCTCCAAACCACCGTCTCACAGTAATACTCCTTGGGTGGAGGTTGTGGGGATGTCACTGATAAACAATGACTAAGAACCCCAGATTTAATTGTAAGTCCAGTCAGCATGGAGCTTCTTCTTGAAACTGCTTGTAGTCTCACTAGTGGTCACCACTGAATTCCAGTGTTTCAGGGAGCTATTCACCTATTGGCCAATAAATTATTGACATGGGCAGCTTTTTTAAAAAATTGGCCAGCTTACAACTGACTTTTTTTGTGGAGATCAAGTGCAATGTCACATAAGTCCCGCCGCCAAGCTCAGCTCAAGCACTTATAATGTTACAGATAATATGGCATGGATAGGAGATTTAGCTCATTTACAGGAGACCGTTAGAATAAATAGGCTATTTTCATGTACAGACATGTTAAGCCTCATCCCCCCCCGCCCCATCCCATGGATTAGCATAACAATCATTGCCCAAAGTATTTGCAATCTTTAATGTCTTAGACACTGCACAAGTTGCATTGTAGCCCAAATTTGCTGATGATACAAAGATAAGCAAATGGAACATAAAATGTGAAAGTGTAAGAATGTTCATTTTGATGGGAAGAACAACAAAGCAGAAGTCTCCTTTCAGTGGAGGGAGATAGTGCAAAAGGATCTGGGTGCCTTTTTTACACGGATTTAAAAATTTTAATGTGCAGATGCCGTGAGCAGTTAGATGGAATGCTGGCTTTTATTGCAAGAGGGATGGAATGTAAATGCAGGGAAGTCTTAGTACAATAGTACAGGGCATCAGTGAGACCATACTTGCACAATAGCAACAGCACAATAGTTTCAGTCCCTTTACTTAAATATACTTGCATTGGACAATATCACAGAAGGTTCATATTGATGAAACTGTTGTCTCTATGAGGAAACATGACATGTTGAACTTATGATCATTGGAGTGTAGAAGAATTAGAGATGGTCTTATTGAAACAGAAATGATTCTAAAGACGCTGAAAAGTGTAGATGCTGAGAAAATTCCTAGTGTGGGGGAAGCTGGAATGCTTTGAGCTTGAAAACCCAACAATGCTTTAAATTGGCTTAGCTTTTGACTTTAAGTAACATGTGATAATACATTACTTAAATTTTGTGTGTGTGCACACACGTACGTATACATATGGAACTTTGGAATTAGATTCTGTTTTGTAGTTGTTTTGACTATTATATATCTACCAGTTGAGAGATTTGGGACCATAGCTAATTACTAAGAGGTGGCAATACCTCAAAGCAGACACAAAATTGGTATCATTAGCACTATGCAATCTTGATAAGGATTAGGAATTGGCAAACTAAGAAGGACACACTGTCATAAAAGGGATGGGAAGGGTCCAGACCCAAAGCATCAGCTTTCCTGCTTCTCTAATGCTGCCTGGTCTGCTGTGTTCATCCAGTTCCACGCCTTGTTATCTCAGACTCCAGCATCGGCAGTTCTTACTATCTCTGAGTGAGTTTACAAAGTGATTGGCTTGTCACAAATGAAATCAAGAAAGAGTAGGTATTCTGCATGAGCTGGGACCAGCACACATTCTTGATTCTATGTCCCTTTTAATCATGCTTAATCTTAAACAGGGAATCATTAAAACAAAAGCAATATCTACAAAATATCACAAGTCCAAGGAAGGAGCCAATTAATGTGTAGCTGGTAATTGTTTCCAGTTGATAGACTGAAAAGAAAAGGAATGAGAGGACACCCAAAAGCAAACCCAGGTCCCAGTCCCTTTATGCAGTCTAAATAGCTCAAAAACTTCATCAGATGATCATTTTTCAAACTTCATGCCAAGAAGCCACAAGTTGACCAGCATTTTTGCAAATTTTTACTTTTCATCTGGTTCCTTACACAACACACATTAAAACTAGTCCTTTCTGACAGAGCATTTGGACTTAAACTTGTGAATTTTTTTGTTCATGGGTTGTAAGTTGTCTCAGGATTTCATTCAAATCCCTACCCACTGCTAAATCAAATTTGCCATATTCGAAGGGGAAAAAATATTCAAGGATTTTGTCAATTTCAAATTCTTCTGCAGGAGGATGAGTGTGTCAACTATCCAATAAAGAACACAACCTTGCTTATTTTAGGCATTTCTTTCTTTATCAAGTGTTCATTCACACTAAGCGCAAAAGCATGATGAAACCACCAGGTAACAATTTCTTCATTCATCCAAGCATTACTTTGGGCTTTGTAATCAACAGGAAAACGAATAATGTTTTTGAAACATCTTGGTTTTATACATTTTTCACTTTACAACAAAATATTGGAGCTTTAGTCCTTCCTCGGGAGTTTTCTTACACAATGTAATGGATTAATGGAGGACAGATTTCAGATATAACGCAATTACAAATTCAACTAGCTATTCCTGTCATGAGGCCTATGAGATGGAGGAGGTTGGGCAGTGCTGCTACTAGTGGCTGGCTAACTACATGCAGCAGATGAGCATATGTATTTTGGAACATGCTGCATAAAATTCAATTAGATGATTTTGAAGAAATTTACAAAAAAGATAAATTTTCTGAAATCTTTGCCAGTTGCACAAGAATTCTGAATGCTGAGGTAATGGATAGTAGGGAGTTAACTGTGATTAGTTTATGTCAGATTTTAACAAATCTACAATTATTATCAGCATTCCTTGTATAATGCTTAATTTATCTGATTTAATTGAATAAAATTTGTCATTATGAGTCCAATGACCCTTCTTCAGAAGGGAACTTCAGTTCTGCAGAAGGATCACTGGATGCAAGACTTTAACTCTATTCTCTCTCCACATATATTCACAAACCTGAGATTCTCCCATGATTCTGTTCCTGTATCGAGTGACTTATTGGGCATTCAAGAATAATATCTGTGACACCTACACATCAGAGATGATCAGGCAGAGAAAGAAGAACTGGAAACAATTTCATGAGTACCTAATTCTCATCAAATTCAAAGCATTTACCGTGTGAGAAATCCTGGGCATTTCTCAAGATTGCCAAGAAATGTCATGGACTACATTATTTCAACATTAACTTCTGACTGAAGAGACTAAGGTTTTATGGATAACATTTTTATGGATACAGTTAGCCTGCATGTTAAAACAATTCAGTCAGAAAGACAATGCATGAGGCTACAAACCTACAAGGTTAAGAACACAGGACGTATAATGTAGCACATAGAACAGTACAGCACAGTACAGGACCTTTGGCCCATGATGTTGTGCCAACCTATCATCCTACTAAGATCAATCTACCCTGCATACCCTACATTTTACTATCCTCCATGTGCCTATCCAAGAGTCGCATAAAAATCTCTAAAGTATTTGACTCCACTACCACTGCCTGCAGCACATTCCACATGCCCACCACTGTCTGTGTGAAAAACCTACTGCTGACATCTCCCCTATATGTTCCTCTAATCACCTTAAAATTATGCCCCCTCATAATCATCATTTCCACCCTGGGAAAAAGTCTCTGACTATCCACTCTATCTATGCCTCTCATCATCTTGTGCACCTCTATCAAGTCAACTCTCATCCTTCTTCGTTCCCTCAACCTTTCCTCATAAGACCTGCCCTCCAGCCCAGGCAGCATCCTGGTAAATCTCCTCTGCACTCTCTCTAAAGCTTCCACATCTTTCCTGTAATGAGGTAATCAGAATGGAACACAATATTCCAAGTGTGGTCTAACCAGAGTTTTATAGAGCTTCAGCATAACCTCACGGCTCTTAAACTCAATGCCCCTGCCAATGAAAACCAACAAACCATACACTTTCTTTACAGAAAGTGGAATTAAGCTGGAACACTCCTTGTCAGCCAGTGCAGACATGATGAACTAAAAGGCCTTTTTCCATGCTACAAATTTCTTCTTTTCCATGATTCTATAATTTAAACACAAAGTTCTTCCTTTTCTACTGCTCATAATCATTATAGTTGGTAAAGGTGCTGAAACATTTGAAAAAAAACTTGTGGACAGAATAATACATTTTCTGCCCCCAAGTGAATTTGTAACGTGGTTTAAAAGCATTTTTAAATGAATACCCATTCCTCTAAGCAATGGTGAGTAGAATGTGCAGCAAAGATCCAAAATTTTCTTTCCGAAATGTAAAATTGATGAAATCTCTGAGTTAGAATGTTAATATTGCAGTAGTTTCTTGTTGTGATCCCATGGCTGCCAAAAGACTGGGCTGAACTCTGAAAACTCATTTCAGCTAAGATGTTATAGTGCAGATAAGGCTTGTAGAGGGACAGATAACTTTGCTGCATTAGTCTGGGCTGGGTTTGAAGAAAGATCAGAGAGATGAATGGACATGATCTGAAGATCTCCACTGATGATACTGTGTTAGTTATTGTTATTGCTGATTGTAGGTGCATCTCAATAACGTGTAAGAATATTAAATTAGATGATGTATGTATATTTTCATCTTTCTTGTGAAGTATCTTACTGTTTTAAAGAACAGTGAAGATGCAAATTAAAACTTGAGAGCTACTTTTCAAAAATGCAGCTTTAAGTTACATTAAAAAAAACTGGTTTATCATTCCAACCGCTTGTGGTTTTTTGTTCTCCCTCTCTTTATAGATGCATTTCTAGTTGAAAGATCAAAAAATTTCAGTGGCCTTTCTCTTCAGTGGACTTGACTTTTCTTTAAAAAAAAGAACTGCATCATAAATTCATTTTATTTTAGTTTTTCTTTAGTTCTTTTCTTACCTAGAGAATTATAGTGAGATGGCATGAATGAGATCTACTGGGACCTTGAGACTGGAAATAAGGAAATGATTGATGGCATGAAATTACCATGAAAGCACAATCAGATTTAGATTATTAAGAAAAAGAATTTTTAAGTTGCCAAAGAGGTACCCTTTGATTTGTAGTCCAACTGGGTATATACTGCTTCATCTTAAGGACAAAGTCTACCAAAAGGCAACTTACATGACTTACGATTTTTCAGCTGAGTGTAAAATGAAATCTAAGGCACCCACTGAGCTTCTTACATTTTAAACAATTGATGTCATAAAAAAATTGTTTTAAAATCAGGAATTTCAGGTGTCATCCTCAAAGTGAGGAAGTTCAAACATAATTTCTGTCCTTAAAGATTTGTGGAAAATATAATTTACTTGACTAGAATTTATTTATTTTTGTCATCAATTGTATCCAAAAATCTATTGGTTTTTAAATATATATACCAACATAAAATAAAAGGAACATAATACAAAACTAAGCTTTCAAATAGGTAAGATGTTAAAAAGAACAATAAACTATTCTGAAGCACTTACTTATCAGAATGTTACATCTGAGTATGGTTATGTGAATTAATGGTTCAATTTTAGTTTTTTCTTTTTTGGCTGATTTGGCAGAGGTGAATTTTAAATGTCTGGAGATTTCAGTGGAAAACCTGGCTTCAGTTTGAATTTTGTTAGCATACTTAGCAGTACTCCTTAACTTTTATTTACATAATCAATCTACTAAAATAATTTATTTGATTTTATCTATATAATTAAAAGCATATCCTAAATATATAAGTAACAAGGGAAAATAATTGTGTTGAAAGTAATTTGCAAACATACTCAATCATATTAACAACTTCCTGCCATCAAATCCTCACTACTTAATTAAACAATAAAGCACGTTTGATTCAAATTATGCCACAATATAACTAACAAAGGCATTAAGGGATATATGTTACGTAATATGAAAAGAATATTATCAATATTATTATGCACAAAATGTTTGGTCAATAGTTTATAATTATGTCATATTAAAGCATTATATTTTAAAATACTGTTTTTCAACAGTTTTGTTTTTATATCTACAAGAAATAAAATGCTATGAAGGCCTACGTATCCAGCCTGTATGCATCATGTCTTTCTCCTTACCCCAATTTTGTGCCCGACTGTCATACATCAACAAAATTAAAAGAAAAGCTTATATAATCAGGACAAAGTAACAGAAGAAGTAGTATTGCAGAAGGGAATTAAATGATCTTAGAGATGGAGAGAATGCAAGGAATAACACCCTGCTTTGAGTCAGAAAGGAAACTGCGTTGGTGGCTAGGGAATGGAATGCCATAACATTAGGGAAGGGCATGAAACAATGGATCAAAGATCATGGTACAGATCTTATTGAACTTGAAGAACACAATGTTGTGACCCATCAAAAACTTGAAATGTGATGCCACAGAAAAATGCGATGTAAATCACGGAAGGATAGCCTTTGATATCGGTTACACAGAGAATTTGACATGTATGCGGATGACAAAATTAAGTAGCCAATTGCCAATAGATCAAGAAAATGAAGGACTCAAGAACGACATGTTTTGAAGAGAATTTATGTGCTCTATTTTTACTGGTTGTAAGAGCTATGTATTTTCTTATCTTCAGGGTGAGTGTTCCAATTAGGAAATCAACGATCTTTTGAAGCAGTTTAAAACAAAATTAGTTATTTATTATCACACACTGGATTTTAAATCATGATGCCTCATTCACTTGACTGCACACGCCCTGACTCACACAAGGATTAGATGCAGATGAAGGCAAAACATTATTGATGGAACAAAAAACTATTTCAGTCTTTTTTGCAGTAAGTCAACAATTTATTTGATGAAGGTGACAATTTAAATTTGAATTCAAAGTCTTGTAAAGTGAAGATTTTTGGTTACTTTGAATATTCTTGTCAAATTTTCCGAAGATTAGTGCTCAGGTAAATTTAACACTAGAGAATGTTGAGAGAAGTACTTGTCTCTGTTGCATCTTTGTTATAATTTTCATAATACAGTGAATGAGATTATATAGAGATAATGGGAACTGCAGATGCTGGAGAATCCAAGATAACAAAGTGTGAAGCTGGATGAACACGACAGGCCAAGCAGCATCTCAGGAGCACAAAGAGATTATACACTTCTGTTTTACATGCATTGAGTTTTGAGGTTTCCTTTGCTCAATTATAAAACAATGAGTCAAGCCATCTGGAGTTTTTAACTGATCTAAGTGATGTGGACTATGGTGAGGTTTGTGGCAGAATTGCTCCAAAAATTCAGCAAGGCCTCAGGAGCACCTTGCTGCATCTTTTATGCTTTGGCTGAGCAGTGCTGCAAGTTTTTTACTAGACATCAGCAAGTGCCCAATAACAGGATTATAGGTTATTAATTGCCTTGTTAATGTTACACCTTGTCTCATTAATATTCCATTTACCATCTCATCAAACACACTGAACAAGCTAGATGTCGAAGATTCGCCATACAGAAGTCAGAGCTCAATTTCAGTTCACTGTGGCAGCAATCCAGCTGCTCATCATCAATTAGCATCACAGAGCATAATCCATGGGCATCAGCCACATGCACATCTTGTCCACAGACATTGATATCTAATATTCGCAAACCACTCATGGCCATTATGACAACTCTCTGATCCATTTGCAGGCTAGTTAGGAAGCATCGACTTGCGTTGTAGGATGCACCAGCAAATAGCATTGAAAGGTTGCTGAAAGAACACTTTGCACACAAAGCCAAGTACCCAGCTCATGGACTGGTCAAGATTACATCTTGGGGTTGCTTGCTTGCTCACTTTGGGCTTACTCACTTAATACCTACCCACAACATTTATGCTTAGCCTTGCCTTGCCGTGCCAATTAGTGCAGTCAAACAACCAAGCAGTTTGTCTTGTTGGTCAATAGCATCAGTAATAGAAACTTAGGAAATAGAAGTAGTAGTAGCCATTTGAACCTTTGAGCCTGTTCTGCCATTCAATATGATTAGGGCTGATCATCAAATTCAATAGCCTAATCCTGCCCTCCCCTGTATTGGGGAAAGCAATGGCCTAATAGTATTATCACTAGACAGCTAATCCAGGGACCCAAATAACATTCTGGGGAACTGGGTTCAAATCCCACCAGGGCAGGTGGTGGAATTTGAATTCAATAAATACCTAGAACTAAGAATCCAATGAAGACCCTAAATCCATTGTGAACTGTTGGGTTTAACCCTTCTCCTTAAACTCTGATCCCAGTACCAGACTCACCCACTATTTGAAACATTTTTCCTGCATCTAACTTGTCTAGTCCTGTTAAATTTTATAGGTTTCTATGAGATTGCCCTCTCATTCAAACAGTCAAGGAGGTCATACATCTTGCTGTATGGCAGTGTACTACGCCAATTTTACACCTGCATGTGTCATCACTTACATGGCAAACACACCACATATGCAGCAAGTAAGCAGCCACATCTCAAACTTTTAGTGTAACAGTCCTTACTGAACCACCCATCAGTCAAGGGATCCCAGTACAAAATCTCCCCTCCCCCCACTGCATCCCAAAACCAGCCCAGCTCATCCCCGCCTCGCTAACCTGTTCTTCCTCTCACCTATCCAACCTCCCACCACAAGCTGCACCTCCATTTCCTACCTTCTAACCTCAGCCTGCCCGCTTGACCTGTCTGTCCTCCACAGACTGACCTATCCCCTCCCTACTTCCCCACTTACACTCACCTCTACAGGCTCCATCCCTACCCCTTTAACTTATCTCTCTCCTCTCCACCTATCTTCTCCTCTATCCATCTTCGATCAGCCTCTCCCTTTCTCCCTATTTATTTCAGAACCTTCTCCCCATCCCCCTTTTCTGATGAAGGATTCAGGCCCGAAACGTCAGCTTTTGTGCTCCTAAGATGCTGCTTGGCCTGCTGTGTTCATCCAGCTCCATACTTTGTTATCTTTGGCCATGGTCAGGCTTTCAGTTGGAGTGTTCCCAGTCAGGCCATCCATGCCTCCGTAATCTGGGGAGTGGCTAATAGTCAGTTCTGTGGTTCCATGGTGTCCAGTCCAGGAGATAGGGCTAATGCAATTAGTAGGATGTATGGGCATCAGGTGTCTGGGCAATTCTCAACCAGGGCTTTCTGGTTAGGTTGCTGAAGAAGATGGGCCACAGTCAGTGTGTCAGGTATGTCCACAGAAAGTAAGTGAGATGGGGGGAATCAGGGACCACTGCCACCTGAAGGAGTGTCAGCACGCTAGTCTACAGGATTGAGGGTGCAGACTTGGCAGAAAGAGGGATGTCATTTGTGAAGGGAGGAAACTATTTGTAAAGTGAGGGGGTGTGGTAGAACATGAATGGGAAGGGATCATGCTGGAGGGGGTGGGGGGTTTTCTCCATGATCTGGAGCACCCTGGTTTCAAGGAGAGCACAGTGTATGGACAGATGTAGCTTGGTCATCTCATATGCCAAGATCTGGGGCAAAATGTGGGCAGGTGCAGGCTCATGTTGCGTGGAGTGAACCTGGGATCATGTAAATTTTAATGGTTTGCAACAAGAGATCTGGATGTTCAGGGTCTCACTGACACATAGAGACAGAGACTGGAAGTCACTGGTCAAAATGCACTCTGCTGCTTTCCACCATGCTGGAAATCAAAAGTGTATAATGGGAAAGAAAATGGCTGTGACCACTCATGAAGTGAGCAAGGTAGACGCCTTGACCAGTGTGGAAGGGTTTCCAGGGGTCACTAATGTGAGGCCCTTTAAATGAAAACAATATGACAGACATACCCATGCAAGGTAGAGGAACCAGACTTAGAAAGATCCTAATACTTGGCCATCCTAATACACTGGCTGCCTGCTGCGCTGCACCTCTGCTGCTCGTCACATCACTTACCACCTCATTCACACCGATACTTTTGGGTACATCGGGCAGGGAGAGAATAAGGATTTTGAAGGAAGACAGGCAACAGTGTCAGCTGGGCCCAATGCCCTGTATATGCACTGCTCACCTTGCATTTCAGGGCACGCATTGTCGTAGTCTTACAACACTGACGTTGATCTGTGATACTTCCTGTGTGGACATAAGTTAGGTATCATTCTGACACAGTTATGTTTAAGGCTGCAGACAGACTCCAACAAACAGGTGTAAAAGCAAAACAATGAAACATATACAAACCTGCGATTTCATAAATCCTGCATTGTCATCCCAGTTCGCGAAGTGCCCATTTCCTTCTCTCCCACCAAGCATATCTGACTATTATCCGAGAGGAGACTTCTGAGAAGCCTATGTGTGGTTTTGCCTCTGGCTGGTTGCTTCCTTGTGAGGAAAGGGCACCTGCTTTTGCACCTTTGCAGGAGCCCCTGAGGGCACTGGACTGGTTCTTCGTGACAGATGTCAACCCGCCCATGAAGGCAGACAGACTGTCTCAGGATTCGCTGCAGTGCTTGCAGCTTCTAGGCTATGAGGGCCATTGCATACATTTATCTGTCAGCTGGCTCATGCTCCCCCTGTGCATTTTGGTAAAAGTCTCTCAATGCCAGGTGGTAAGCAGGTGTCTGGTTTCTAACTATCTTCCAATTTCCAGTGGCTCAGAGCTATTTTCCTCTGCCAACTGTAGAGGTGTCACAATGAGGTGCTCATCACTTTGTGCAGCCAACATTTCTAACATTAACATGTTAGTGAGGTGAGGAATAGGGAGAGAGTGGAGTTGAACACGTGGCTACAGGGGTGGTGCAGGAAGGAGTGTTTTGGATCCTTGGATAATTGGCGCTCTTTCTGGGGTAGGTGGGACCTCTACAAGCAGGATGGTCTTCACCTGAACCAGAGGGGTATCGATATCCTGGGGGGGAAATTCGCTAAGGCTATTCAGATGAGTTTAAACTAATTCAGCAGGGGGATGGGAACCAAAATTGTAGTTCGAGCATAGAAAAGGTTGAGAGTAGGGAGGTCCAAAATAAAGTTTCAGGGACGCAAGATGGCACCGGCAAGCAAGAAGTTGGTTTGGTGTGTCTACTTCAACACCAGGAGCATCCAGAATAAGGTGGGTGATCTTGCAGCATGCGTTTTTACCTGGGACTTCGATGTTGTGGCCATTTCGGAGACATGGATAGAGCAGGGACAGGAAAGGTTGTTGCAGGTTCCGGGATTTAGATATTTCAGTAAGAACAGAGAAGGTGGTAAAAGAGGGGGAGATGTGGCATTGTTGGTCAAGGACAGTATTACAGTTGCAGAAAGGATGTTTGGGGACTCGTCAACTGAAGTAGTTTGGGCTGAGGTTAGAAACAGGAAAGGAGAGGTCACCCTGTTGGGAGTTTTCTATAGGCCTCCAAATACTCCCAGGTATGTAGAGGAAGGGATAGCAAAGATGATTCTCGATAGGAGTGACAGAGACAGGGTAGATGTCATAGAGGATTTCAACTTTCCAAACATTGCCTGGGAACACTATAGTTCGAGTACTATAGATGGGTCAGTTTTTGTCCAGTGTGTGCAGGAGGGCTCCTGACACAATATGTAGACAGGCCAACAAGGGGCGAAGCCACATTAGATTTGGTACTGGGTAATGAGCCTGGCCAGGTGTTAGATTTGGAAGTAGGTGAGCACTTTGGTGATAGCGATGACAATTCTGTTATATTTACTTTAGTAATGGAAAGGGATAGGTGTATACCACTGGGCAAGAGTTATAGCTGGGGGAAAGGCTATTACGATGAGATTAGGCAAGATTTAGGGAGCATAGGATGGGGAAGGAAACTGCAGGGGATGGGCACATTAGAAATGTGGAGCTTATTCAAGGAAAAGCTCCTGTGTGTCCTAGATAAGTATGTACCTGTCAGGCAGGGAGGAAGCTGTAGAGTGCGGGAGCCGTGGTTTACAAAGGAAGTGGAATCTCTAGTCAAGAGGAAGAAGAAGGCTTATGTTAGGATGAGATGTGAAGGCTCAGTTAGGGTGCTTGAGGGTTACAAGGTAGCCAGGAAAGACCTAAAGAGAGAGTTCAGAAGAGCCAGGAGGAGACATGAGAAGTTGCTGGCAGATAGGATCAGGGTAAACCCTAAGGCTTTCTATTGGTATTTAAGGAATAAAAGAATGACGAAAGTAAGATTAGGCCCAATCAAGGATAGTCGTAGTAAGTTGTGTGTGGAGTCAGAGGAGATAGGGGAAGCACTAAATGAATATTTTTCGACAGTATTCACTCTAGAAAACGACAATGTTGTCGAGGAGAATACTGAGATACAGGCTACTAGACTAGGTGGGATTGAGGCTCACAGGAAGTGGTATTAGAAATCCTACAGAGTGTGAAGATAGATAAGTCCCCTGGCCAGATGGGATTTATCCTAGTGTCCTCTGGGAAACCAGGGAGGAGACTGCCGAGCCTGTGGCATTGATCTTTAACTATTGTCTACAGGAATAGTGCCAGAAGGATAGCAAATGTGGTTCCCCTGTTCAAGAAGGGGAGTAGAGACAACCCTGGTAATTATTAGACCAGTGAGCCTGACTTCAGTTGTTGGTAAAAGTTGTTGGTAAAGTGTTGGCAAAGGTTATAAGAGATAGGATTTGTAATCATCTAGAAAAGAATAATTTGATTAGGGATAGTCAGCACGGTTTTGTGAAGGGAAGTTCGTGCCTCACAAACCTTATTGAGTTCTTTGAGAAGGTGACCAAACAGGTAGATGAGAGTAAACCGGTTGATGTGGTGTATATGGATTTCAGCAAGGCGTTCGATAAGGTTCCCCACAGTAGGCTATTGTACAAAATGTGGAGGAATGGGATTGTGGGAGATGTAGCAGTTTGGATCAGAAATCGGCTTGCTGAAAGAAGACAGAGGGTGGTGGTTGATGGGAAATGTTCATCCTGGAGACCAGTTACTCGTGGTGGACCGCAAGGGTCAGTCTTGGGTCCACTGCTGTTCATCATTTTTATAAACGACCTGGATGAGGGCATAGAAGGATGGGTTAGTAAATTTGCAGATGACACCAAGGTCGGTGGAGTTGTGGATAGTAACGAAGGATGTTGTAGGTTACAGAGAGACATAGATAAGCTGCAGAGCTGGGCTGAGAGGTGGCAAATGGAGTTTAATGCGGACAAGTGTGAGGTGATGCACTTTGGTAGGAGTAACCGAAATGCAAAGTACAGGGCTAATGGTAAGATTCTTGATAGTGTAGATGAGCAGAGAGATCTAGGTGTCCATGTACACAGATCCTTGAAAGTTGCCACCCAGGTTGACAGGGCTGTTAAGAAGGCATACGGTGTTTTAGCTTCTATTAATAGAGGGATCGAGTTCCGGAACCATGAGGTGATGCTGCAGCTGTACAAAACTCTGGTGCAGCCGCACTTGGAGTATTGCGTACAGTTCTGGTCACCGCATTATAAGAAGGATATGGAAGCTTTGGAAAGGGTGCAGAGGAGATTTACTAGGATGTTGCCTGGTACGGAGGGAAGGTCTTACGAGGAAAGGCTGGGGGACTTGAGGTTGTTTTCATTAGAGAGAAGAAGTTTGAGAGGTGACTTAATTGAGACATATAAAATAATCAGAGGGTTAGATAGGGTGGATAGGGAGAGCCTTTTTCCTAGGATGGTGACGGCGAGTACGAGGGGGCATAGCTTTAAATTGAGGGGTGAAAGATATAGGATAGATGTCAGAGGTAGTTTCTTTACTCAGAGAGTAGTAAGGGAATGGAACACTTTGCCTGCAACGGTAGTAGATTCACCAACTTTAAGCATATTTAAGCCGTCATTGGACAAGCATATGGAAGTACATGGAGTAGTGTAGGTTTGATGGGCTTCAGATTGGTCAGACAGGTCGGCACAACTTCGAGGGCCGAAGGGCCTGTACTGTGCTGTAATGTTCTATGTTCTATGTTCTATATTAACATCCCTAGCGAGGTGTCAGGATGTATGCTGGTGGCAGCTGCAGTAAGCAGCCATGTCTGAGGTTCATGTTCACTCATCAGCAAAGATTGAGGAGGTGGTTTCTGGTAAAGCTGACTGTTTGTTGTGGTCAGGTGGTCAGTTGCAGAAGTGCTTACCAGACTGGTTAAGAGCTATAGGCATGCGCATTAGGCATGAAAGACTTAACAACAGCCCAAACAAATTCGCAACTGGGAGTAGGCCCCCAATTGCTAAATTTGCCAACCTAGGGTCATTTTCAGGTCCCAGTGTCAGTTTCTGCCCCTTTCATGTTTGTGTGTAAAATCCTAAGAAGGCATTCTGATCATTTACAGTATTTTTCAGAATGCTTCCGGATGCCTCAATTGGACTCTGAGTACAAATGCAGGATATATTTCTATCATCATGGACAGGAGGTGGGAGTAAATTGACTGATTTTTATTTCTCTCCATCCTTGTCCATACAGGGGTTGCATTCTTTAATTTCCTTTTCCTTTCTAAAAATAAGCAGTAGCATGTTTTCCAAAAAAATCTTGTTTGTAAAGTACAATTTAAAATGATCCATAACAAATTCTTTAGAATTAAACGAAATAGGGTTTATTACTGCATTCAAAACTAGTGACACAAATGCTCACACACCCAAGAAAGAAAGAAATAACAAATCAAAATTATTTAAAACTAAAGATATCAGAATTACTTCATGTGAATGACAAAATCCAATATGTCAATGTTCAGTTGAGATAACAAAGTGTGGAACTGAATGAACACAGCAGGCCAAGCAGCATCATAGGAGCACAAAATCTGACGTTTTGGGCCTCGACCCTTCATCATCTGCTGTCTCCAGCATCTGCAGTTCCCATTATTTCTGATACAATGCTCAGTTGAGGTTCTTTCAATGGGCTCTGCACTGTCTCTTTTGTAGGAATGCAGAAGCAGTTGAATTGCTGGTGAAGGTGTAGCAGTTATAAATTGGGAATTGGCTCACTTTGTAGGTGAAACATGAGTTTCTTTTCTGGAATTAGATTTTGGAGGAATATTGAGTTCACAAGCAGTCTTTTAGGTAAGCTAGAGCTGCTTACTTTTCTGGAGCTACAAGCAGTTTGACAAATAAAGTCAGAGTTACGTAATTATACATGATTCATATAAGCCAACAGTTTTAGATATGCTTCTGGTGATTTAAGTTGGGACACCCAGCTAATGGGATGGATTCATTCTCTCCTCAACAGAAACCATTGTGTTTTGTAGCAAATAGTTGTAGAGATATTTGCACGAAGTCAAGCAAGAATAGGTTCCTCCAGTCTCCTTTGCTCAGAACTGCTGAAATGAACATTTCGTCTAGTCTTTGGTGATGACCTGGTTGGAATGGTAATAAAATGCAAGGTGTGTCACATTCCAGGAGGTGATGAGTTTTCTTTTGTCATGAAAATTGCCGGAAATTTCTGGAAGCAGTCAAGTTGCTCATTCTGTGTTTGAATCTGGCAAGTGCCCATTAAAAAAAAAAATTAAATGAGATAATAAGTTTTAAACAAAATAAAAACACCTCTCTCTTCAGGCTCACTTGGCATTATAATGATAAATATGTAACAGAATTTTACAAAGATAGTAGGAACTGCTAATGCTGGAGAATCTGAGATAACACAGTGTGAGGCAGGATGAACGCAGCAGGCCAAACAGCATCAGAGGAGCAGAAAAGTTGAACGTTTCAGGTCAGGACCCTTCTTCAGAAATCTTCAGAGTTTTACAGTTGCTTTGATTCTTCAAATAATAAAAAAAAAGTAAATTTCAATTACAGTGTTCAAGTTAAACATTAATACAGAGAATTTGCTAAAATTCCACTGAAATTATAGCATGAAACATGAAAAGCCTTGAGCAAATTCTATGTGTAAATTGTCATCCTAAGAAGGACAAAGAACATAGCAGATGAATCATTTATTATCCTACACCACTCTGACAGACTTCAGTCACCTCCTTCTTACCTCTTTCTTTGTCTTTCAACAGTTTGGCACGCAGGGAAATTATTTCTGCAAAGTGAATTATTCCAGATGCTTTTACTCAAAAGAACTTAACTAACTCACATTGCTTAAGGCAGATCTATTGCTAGTCCTCAAGAACACTTCATTTGAGAGACAACATTCTGATGATACACAGCCGGCATGAATGTGCATTTCTGGGAATTCGGGGCACAGTGGGAATTCAGTGTGGAGTGAGGAGGTGCTTTTGCATTCTTTGTAGTTTATAGTTTGTAAGAACTATATACCTTAGCAACAAGGACCAGCAAATAACTGATGTTACTTGATATTAAACATCTTTCAAATGCTAGGAGAGCTTAAATCTAAGGTGTGCTCTTCCTGCTCTTTGTAGGACGGCAAATTCAGTTCGAGCGTCCTGGGCCAGAAGTGTGTCCAGCTGCAATTCTTGGAAGGCCACGTTTCTGGACTGGAGTGGTGGCTGGAGACACTGTTGAGCATCCTGTAGGCAGAGAGTATCATGGATAGCACTTACAGGGAGGAGCTCACATAACAGGCTCACTCCATAGACAGGACGGGTGATCACCAAGTAGAGAAAAGACCAGGTAGGCAATGCAGAGCGACCTGTGGCTATTTTGTTGCAAAACAGACATACTGCTTTGGATACTGTTGAGGGGCCTCTCATGGGAAAATAGTAATAGCCAAAACAATTCCATCATGATTGGCTCTGTTGCACAGAGGAGGAATAAAACGTGTAGGAATGCAATAACTTTAGGGGATTCAACAGTAAGAGAAATAAGTAGGCATTTCTGTGGCCACAAACATGACTCCAGCATGGTATGTTGCCTTCTTGGTGCTAGGATTAAGGATATCTCAGAGTGACTGCAGGATTTTTTGGAGGGGGAAGGTAAACAGGGAGTGGTCATGGAATGTACTGGGATAAACAACATAGGTTAAAAAAGGGAATGAAATTCTGAAAGAGAAACGTAGAGAACTTTGAAGTAACTTAAAAACTTGGTCCTCGAAGATAGTGATCTATGAATTACTATCAGGGCCATGTGCTGGTCATAGTAAAAATAGCAGGATCTTTCAGATGAGCATATCGCTAAAGAGATGGTCAAGGGGAAAGTTTCAGATTTCTCATGGATTGGGGTCAGTTTTGGGGGAGATGGGACAATACAAACTGCAACTTGGCAGAACCAGGATTGATGTCCTGGGGGAATATTTGCTAGAGTAATTGAGGAAGCTTTAAACTAAAATGGCAGGAGGATGGGAACTTATGCAAGGAATCAGAGGAAGTGGAATCAAAGACATGAACAAGAGGCAGAAAAATAAATAAGTTGTAGGCAGAGAAATCAAGGGCTAGGGTCAAACAGGGGCACAGCGGAAAATAATGGGAAAGCTAACAAGACAAGACTCAAGGCTTCTTGCATTATTGTGCAGAGCATTTACACCAAAGTGGATTAGTTAATTGTGCAAATACATGAAACAGGTATAAAATAGTTGGGACCAGAGATATATGACTGCAGGGTGACGAGGGATGGGAGCTTATTATTGAGGGTGTGACAGTACTGTGCCTCTAAGAGAAATGTATGCATGCTGTTTTAGTTATGCAGAGGGGTTTGCCACAGTGGTGCCAGGATATCTGTTTCAGACAGTTGGTAAATAGCACGTAGTTGCCAAGTGTATTTTTTAAATTAGACAAAAGAAGCAAGAATGGATGGGGTCAGGGTTTACACTGACCCAAGAAAGTTCTTAGTTTTGCTTTCAGTTACTGAGTTCTCAGCTTGAGATCTCTGCTGGAGTGGAGTTTTAGAAAGTAAGGCTTTCTTTAAAAGTCAAAAGGGGCAAATTGTTTCTTTCTTCTGGATTGGAGAGACACAGCATATGAGAATCATAACAGTTTGACTGAATTTCATTGTTGCCAAAGAATGTGTTTATGGGATGCTCCCTAAATTTTGGAACAGTTGACAAATAGAGGTTAAATTATACATTATCTTGTTAAGTATTTCAATAGAGCTAAAGTTATGCAAATTTTTGTTTTTGTTTTATAATTTAACTGAGTTGTAAGAATAAAGTATGTTTTGATTAAAGTTAAGTGGTGGATCAATCAAATCACACCTGGAACACAGCACCTCACACTTGTCTTGAAAGAAATATAAAAGTTAGGATTTAAGCTATCTTCTTATGATACATTGGATGGTATCTGTTTTGGCCCATAACAGAGGGGTATTCAATACTTAGGAAGGATGGACAAAAAGGAAAATCGATGGAGTTAGATTTGTTAAAAAGGAAATTAATAGAATAAAGCAAAGGATATTAGGTCTGATGAGGTGGAATCTATATGGGTGGAGCTGAGAAACTCCAAAGGGCAAAATACATTATTGGCATTGTATATAGATTCACAACTGTTGGGACTAACATTAAACACAAAATTTGACATACATACAATAAGGAACATGTGTAGTTATGGGTAATTTTAAACTGCATATCAATTGGGAAAATCAAATTAGTAACAATACTATAGAGGAGTAATTCCTGGCATATATATGGCATGGCTTTCTGGGCCATTAAGTTGAGGAATCACCTCGAGAACAGACCATGTTACAGTATGCATTATGTAATGAGAAAGGAATTATTGGCAATTTAGTTGTGTGAGGACCCTTAGAGGTAAGTGAACGTAAAATGAGAGAATTCCTTATCATGATCGAGAGTGATATAACTAATTCTGATTCTAGGGTCCTGGATCTAGATGAAATCATGCTGGTATGGGGCACAAGTTGGCAATGATAAATTAGGGAACGTTACTTACAAGGATGATGGTGGAAAGGCTATGGCTGACATTCAAAGAGTACAAGGGTGAACTACAACATTTGTTCATTCCTGTCTGGCACAAAACTGAAACAGGAAATTTGGTAAAACCATATCTAACATTAGAAATTATAGACAGTACCAGATCCAAGGAAGAAGCATCCAGATTGGCCAGAAAAAAAACAACACAACAGACCTGAGGAGTGGGAGCACACATCAAACGAGGACAAAGGGTTTGATTAAGGAAGGGAAAGTAGAGTACAAGATCAAGCTTGAGGAGAACATACGAATAGTCTGTAAAATTTTCCATAGGTATGTGCAGAGAAAAAGATTGGTGAAGACAGAAATTGTGGAATTTATAATGGAAACAAAGAAATTGCTGACCAACTAAATATATACTTTGATTAAGTGTGCACAAAAGATGAAACAAGTAACACACCAGAAATGTTGAGGGACACAGGGTTTAGGAAGCAGGAAAATCTAAAGGAACTCAGTATTATTAGGGAAATGGTTTTGGGCAAATTGATGGCATAGAAAGCCAAAAAATCTCCAAGGCCTAATATTTGACGTCTCAGAGTACTTAGGTGCTTAAGTGGGCTTATAAATTGTGGATATATCGGTCGTCATCTGCCAAAATTCTGTAGTCTCTGGAATAGTTACTACAGATTGGAGGGTGGCTAATGCTATTGTTAAAATGGGAAACAGAGAACAAACCAAGAGTGAAAGACCAGTCAGCCTGACGTTGATAGTGAGGAAAATGCAAGATTCAACTATAATAGATTTTACAACTAATAACTTGGAAACAGTGGCAGGATCAGACAGAGTCAGCATGAATTTATGAAAGGGAAATCTTGTTTGACATTTCTATTAAAATTCCTCAAGGATGTAACTTGTAGAGTTGATGACAGAGGGGCCAATGGATGTGGTTTCAGAAGGCTTTAAACAAAGTCCCATGTAAGGGATTGGCATGTAAAATTGAAGCACATGGATTGAGAGCAGTGTTTTGAAATGTATAGAAAACTGGTTGGCAGACAGGAAACAAACAGTAGGAATAAATGGGTCTTTTTCCAAATGGCAGGCAGTGCCTAAGGATACCACAGAGATCAGTGCCATGACCATAGCTATTTACAATAACTGTTAATGATTTAGATGAGGAAACCTAATGTAATATCACCAAATTTGCAAATGACACAAAGCTGGGTGGGACTAAAGGCAAATGCAAGAAGGATGTTTCTGATAATGGGTGAGTCCAGAATCAGGTATCACATTTAAAGGATATGGGGTAAACCATTTAGAGTGGAGATGATGAGAAATTTCTTCATCCAGAGAATGGTGAGCCAGTGGAATTCTCTACCACAAAAGTAGTTGAGGCTAAAACTTTTTATAACTTCAAAAAGGAATTGGAAATGGAACACAAAAAACAGAAATTGCTGGACAAACTCAGCCATCTGGCAGGCTCTGTGGAGAGAAAGCAGAACCAATGTTTCAGATCTATTAGCCTAACCTTGGTCATTGGTAAGATTTTAGAGTCCAGAATTAATGCTGAAATTATGGAGTACATGGGACTGCATGGTAAAATTAGATTGAACTAGCACAGATTCTTCAAGAAGTCAAGCCTGTCAAGTCTGTCAGAATTATTTGGAGGAGATAATGAGCAAGTTAGACAAAGGAAAACCAGTGGATGTGATTGATTTGGATTTCCAGAAGGCCTTTGACAATGTACTGCACAGGAGGCTGTGAAATAGGCAAAGAGTCCATGGTGTCAGAATCAAAGTACTGGCATGGATGGAGGATTGGCTGAATGGCAGAGGCAGAAAGTCAGGATAAAGGAATCTTTTTCAGGATGGTAGCCAGTGACTTGTGGAGTTCCACAGAGATCCATAATGGGGCCACAACTATTCACATTATATGTTAACAAACTGGATGAAGGAACTGATAGTTTTGTTTCTAAGTTTCCAAATTACACAGAGATAGATGGAGGAACGTATAGTGTTGAGAGGTGAGGAGGTTGTGGAAGGACTTGGACAGGCTAGGTGAGTAGCCAAAGAATACATTGTGGGAAAGTGCAAGTTCATGCATTTTGATCAGAAGAATAGAGGCATAGACTATTTTCTAAAATGGGAAAGGCTTCAAAAATCTAGAGGATAACATGACTTAGGAGTCCCAATGTGTGCTTGAAAGAGAGAGAGAGAGAGAGAGAGTAAAAGGGTGTGTGTGTGTGTGCATGTGCGTGTTTGTGTGTATGTGTGCATGCATATGTCTGTGTGTGTGCACGCAAGGGCATGTGGGCGAGTGCATGAGAGTATGCGTGCATGAGTACTAGAGAGAGCGTGTGTGTGTTTGAAACAGCATGTGCGCAGACTTGAGGGACTGCATGAGAGAAGGCCTGAGTGAGTATGAGTTTTTTCTGTTTGTGTGTGTGTGAGAATGTGTGTGTGTGTGTGTGAGAGAGAGAGAGAGAGAGAGAGAGAGAGAGAGAGAGAGAGAGAGAGAGAGAGAGAGAGAGAGAGAGAGAGAGAGAGAGAGAGAGAGAGACACACTATGTGTATATGTGCACGTGTGAGAACGTGTAGTGTGGTAGGGTCCCATGTAGTGTAACATTAAGCCAGATCCCGATTGAGGCTGTCCTCATGAGTACCAAACTTGGCTATCAGCCTCTGCTTGGTGACTCTGCGTTGTTGTGTATCCCAAAGCCTGCCTTGGAAGACGTTCACCCGAAGATCTGAGGCCAGATGACCTTGACTGCTGAACAGTTTCCCCACTGGGAAGGAACACCCTCATCTGGCAATTGTTGCATGGCGTCTACTCATCCATTGTCATAGTGTCTGCATGGTTTCGCCATTATACTATGCCTCAGGGCATGCTTGCCAGCAGGGTATGAGATTGACAATGTTGGCCAAGTCACATATATATCTGCTATACACATGTTGAGTGATGTTCTCGTGTGTGATGGTAGTGTCCATGTCGTTGATCTGACATGTTGTGCAGAGGTTGCCTTGACAAGATTGCATGGTGTTGTAGTCGATGTTGTCCTGAAGGCTGGGTAGTTTGCTGCAAACAATGGCCTGAATATAGTTTGGCAGTTGTTTAAAGGCAAGAAGTAGAGGTGTAGGGAAGACCTTGGCGAAGTGCTCATTGTCACCAATAATGTATTCAAGGCTGCAAAAACTTTTAATCAGTTAGAAAGTTTTAACAGCCATCTTAGGTTTGTTCAACACACTCACATTAGTTCTTTGATCTTTAGTTTATAAATTCTGTACCTGACACCACCTCTCTCACTGATACCTGAAAAAGCTAGACTCCGAAAGCTTGTGTCTTCAAATAAACCTGTTGGACTATAGCCTGACATTGTGTGATTTTTGACCTTTTATACCCCAGTTCGACACTGACACCTCTATAACATGGCTATATGAGATTTAAAATGGAGATTGGTAGGTTCTTGATTAATAAGTGGATCAAGGGTTATAGGGATGAGAATGATGTTGAGAAACATGTCAGCCATTATTGAATGGTGGAGGAGACCTGATGGGCTGAATGACCTATATCTGCTTTCTACTTCTTTATATCTTATGGTCTTAGATCGTATGGGTCCACTGGGTCTTCTTCAGAACTGATTGCAGCTAGGAAAAAGTTCTGTGTATGCTGAAAACAGATGGTGATGGTGGGATTGGGGGTATTCAAAAGAACAAATATTAGCTGGAGATCAAGGCCAGAGAGACAGAACAGCAGTTGGGCAGGATCATAAGACACCATTCCCGCCACCACCGTACATGTATTAGTCTATCCTTTCTCGTCAGCCTACTGCAGAGACCGTTCCTTTCAGGACACTCTGACCCAACCCTCCACCATTCCTAATATCTCCCACAGCTGCCAAGTGCCTTCCTTTTCATCACAGAAGATGTAACACCTGCCTGTTTATTTCCACCCTCCACACAATCCGAAGTCCCAGACACACCTTCCAGGTGAAGCAGTGAATTACTTGCACTTCACACAATCTAGTCTCCTGTATTAGCTAGACACAATATTACCTCCTCTACACTGGAGAGACAAAATGCAGACTGAATAAAACCTTGGGAAACTCCTATGTTCTATTCACAAAAATGCCTTGAGCTTCCGGCTCCCTGCTGCTTCAATACACCACTGTGCTCCCACGCAAACATTTCTATCTCAGGCAAGCTGCAGTGCTCCAGCAAGGCTCATCACAAGCTGGAAGAGCAATGTCTCATTTTTCTGCAGCCTTCAGGACTTAATATTAAGTTGAACAATTATAGGACCCGAACACCACCTTCCCTAGCTTTAATCAATTCTGGAGAAAGATCACTACACTTGAAACATTGATTCTGCTGTCTCACCACAGACGCTGCCAGACATGCTGAGTTTCTCTTGCAATTTCTGTTTTTGTTTCAGATTGCCAGCATCATTTCTGAAGAAGAAATGGCTTATGCCTACTCTTGTTTTCTACATTTCCATGTTTCTAAAGTGAAAATGCACCGTGCATCTCAGCATATGAATTTATAAAAGTCAACTGTCCACTTCCAATTTCCAAATTTGTCTATTCAACTCACATGCCACAGAAATATTTCCGAGGAAAGGAACAATGGTACTTAAAACCCTGCACATTTATAGAGAATATCAACTGCAAAGCACGAGCAGGCAGACTAGAGATCCTGTGGAAAAGTCAAATTGAAGGCAAGGCGAGGGCAAGGGAAGCTAGATAGCAGCTAGGAAAAGCTCTCTAGGAGAAATTATAATTTTATTTGATTTCTTAAAATCAAATTGCTTTATGTATTATTTCTTCAATATCAAATCTCACCATGTAGGCAGCTAAAAAGCCCTTCCATGTTTCATATTATCGAGAGTACCTGGCAAGAGGAAGTCTGCCATGATAGAGATCATCCATGTGAAATAACTCCACACAGGCCAGTATCCAGTCACCATTTATTGACATGCTGAGAATCCTAGGCACTGATCCCACTCCCTCAAAGCCAGCTCTAAGAGTGAACAGGATGTCAAACACTCCTGTTCTCATCTGTCAGACAGTTCTCCCTGATTTGACCAGATAAACAGCCTCAATCATGGAACTAATAATATTCCATGAGATCCACTTGGTTGACCTTGTTATAATCTCAATTGAAAAGAGATTAGTATATTACAATTACACCAGGCCTTTCCACCTGGGCGTTTAGTATCAAGTCACAGCCGTGGCCTCACATTTGCAATGGGGCATATTACTTAGATATTAATTTTAACAAGAGTTAAAATTAATATCTTTATTCCTGTAAGGAGTGTAAGGAAATTATTACCTGTATTTGAAGGTACTGGATCTTGGTTAAGTCTTCAAAACAACTATGATTATCATAAAGGCCACTTTTATATTATTAGTTAACATGGAAGACACTGCTTTAAATCAAAGAGGCTGTGTTAGAAAATATTTGTAGTTTAAAAAACAAGCTACTGGAGCACATTGTGAGTTGTACCAGTTAGGTTACCTCATCTGAAGTATTGAAATCCAAAACAAATGAAACTTCGAAGGTATGAGAGGAGTGGTGGTTGTGACAGGCTGTGCAACTTAAATGAAAGGCAACAGTTAATATTAAAAGGAATTTAAGGAATGCTTGTATTTCAGGACTTACATATTTCCTTCAGGACAAAGGAATGCAACAGGAAAAGGAGCCCTATCATGGTTAATAAAATAAATTTTAAAGATAGTATAGACTCAAGGAGGAGTCAAGTAAAGTTGCTCAAAAAGTAGCATGCTCGTGTATGGACAACGGGTACAAGGAACATACAGGTGTATTGTAGGAGCTTTGATAATGGTTTTAAAAAAGGATTAGTAAAGACAGATGGCAGAATTGATAATAGAGAATGAAGAAATGGCAGAGCAATTAAGGAACTATGTTCAGTCTGACTTCACACATGAAGACATAAAATGACTTACCAGAAGTGTTAGGCAAACAAGGGTCTTACAGAAAGAAGAAATAATACTGGTGATATTAATTGGATTGAAAGCTGATATATCACCAGGGCCTGACAATCTAGACTGTAGGGTACGAAATGAGGTGGCCATGGAAACAGTGGATGTATTAGTTGTCATTCTCCTAAATTCTATATATTTGGGAACAGTGTTGACAGATTGGAGAGTAGCAAATGCAACCCCATTGTTTAAAATGAGGGGGGGAGAAAACTACTAATCACAGACTGGTTAACCTGAAGTTAGCTGTAGGGAAAATGTAGTGGTCTATAATGAATTATGTGGCTTTATAAAATGTCAGCATGGATTTCTGAAAAGGAAATCATGTTTGAAAATCCTCCTGGAGTTTTTTGAGGATGTAACTAATGGAATAGTTGGGGGAGAAACTGGTGGATGTGGTATCTTTGAATTTTTGGAAAACGTTCAGTTAAGTGCCATGTGAAAGGTAATTGGTGAAAGACCAAACAACATGGTATTTGTTGTAATAAACTAACATGGATTGAGAATTGGTTAGCAGATAGGAAACAGTAGGAATAAATGGGTCATTTTCAGAGCCGGAAGTGGTGACAGTTAGGGTGTCACAAGGATCTGAACTTGGGTCCCAACTGTTCACAATGTATATCAATGAATTGGATGAGGAAATCAACTACAATTTTTCCCAAATGCTGTAAATCAGAAACAAAAACAAAGTTACTTGAAAAGCTCAGCAGGTCTGGCAGCATCTGTGAAGAAAAAAAAGAATTACCGTTTCAGGTCTGGTGAAACATTAACTCTGATTTTTTTTTTCTTCACAGATGCTGCCAGACCTGCTGAGCTTTTCCAGCAATTTTGTTTTTGTTATCATTTTTCCAAGTTTGCTGATGACACAAAATAGTTGTGAGTGTGATGAGGATGTGAAGAGATTTCATGGTGGCTTAGAAAGGATGAATGATTAGGTAAATACATGGCAGGTTCAGTATCACATAGATAAATATGAAGTTACCCACTTTGGTTGGAAAAACAGAATAGTAGGGTATGTTTTAAATAGTGACAGATTTGAAAATGTTTATGTACGAAGGGACCCGGATAACAGTCATCGTAAGTAAGCATGCAGGTATAGCAAGTCGTTAGGAAAGCAAATGGTATGCCGGCTTTCCTTGCAAGTAGGTTTGAATACATAAGCAAGGAATTCTTACTGTAGTAATACAGGACTCTGGTTAAACTACTCCTGGAGTATTGTGTGCAGCTTTTTTTAACCTTAGCTAAAAGTGCAGCAAAGGTTGGCCTGACTGATCCCTTGGATGGTGAGTGTGCCATCTGATGAGAGATTGGGTTGACTATGTATTCACTGAAGTTTAGAAGGATGACAGGAGATCTCATTGAAACGTATAACCTTGACAGACTGGATCCCGAATGATGTTCACCCCTCATTGAAGCGCCAAAGCAAGGAGACTAGGTGCACACGGCAAATAGAGATTCCTGCTTCTGAGAAATACTTTTTGTTCAAAAATTTAAAACCTGAAATGCAAGATTGTTTGGATGGAGGTTTTGGATTTAATCATTCAATGTAAGGATTGTTCACATTGCTGCTAAAGATAATACCATTGTGGACGTATTGTCCCAAATCAAAAATGATGGAATAAATTAAAGAATTTGAAAGGAAGAGAATAAAATAAACTGCATCAGACTTGTACGTAGGCTGAATGAGGATAAATGGATGGAATTCTTGTGTTTTCTTAACTATGTGCCACTTACCTTGGCAAGGAGTGCATTCTTAACATGGCGCTTCATCTCTTTTAAAGGTGGAGCCATACATTGACCACTTTTTTATGAATCGTGGACTAAAATGGGAGAAGATACTGCTTTGAACCAAGTAACTGTGAAAATGATGTTTGAAATGTTTTTTTTAAAATGTCACTGGAACATAGTATGAATGTATATACAAGTCACTTTATTTGAGTAAAGAGAGTGAGTGCTAACTTGTTTCTGTCCAGGGCAGTTTTACCTGCAAATAATACTTTGATTGACTTTTCAGTTGGCACTGGTTGTTGTGGGCTAAGGAAGGTTCAGCATTATAACAACCACTTGACTGTTTCATGGGAAAGTAGCAACAGCCATGTGCATTGGCAGAACAGGAAAAACATCCAGCCTGTAAAGAGAAAGTATCTAACACTCCTTCTCATTTCTGTGTGGCGAGATAAAAGAAAATCTCGAAGTCAGCTTCTCTCCTTCACTTCTATCTGCAAGCTGATAAAGTTCAGATTTTCTCCCACATATCACTTTTGACTAGGCATGCTGAGTTTTGGAAGCTTATTAAAAGGAGGCCAGATATCAAATTTGTGGATTTGGACCTGATGGGATGCATCCTGGGGTATTAAAAGAAAAAGTAGCTACTGAGATATTGAATACACCAGTAGAAATCTTCCAAGAATGCTTGTATTCTGGAGAAGTCTCAGAATATTGTAAATCTAACATTGCAACATCTTTATTTAAAAAGGGAAGGAGATAATAAAAACAGGCATGTATAAGACTATTAGCATAATGTCTCTTCTTGGGAAAGAAGAAGTTCAAATTTATTAAAAACGATTAACAGCAAATCATTTTGGACAGCATAGCGGCTTAGTGATTAGCACTGCTGCCCTGCAGTACCAGGGGCCTGGGTTTTATTTGACGCTCAAGCAAATGTCAATGTGGAGTTTGCACATTCTCTCTGTCTCTGCACGAGTCTCCTCTGGGTGTTTAGGTTTGTTCTCACAGTCCAAAGATGTGCAGTTAAGGTAGACTGGCCATGCTAAATTGCCTATAGTATCCAGGGATATGCAGGCTAGGCAGATTAGCCATGGATAGCGTAAGTGGGGCAGGTCCGAGTAGGCAGCTCTTCAGGGGGTTACTGTGGACTCAATGGACTGAATGGTCTGCCTCCACACTATAGGGATTCGATGATTTAGAAATACAGAACGTGATCAAGTAGAGTTGGCATTGCTTCATGAAGGTGAAATCATGCTGAACGAATTTATTCAGGGACGTTGGGTGCCTTCAAGGCAGAGATTGACAAATTCTTGATCTCACAAGGAATCAAGGGCTACGGGGAGAGTGCAGGGAAGTGGAGTTGAAATGCCCATCAGCCATGATTTAAATGGTGGAGTGGACTTGATGGGCTGAATGGCCTTACTTCCACTCCTATGTCTTATGGTCTTATTAATTTCTTTGAGAATGTAACAAGCAATATATAGCAAGGGAAAGTATTGGGTGTAACATACTTGGATTTTAGAAGGGGTTTGATAAAGTGCCACAGGCTAGGCTGCTCAATAAGATGAAAACTCAAGGTGTTAGAGGTAATATATTTGAATGGATGGAGGAACAAAAACAGAAGTTGCTGGAAAAGCTCAGCAGATCTGGCAGGGGCAGGAACGGTGAAAAAAAAAATCAGAGTTAATGTTTTAGGTCCGGGGCCCCTCCCTCAGCACTCTGAAACATTAATTCTGATTTTTTTCTTCACAGACGCTGCCAGGCCTGCTGAGCTTTCCAGCAACTTCTGTTTTTGTTCCTGAGTCACAGCATCTGCAGTTCTTTTGGTTTTTATTTGAATGGATAAAGGGTTGGCTTACTTCTAGAAGACAGAGTTGGCTTAAGGGAAATTACCCTGCTGTAACTAGTAGACTGCCACAGGGATTATTGCTAGGGCTGCAGTTATTTTATAATAATGGCTTGGATGAGGAAAATGAATGTACAACCTGAATTTAGGGAAGATGCAAAATTAAGTGGGAAGTCAATTGACGAAGATGACACAAACAGCATGCAAGAGGGAGACAGAAAAGGACATGGACAAAAGCTTGGCAGATGAAATATAATTTAGGAAAATGAGGTTATGCACTTTGTCAGGATTAATGGAGGAATATTGACTTTTATTTCAAGATAAATGGAAATGGGGAAGTCTTGAGAAAAGTATTTAAGGCACCAGTTGCATCATAGTTGGAATACTTTGATTCATTTTGGATCCCTTATCTAGTGAAAGATATACCGACACTGGAGGAAGTCTCAAGAAGGTTGATCCAGGGTATAGGGGGTCTGTCTTATAAGGAGATATTGATTAGATTGGGCCTGCTCTCATTGGAGTTCAGAAGAAGGAGAGGGACTTTATGGGTTAGATGTGGAAAGGCTATTCCGCTTATGGGAGGGCAGTCAAGGCCAAGAGGGTATACTCTCAGAATAAGGAGTCACCTGTTTAAGATAAGGATGAGGAGGAATTCCTTTTCTTTTAGGGCAGTGAGTCTCTGGAATTCAGTACTTCCGAGGTCTGTTGAGGCTTGTTGATAGATTTAACAATCCAATCTCAGTTTTAAATATACTTTTATGCAGTAATGGAATCAGGGTTAAGGGGCAGGAAAGTGGAGTTCATGATTATCAGGTCAGATATAACTTAGTTGAATGACAGCAGACTTGAAGAGCTGAGTGGGCTACTTTTACTTCTATATCTCCTGGTTCTGTGAAAAAAGTTGGAAAGCTTCGGAGGAGCCTGATTCATTCTGAGAGGCAAATGTAAAATGTTTTCACAGCTTCAAATTACAGTATTTGGTGCTGCATTGCTGTACAGATGTGATCTTAATGTAGTGATTCACGATTGGGATCTGTCCTCTAAAGTCAAGTTGACCCTTACATTCAACAAAATGCACTCAGTTTGTCATATGCATTACAGTGCTTTAAAGCACTATAATACACTGAAAATGTACTTTCAGCCTGTGCTGTTATCTTTGTGATTTAAATGGCCATGACTGATTTTAAAAATAGCCTGGTTCTGAGCCCTTGGAGAAACTTTACTATCTGCTTCCCTGTATTCTTTGAAATCAAGGAGCTTGATCAATACTGAAGTTAATTGAAATCAGTGACAAATCTCTTGATGGCCAAAGCTATACATAAAAGGGAAGAGGTTACAGTGTTGGCAGTCAATAATCTTAACCAAATTACAATTGGAGTTCTTCAGTTGTTTCAATGATTTTCCCTCCATGAGGTCAAAAGTGGGATGTTTTCTGATCATTGCACAACATTCAGCACCTTTCATGAATCGTCAGATAATGAAATAGTTCATGTCCAACAACACCTAGGCAACATTCAGTCTTGGATTGACAAGTATCAAGAAACACCCATGTCACACAAGTGCTAGGCAATAACTATCTCCAAAAAAAGTGAATCCAAACATTGCCTCTTGCATAAAACAGTAATGCCATATTGATTCTCCATGAACAGCAGCCTTAGGTTACCATTGGTCAGAACTTAACTGGAACCGCAACATAAATACTGTGGTAAATCTGTAGGTCAGAAGCTGGAAATGTTGCAGCAAGTAACTCATCTCCTGACTCCCTGAAGCCTGTTCCCGATCTACAATAGCACAGTGTTCCTTCACTGTCACTGCATCAAAATCCTGGAACTTCCTAACAGCACTGGAGATGCAGCCTCATGTGGATAGTTGAATTGCAGTTTCAACAAAGTTCAGTGACATATTTTTGTGACCTGAGGTTTGACATAATTTCCATTTTTCTGACTGAAGCTAAATAGGATTGTAAGTGAGTTTTGAGAAGATTTGTAGCTCAGGTTGAGGTTCTGGATGCGAGTTTGCTCGCTGAGCTGGAAGGTTAGTTTTCAGACGTTTTGTCACCATTCTAGGTAACATCAGTGAGCGTCCGACGAAGCGCTGGTGTTATGTCCCGCTTTCTATTTATCTGGTTAGGTTTCCTTGGGTTGGTGATGTCATTTCCTGTTCTTTTTCTCAGGGGATGGTAGATTGGCGCCAAGTCAATGTGTTTGTTGATGGAATTCCGGTTGGAATGCCATGCTTCTAGAAGCATGGCATTCCAACCGGAATTCCATCAACAAACACATTGACTTGGCACCAATCTACCATCCCCTGAGAAAAAGAACAGGAAATGACATCACCAACCCAAGGAAACCTAACCAGATAAATAGAAAGCGGGACATAACACCAGCGCTTCGTCGGACGCTCACTGATGTTACCTAGAATGGTGACAAAACGTCTGAAAACTAACCTTCCAGCTCAGCGAGCAAACTCGCATCCAGGATTGTAAGTACTAGAAGGTTAATTTTTCGTATGACAGAATGCACTTTTTCTGCGTCAGTTATTTACTGGGTTTTGTCAGAAAGTGAAGAGGTTCATATTTTCTGCAAGGAACGTATAATACTTTTCATTAAGAATGCATGGCATCTGAAGTCAGAAGCTGGTGCATGCTGGATGAGTAGTTTTGAATGATATGCAGGGTTAGGGATACCATGAGTAATCTAAGAGTGGAATGGGTCATAAACGTGGAATAGGCTGTCTAAGGCAGGATGGGCTAGTATGGGAAGATGGGCAGGTTAGGTAGATGAAGATTTATGGGGTCTTTAAACTTTGGGAGTGATGTGTAGAGCCAAGGGTGGCCTATGCATTTAAAACATCTGCTCCTTACCCCTCCCACAGTGATTTGCAGATTGCAAACTTCACTGTCCAATTTGTAATCCTAGTTGCTGACAATTTCCGACATGAAAATTAGAGAGGTAACCTGGCAACTCCAGCTCACCACTTGCTTCTTCAGTCTGCCATCATGAAGAACAGTCACCAACATCTCAAGGGATGCTCTTTAACCCCCACCAATAGACATTGGTTTCTGACACGTACCAGCCTTTTTGCACTGTCATAGCACATCTCCCATCCACTTACAATAACATTCAGCACTCAATGTTGCACTTTGGAGCACACTGGCTCATGTCACTAAGGGCGTGAAGTTGAACGGATGCGTAAGCAAGCACATATAAACAAAAACCTCCAGCAGATGCTACAACGCCTCCACATGAAAATTCAGAAAATACAGGACATTCAGAGTCCTCAATGGCATTTTCTCCAGATGAGAAAGGTGCAGTGTTGCTGCAGACTGAAGGTGCGCTAGGACAAATGTCACAAAACTTTGCCAGTTGCTGGATCAAGATCTACAACGTGATGGAATAAGAGGCTATCCTGTACTGGTGGCCATCATGGGACACCACTATTTTTTTGCGCTACTGCATGGGCTTTATTTAGGTTGTTACTGATCCAATTTATACCATTGCTTCATCTTGCATCCCTGTGATGAGGTCCATGCTGCAGCCCAGGCAGTCGGTAACTCTCACCACGTGCAGAGTGCCGTAGACTGTGCACAGGTTGCATTGAGAGTGACATATCATAATACAGCTAACTTTATCAATAAAAGGTTTCCATGCCATCAATGTGCAAGTCATCTATGACCATCAGTATCATATCATAGAAGTCAGCACAAGATACCCTGTTAGCTGCCATTATACCTCTCTCCTTGTGAATTCTCATGTTCCTGCTTTGTTTCAAGGACCAGATGCCTTGCAAGGATGGTTACAGAGAGATGAGGTCTACCCTCTGCAACCATGGCTGATGGCTCCATTATGCAGACGCCCCCCCAAACATTGATACAACACAGCCCTTTTTTCCACTATGGTAGATGATCAACCTGCTGAAGATGGGGTTACAATGCTTTGATTCTCTAGGGGGTGCCTTTCAGTACACTAGATAGATTGTGCCACAATCATTGCATACTGTGTTTTGCTCAAATGAAGCTAACATTGAAGGGATGTTGTTGACTCTGAAAGGCTGGAAGAAAGCCAGTCATCCAAGATGACAATGGAGACATTGAGCTAGAGGAACATCCCCTTCCATAGCTGCAGCTTCAAGTTCAACAAGTGAAACAGTACTTTATTGATACCTAGTTCTAGCAGATGGGTGTAGTGATCAATCATTGACTGTAAAATTTGGTGCTACTTGTAAGTCAAGCCACCCTCTTTTGTGCCAGATGCAGCCATTGTTTGTTTATTCTTTGCTGTAGCTATCGTTGAATAAAAGTGAACATTTTCAACCATTTGAAGGCTTTCCACAATATCCCAGTGCTAACATTGAACAATGTGAAGAATTTACATTACTCTGGGGATTAGGGAGATGTAGCATTCCCTTAGGTAGAGTTCTAAGACATTTAGAACAGGTAAGCTGTGTAGCATGATTCTTAAAAATCAATAGATTTACGAAATAAAAACTGAAAGAACTGCAGATGCTGTAAATCTGGAACAAAAAAACAGAAGTTTCTGGAAAAGCTCAAACAGGTCAGGCAGCACCTGTGAAGATAAAATCAGAGTTAATGATTTGGGTCTGGTAACACTTCCTCAGAACTGAAGGTAGTTTTTGTGCAGAAAATAGGGAGAGGGATGGGGCAGGGAGTAAATGATAGGTTGAAGAATAGAGCTTTGAGAGAGAGAGAAGAGCAGTTGGATAGACAAAGACATTGATAATGATCTGCCAGGACGATAAATAGCTGTCAATGGAGGCTGTCAGTGACTAAGAATAGGGAGTGTGTAATGGTAGGCCTGGTGTGTGGGGAAGGGGACGCAGACATGACAGAGCTTAGGCCCTAAAATTATTGAACTTGATACTGAGTCTCAAGGGCTGCAGGGTCCCCAAGTGGAAAGTGAGGTGTTGCTCTTCCAACTTGAGTTGAGCTTCACTGGAAAACTGCAGCAAGCCAGAGGCAGATGTTGGCCAGGGAACAGGCTGGTGTGTTAAAGTGACAGGCAACTGGAAGCTCGGTCTTTTTTTGCAAAGAGAGTGTAGATGTTCTGTGAAGTGGTCACCCAGTCTATGCTTCATTTCCCCACGTAGAGGAGACTACATTGTGAGCAGTGAATGCAGCAAGCATAGACGAGGTTCTGGGAAGTGCAAGTGAAGTGTTGCTTCATCTGGAAGGTATTTTGGGCCCTTGGATATTGGGGAGGGAGGGTGGTAAATGGCAAGTGTTGCACCATGGCTGGTTGCAGGCGAAGGTGCCATGTGGCTGTGGGGAGTTGGGGCTGGGAAGGGAGAGTGGACCATGGTGCTCCAGAGGGAACAGTCTCTGAGGAAAGCTGACAAAGGAGTGAAGGGGAACGTGTCTGGTGGTGGCATCTTGCTGGAAGTGGCAGAAATGGAGTCTGAGGATCTTCTGGATGTGGATGCTGGTGGGATGGTAGGTAAGGACAAGGAAAACCCTATCACTGTTGCAGGAGGGAAGATGAGGGGTGAGGATAGAATTGTGGGAGATGGGTCGGACCTGGTTGACAACGGTGCTGTGGAATCCTCGGTTCAGGAAGAAGATGGACATTTCAGAGGCTTCTTTGCTGATGTGGGCTTCATCTGAACATATGTGATGGAGATTTATGAATGTGCCCTTGTCTTTGTAGTATTGTGTCTGTTTGTCCTGAGAAGTGCTTGTCTTTGGTTCCCATCCCCCTGCATACAACAGCAGTTGCTGACTAACAGCTCTTAATCTGGTATGCAAATTGACTTTAAAAATGGCACCAGCACCAGGAATTGAGCATCTTGACAGTTATAAGTATTTCTGCCTCTGGAGAGAGGAAAGATTGAACAATTATGAGCTTCTCCTCTAATCACACAAATTTACAGGTTTCTGCAAACTCAGTTTATGATGTTACATGTTGATCAATGGATTCTTTTTCACTTTGTTTCCTAATATTGAACATATACAATTCATGTATAATGCTCACCTGGGAGAATCATTGAATGCCTTCAAAGCTTTTAAAACTCATCCAATGATTTCTTTTTGTTCTTCAGAGTTTAATGGTGGATTAGATTTTGAAAGAGTTTCTTTCCCAAAGTGTTAAGGGGTAGCAACTTGTACTAGTTTTGGTTTGCTCAACAAGTCTGTAGCAATTGAGTAATTCTGCTATTGCCCATGGAAGATTTCTCAATTTTACCTCATCTCCCAAACATTTAAACAGGTGTTGGTAGGTGAAAAGCTGTACCAATCTTCCCATAAGCTGCGTGTTCACTGATTTTTGCTTTCGCTTTTTCAGTGGCAGTTTATAGCAACTGTGCTTCTTATTTTAGCTCTGGACATTCACCTTTGTGCCTCTTCTGGCACTACATTTCAAGTAAACAATGCAGCAGTGTTCAATATATAAAACTCCTGGGGAGTTGACACTGTAGATACTGAGAAGTTGTTTCTCCTTGCGCAAGAGTATTGAACCAGAGGGCATGATCTTAGAGAAAGGAGTCACCCACTTAAGGCAGTCGATGAGGATGTTTCCTTTCAGAGGATAATGAATCTGTGGAATTCTTTACCATTGAATACAGTTGAGGCTGTAACAATTTAAGGCTGAAATAGACTGATGTTTGATCAGTAAGGGAATCAAGGGTTATGGAGATAAAGCAGGGAACTGCTTTGCCTTCAAAAAGGTGTCAAATTTCTCAAGTGCTACTGGAGCTGCACGAATCCAGGTAAGTGGCAAGTATTCCATCACACTTCTGACTTATGCCTTGTAGATGCAGGAGGCGCTTTGGGGAGTCAGAAGGTGAGTTACTTGCCACATTATTCCTAGCCTCTGTAGTCACTGTGTTTATGTGGCAAGTCCCGTTGAGTTTCTGGTTAATGGTAACTCCAAGGATGTTGTTAGTTAGGATTCAGTGATGTAACACTGTTGAATGACAAGGGGTAGTGATTAGGTTATCTCTAATTAGAGATAACCTATAACTGGCATTTGTATGGTGTGAATGTTACTTATTATTTGTTGGCCAAAGCCTTGGTATTGTCTGGGTCTTGCTGTATTTGAACATGAACTATTGCAGTTTGAGGACTTGCAAATGGTGCCAAACACTGCATTGGCGAAATCCCCACTTCTAAGCTTATGATGGAGGGAACATCACTGATGAAGCAATTGATTATGATTGAACTTAAGAAATTACCTTGGAGGAACTCCTGCAGAGATGTACTGGAGCTGAGATGACTGCCCTTCAATAACCACAGGTCAGGTGAGGAATTTTTTTTTTTCCACTCCTTGCAAAATGGCCAAGAACCAGAGGTCACAGAAATTTTCAAAAGGAGCAAGTGTGACACGAGAAAAATGTTTTCATGCAGAGAGTGGATGGAGTATTGAATGCAAGTATAGTGGAGGCAGGCTCAATTGGGGCATTCAAGAATGTATAGGTTGATTATTCAGAGGAATAATATGCAAGTATCTGGGGAGAAAAGCAGGAAATTGGCTGTAGACAATGGTGCTTATTTGAAGAACTGGTGCAGACACAATGGATTGAACATCCTCTATCAGAACTCTTAAGATGTCTGTGATTCTGAGGTTTTTGTGATACTTGGGTATCAAATACAGACTGCTGCAACTACTCTGTGCTTCTCAGATCACTGCTATTGGTACCTTGTAATATCTACCAACCCTATCATTGCAACATTGGGTAATATTGCTTAATGTTGTTTGCTGCCACAATTCTCCTTTGTCTTGGACCTAACTAGTGATTAGTGGTAGAAGATTCATCACCATAGAGTATCTACTGAAGAGGCATTGTACTTAGATAACAAGGTGGTTAATAGTGATGATGAATACGATAATAGTTGAGGATAATTTCTCAGAACTTTCATAGTTAATTTAGCTGTACCTACTCCCTCCAATTCATACAGCAGAACTCATCGTCTGGGGCTACAGACATTGTGACATCTGTAGAAAGGGTGGAGTCAATGTAATAAAGATTAATTCCTTCCACAACATTAGCTTGTGCAAAATACTTGATTGTCTCAGTATCAGTAGGCCCTAAATAAAATATTTGATTTGTTGGAAGATAAATAACAAATTGAAGTAATGAAGCAAAATAATATTAATATTTATAGATAAACATGATTAAATAAAATTGCTTTTATAGTATGTATCACAATGAGGAATATCAAACAGATACAATTAATTCAACCAAAGCATCATGAATATAAGCAGCTACTGAATAAATTTAAATTTTACAACTCTTAACAACACAAAGTAAGTTATATAAAAAAAACCAAGAAATACAAAACCAACATGAATTCAAGTCACTGACTTCTATTCCCAAAGCTGAAGCCCAGCAGGAATTCATTTCAGCGAGATGAGACTCAGTGCTTGGGGGGGGGGGGGGGGGGGGGAATCATGAAAAAGCATTTATGCAGCAGCACACATCATGAGCTGATACAAATTCTCCCATTTGCAGTTTCTGTTTCTTCTCTATTTTCCTCCATTTCTGGCTTGTTTCTGGTCATAGTTTATGTTTTGGTGCTTCCCTCCCTAAATGGTTTTTCCTTTCTCTCCCTTCTCAGGTTGTATCGGCGTCTCTTTATCTCCGATTTCTATTGCTTGTTCCTTTTCTCTTTTCTCCCTTCTCTCCTTGGAAGGAGTTCCACTCTATCCCTTCAGTTTCTGTTTCTCTCCCTCCCTCTGCAGTTCTTTACCTCACCAGTTTGAATTTTTTGCTCCTTTATGCTTCAGTTTGTGTTCCTTTTTCCTCTGTCCTCTCTAGTTTTTAATGTTCTCCTTTTTCTTATATTTCTCTCTCATTCCAATTCATGTTGCTCTTTCTGTCCCCTCTACAGAATTTGTTTTTCTCTCTCACTCCCTCTGGTTTCTCTGTGCTTTCAGTTTGCTTTCTAATCCTCCCCTTTCTTCTCTCACATGGAAATTAGGACTCACGAACACATTTTTGTTGGACCCAAAATGCCATCCTCACAAATCCAATTCAAACTTTGTTTGAAATTGTGCGTTGACCAGAGGGCCCCTGACAGACAATAAAAAGGTGGGCTAAATAGGATCAACAACATTTTGGAATTTTTGGGCATTCCTGTATTTGTGGCAGCTGTGCCATTTCCCAAGCAGTTTACTGCCAGAGTACTCTTATATTTCTTGAGGCAGCAATTTGGATACTGCTCGTGATTCTCCACAATTTCCAAAAAAATCATTGATTTTCATGCATGCACAATAGGACACCAGTTTAAGACTGAGATGAGAAGGAGTTACTTCTCACAGAGTGTTGTGAGTAATTGGAATTCCCTGCCACAGAGAATTTTGTTTATTTAAGAATGAGATCGATTTTTTTTGATGAGCGGGGGCATCAAGGACTATGGGAAAATAGCACATGAAAGTGGATGAGGAATGTCAGATTGCCATTTGATGGGATCATGGCCAGAGTAGGTTTGAGGGGCCACATGGCCTACTCCTGTTCCTATTTCTTACGTTTAATATTCACCTATATATTGTACCCTCTTCCAGGCAGTCCACTGGCATGATCTGTGCAGCACTCCTCCTCCCAGTACTGTCTCACCAGAATTGTCTCATCCTTAGCTTGTCACCAACACCATCCCTGCTCTGATGATCTTGCCTGCTACCAAGCCCGTCTCATTTCTTACTCATCCACCTCCCACCCCCAACTCCTAGTACACCACAAAATGGTGTCACTTTTTTTTGGTCTGAAGTTTGTCATTTGCAGCTGCAAGCCATGACAGGACAGGGTATTGTATATGCACAAACCATCCATATGGAGGACTATTTCTCCTACGTCACCAGTAATAAAAACTTGAGAGAGAGTGACTTAACATGAGAGAGGACTGGCAATCCTGTTTCCATGTGGTTCTCCCACCTATCTTCCTAAATTTCAATAAAGCTGCCGAAAGATCATTGACATCTGTTTTTCAACAGATGCTGCTGAATGTAGCTAACGTTTTCTGTTTTTGTTCTCAGCTCAAGATCAGATTTGGGTATATCATTAAGAGGAGACTCACAGAACTGGGGCTTCAAACCTGACATTTTACCCAAATCCACAAGGAACAGACAAAGCTTTAAAGTTCTGCAACATTACTATAGTTACAATCCTGTTCTGTTGTTTAATTTTGAAACAACAGTATTGCAGTCTTCAAAGGGTTAAGAAATAGTTTGTGGACACAAGTTGCAGGTAGGAGTGCTATAAATCTCAAAGCCTTTAGGCTTTATTCATTCTACTGGGCTTCACTTCTGAAAATTCATCTTTGAAGCTGTAGCCTGCCAACTTCTGCTTCTGCCAGCTGTGATCTTGCTCAAACCCCCACTCCACATCTTCAGTTATATCATTTCCCTTTGGTCACAATTTAAATTCCTGTCTAAAATCAGAGAGAGAACCTCGAAGATTCAATCCATTGATGATGAAACTTCAAAAGGTTAAATAAGATGTGACTATACTATATGCACTAGCTGCTGCACTAGAATATTGTGTAAACTATCTTATGTTTTGAGATTATTTAGTTGCTGAAGCATATTTATGACTTTACTTATGCTTTTATTTTAAAATATTATTTTAGAAAACACCAAATAAATTGCAAAACAATTCCAGAATTGTGTGCTTAAAAATAATAAAATACAAGAGAATGGCTTATCACCTCAAAAACTTGCACCAGTATTCCCCAAAATAAAACACTACTCTGCTTTAATCCTAGTCTTAAAAACAACTCCACCACCCCAGCATTCCCCCAACCCCCAAATCCTTCACCCCTGCCACATTTACATGACAGCAACATGAATCTATGCCACTATCCCTGAGACAAATACTTCATTCAGGAAATTATTATGTTTTTGATACTTTGTCTGGATATCAACTTTAGTTGTTTGGTGCTCTGGAAGGTCAGATGAATTTAGTCAGCTGTACAAAATTTAGCATTTTAAATGAGGGAAATAGATTACCTAATTGAAATTACACTGAGGAATCTTAACTTCAGACACAAATTCAAACAATTAATCTTGCTATTTTCTCTCCATCTGGGTGAATAATCGCATTTAACTACCTTCCTCTTATGATCACTTCACTCATTTTTCTGCATCCAGTCATCCTGGATGTGATTTTCACAGCCCCTCAACATGCTGTGTGAAGATATTTCTTCTGCTGACTACTTCTTTTCATATTTAGAATTAATTGCTCAGTAGTACAGAATAAAACAACACTAAAAGACAAGAAGTTGCAACTTTTCATCTTTCACAATCAAGACTAGAGTACAAGGAAAATATTTGAAAAGAAAGGATTGCAATTTATACAGCATGAGTAGAGGTGCTAATTGATTGGATTATGATTCATGACTCTGCAAGAGGCTGGCTTTTAATCATGAAAACAAAGGTGTGGTTTTTGTATAAATTAATTTTGTTTATATATAACAGTGTCCTGTGCCATAGTAATATGTAGTTCTCAAAATCTGCCAATGTATTACACGATCTTAAATTCGTTTCTGGTGTAATTCTTGGCACAGTCTGGATTACCTAATTCAGGAGGTACTGTTCACTGCAGATCGGGTTCAGGAAAATCTAATGAATAGTGACAGACTCACAAAGAGGACATTTATTTCCTTTTTGAAACATTGCAATTAAGAAGCAGTTGCATCCAGATGCTAGAACATAAGCAATTCAAGACGGTGAATGATATTGATGCAAAACAAAAAAGAATTTTTTTGGAGATAGTAGGATCTACCCTGCCCATGCTTATCTGCTTTCAAGAGGGACCACTCTCTCCGGGACTCCCTTGTCCGCGCCACACCGCCCTCTAGCCCCATCATACCTGGGACTTTTCCCTGCAACCACAGGAAGTGCTACACCTGCTCCCACACCTTTCCCCTCACCCCCATCCCAGGCCCCAAGAAGACTTGCCACATCAAGCAGATGTTCACCTGCACAGTTGTTTGATGTGGTATACTGCATTCGCTGTACCCGTTGTGGCCTCCTCGCCATCAGGGAAACCTAACGGAGTCTTAGGGACTGCTTTGCAGAACACCTACACTTGGTCCACACTAAACAACTGCAACTCCCAATCGTGAACCATTTCAACTCTCCCTCCCATTCCGCAGGCGACATGCCCATCCTGGGCCTCCTGCAGTGCCACAACGATGCTACCCGAAGGTTGCAGGAATAGCAACTCATGTTCCGCTTGGGAACCCTGCAGCCCAATGGTATCAATGTGGACTTCACAAGCTTCAAAATCTCCCCTCCCCCTACCACATCCCAAAAACCAGCCTAGTTTATCCCTGCCTCCCTAACTTGTCCTTTGTCCCACCTATCCCCTCCTCCTACCTCAATCCCCACCCCCTTCTCCTACTTACTAACTTCTTCCCACCCTCTTAACCTGTCTCCTCCCTACCTACACTCACCTTTACTGGCTCCATCCATCCCCACCTGTATGACCTGTCTGTCTCTTCTCCACCTATCTTCTCCTCTATCCATCTTCTATCCACCTCCCCCTCTCACCATTTATTTCAGACACCCTTTCCCCTCCCCTGTTTCTGAAGCAGGGTCTAGGCCTGAAATGTCAGCCTTCCTGCTCCTCTGATGCTGCTTGGCCTACTCTGTTCATTCAGCTCTACACAGTTATCTCAAATACCAAAAAATTGCTCACTTAAAGTTAGAACATACTTGCCAAATTATGAATATCGGAACAATGTACAGTGTGACCCCCTGTAAATAGTCTTCAACAACAGAATCATACGTAATATTCTGAAGTTTGCAAGCTTGGATGCTTGAATGCCTGTTGCATATAGGCAAACAGAAGTCATATATTGCAGGTTTATCAAGGAAAGTCAGGATGTTAGAATTTGTTGGCAAAAATGATACTGGGGAAAAGCAATGTGTTGTCTCTTTTAAAGATGACTTTTTTTCTGTGCTTAAGATATTTTTAAAATGTGAATCAGTGAGCAGCAGCTGGAGGATGTCAGTACAAAAAGTACCCAAAATTGAAATATTTATATTGAAAGGCCAAACAGCATTTTTTTTTAAAACCAAGACAACCATTTTGAATTTTAGTCAATCAAATTCAACCAGTTTAGAGACAAAAACCCTGCAGATGCTGACATCCAAGGTAGACAAACAGGGGGCTGGAAGAACTCAGCAAGCCAGGCAGCATCTGGAGGAAAGGAGAACATTTTGGGTATTACCCTTCATCAAGATTAATTGTGGGGTTAGGGAGAACTGCAAATAAAAAGGAGGAGGGACAGTAGCAGAATGGTGGTGATAGGTGGACACTGGTAGTAGGTAAGACCTTGTTGATTGATGGTGCACAATGGCGGCAGCGTGGGGAGCCTGGAGATGGTCAGAAACAGGTTTTGGCAACCTGAAACTAAATCACATTATAAGAAATTGCTGCATCATCAGGAAGTATATAAAGATGAGGGTATTTGGAAGATTGGAGAGTGTCAACTGTCATCTGAGGGGAGAGCAAGCCTGCCATCTGTGAAATATACCACAAGTCCTCACAAGAAATTGCTAAGTTCTCTAAGAAAGCAGCATATTATCATTAAAAGGTACCACAGCAACTTTAACTAAGAGTCTTCACACAGAAAACATCCCTAGCAGTAGAATCAGCAGAAGAAAAGCATTTGTGGCGTGACATCAACAGAAGGCACAGGGTTCCAGAAGTCAGTCTGTGCAAACTTGAAGAGATTAAAGTTTTAATTTATTGTTGCCTTATTAATTGGGTTTATATAAGTGGAATTTGTGTTTGTTTGAACAGCATTCTGGTAGAATTTGGAGTAGTTAGTGGTTTAAGCAGGAATTGTTTGGTTTGTTAGTAATTCTGTGAATTTGTTCATTGTTCTGGTTAATTGAATAAATTGTTTCTTGTTATTTATAAAGTTGATCAGGGAATTTTGTTCTTTTAACCACCCTTTTAACAGATTATGAGGGGAAGATAAGCTTGTCCAGGTGTTTTGGGGGATAATTATTTGAAGGGAACCTCTAAGCATGTCTTTGCCGATTTGGCCTCGTGTTCTGTAACTATCAGATCAAAATCGCTACAAGACAAGAACTGCCATTTACAGTTGTAGGGTGGAAAGAATTGCCCTGGAGATGGCTGACAGAGGCAATTTGGTACTCCAATTTGCTGACCAGACCTAGAGCTCCTGATGGATAGGGTAGTGAAAACAGAGGTGTGTTCTTTCCTGAGGACCATACAGCAACCCACAGCAGGAGAGAGTGAAGTGGCCACCAGGTCAGTGCGGTGTCCACCATCCAAAAGGAATGTTTAACAGTGCAGGAAGAGGTTTCAAGACCACTGTGCTCCACAAGGGTGAGTACTTTCTTCTGTTACTTCAAACTCACTCTAACTCTGTTACTATACAGACCACCCACCAATGCTCATCTTCTACCATTTTGACAACTGCATCCAGAATTTTCCTCAATTGTCCCCAGCAACACCAACACTCCAGGCTACTAACGTTGTATGCCCTCTTCATTTCCCACCCCACTCACTTGGAACACCTAATCACCTTTCCCTTATCACAGCACTAACAGCAGTTCAAGCCATTTTCAGCTCAATGAATCATTTCCTTTGCTTCATTTCAGACAAAAACATCCCACAATAAGGCTGAGAGCGCCAAGATTAGTGACATGTCCGCCATTCATCTCCTTGTCAACCAGGAGGGAATTCTTGCCCCAGTAAGAGGACTGTGACTGCTCATGAGATATTGTGATCTCCCTGTCCTGGTAACCAAGCAAGGTTCACTGTCAATGTAGACTTAACATTTCTAAACTTCCACCTGTTCTTGCAAATTACTCTGTACTGTTCCCATAGGCATTGGTGGCACTTTTAACAGTCTCTGCCATCCTTAGTACTATATGCAAAGTTCTAACCCTGTCTGAGTGATAGCTATTCTTTGCAATAGCATCCATGCCACTAACAACTTTGTCATAATTGAATGAAGGCTCATCAGGTTATATGGGGGTTTGTTAATAAATAATATTTATTAAACAAGAAAAGCATAAAGAGATCAAAACACAAAAATGCACTTGCACTTAGGACTACACAAGGGTGATGGCCTCAGTAAGGTCAAAATATTTATATTCAATTAAGGTGAATTCACACAACTCAGCTCCATTGAAGAAGGTGCAAAATATAAATGGTGCATCTGTCTGAATGGTATTGGAACAAACCCCAGACCTGAACTGCATTGGAACCTGATGCAAAAGGGATGTCTGTTAGCCTTGTTGGCACCAATGCAAACAGGTTTTGCCCTGCAGATTCTCTAGGCATATGACATGGCATGTTGATCACTATCTTTAAACAGAATATAGTAACACCACCCCTTGCCCATCTGCATGGCATTCCACAGAAGATGGGTGCTTCTTTCTCACCTGCATCTTCACCACACCTGAGGACACCTTTGGCTAGAAATTCCACAATTCAAATTTGTTCCACATCTGGAGGTTTGTGCCGGTTCTGGGCTTCCAGATACATTCTGCATCTATTCACATGGACATTCCAGTTGCAGTGTCCACGTACACCAACACAGCATCCATGCCTGGATTCATTTGGAATGGTTTCAGTTGACATTATGGTGAGCAATATCAAAGTAGTTTCTCAGTAATGTAGTAATTGAGAAATTGAAGCACACTTGAATAATATTTAAATATCATAACACTAGCTGCTGTCAGGGAGGGCAATGGGATGTGCATACACAGACCTTTGATATTGTTGACCTGAATCAGATGTATGCTGTTCAAGCCTGATGGCTGGCACACACACACACACTAAGAGACTATGTTGTAATGGCAATAATGAGAGTCTCTTCCCCATCCCTAAGCCTCATGTACTCCAGAAAGATAGCATTAGGACAAAACAAAACTGATGTTGGAAACCTGATGGTAATTAAGACCACAAGATCATAAGATCATAAGATATAAGAGCAGAAATAGACCATTCAGCTCATCAAGTCTGCTCCACATTTGATCATGACTGATATGTTTCACAACCCCATTCTCCTGCCTTGGCCCAGCAACCTTTTGTCCCTTTGTAAATCAAGAACCCATCAATCTCTGTCTTAAAAATACTCAATGACTTGGCCCCTACAGCTATCTGCAGCAATACGTTACAGATTCATCACCCTCTTGCCAAAGAAATTCTTCCTTATCTCAGTTCTAAAGGGTCATCTCTTCAATGTCACTGCCCATTCTATCCAAGCCTCTTGATATTTTGATGAGATCCTCGCTCATCCTTCTAAACTCCATTGTGGACAGACTCCAAGTCTTCAATCACTCCTATATGACAAGTCCTTCATTCCTAGGATCTTTTTGTGAAGATATTGACAGACCAACCAAGTTCTTTCGGCTTTTGGTAGGCTTAATGTATAGAATTGAATGATATGCACAAGATTGCTTGTGGCCATTGATAAAAGTAGGCCAAAATCTGAGGTCTATATACAAATGTTTTAAACCTGTACTGTGTGCGTCTATTTAGACCACATGACATAGGAGCAGAAAGTAAGCCATCCAGCCCATTGAGTCTGCTCCACCATTTGATCTGCTGATAAGTTTTTCAACCCCATTTCCCCCATTCTCCCACTTCCTCCCTGTAATCTTTGATCTCCTTGACAATCAAGAACCTATCTATCTACGCCTGACATATGCTCAATGACTTGGCCTCCACAGCCTTCTGTAGCAGTGAATTCCATCAATTCACCACTCTCTGGCTGAAGAAGTTTCTCCTTATTTCCAATCTAAAAGGTCTTCCCTTTACTCTAAGGCTGTGCCCTTGGGTCCTAGGCTCTCCTACCAATGGAAACATCATCCCAACATCCACCCTGTCCAGGCCTTTCAGTATTCTGTAAGTTTCAATTAGATCTGACCTCATCCTGCTAAACTCCATCAAGTATAGACCCAAAGTCCTCAAAATTTACTCATATGTTAAGCTTTTCATTCCTGGGACCATTCTCGTGAACCACCTCTGAACCCACTCCAGGGCCAGTACATCTTTGCTGAGATATGAGGTCCAAAACTGCACACAATAGGATATAGAACACAGAACAGTACAGGCCCTTCGGCCCACAATATTGTGCCAAACTTTTACCTAAACCTAAGGTATATCGAACCACCATCGCCACCTTATATTATAATCCATATGCCAATCTAATAACCACTTAAATGCTCCTAATGAGGCCGACTCCACAACCCTCTCCAGCAACGTATTCCAAACTCCCTATCGCTCTGAGTAAAGAACCTACTTCTGATGTCTCCCCGATATCTACCTCCTTTCACTTTAAAACTATGTCCCCTTGTAAAAGTTATCTCCATGCAAGGAAAACATCTTTGGCTGTTTACTCTATCTATACATCTGATCATTTTGTACACCTCTATCAAGTCACCTCTCACCCCTTGTCATTCTAAAGAGAAAAGCCCTAGCTCTCAACCTTTCCTCATAACACCTTCCCTCCATTCCAGGCAACATCCTGGTAAATCTCCTCTGCACCTTTTCTAAAGCTTCCACATCTTACCTGTAATGAGGTGATTAGAATTGGATACAATACTCCAGACGTGGGTTATGTATCGAACCAGGCTTTAGTATAGTTGGAGCATAATTTCACAGCTTTTGAATTCAATCCCTCTGTTAATGAAAGCTAACACCATTCACAATTGAAGCGCTTCCTCCTATACCAGCCCTGTAGCCACGTGTTTAGCTGCGCACTCTCCCTACTACTTACCTCGTTATCACGTGGCACTGCTAATAATCCAGAGATAACTACCCTGTTTGTCCTGGACTTCAGCTTCCAACCCAACTCCCTGTACTCGTTTTTAAACATTCAGTCTTTTCTACCTATGTCATTGGTACCAATGTGTACCATGGCTGCTGGTTATTCACCCTCCCCCTTAAGGACCTTGAAGGCACGATCTGAGACATCATGGATCCTGGCACCCGGGAGGCAACATACCATGCTTTCATCTTGTTCGCGACACAGAACCACCTGCCTGTGCCTCTTACTATTGAATCCCCCACTACAATTTCTCTCCTATTCTCCCCTTGTCCCTTCTTTGCCACAGGGTCAGGCTCAGTGCCAGGGACCTGTCATTTATGGCCTTCCCCTGTAGACACCCTCCCACCCCCTGCGCAACAGTATCCAAAACAGTGTACTTATTATCAAGGGCAACAGCCATAGGGGATCGCTGCACTGTCTGCCTATTCGCTTTCCCCTTCCTGACAGTCACCCAGCTACCTTTTTCCTGTACCTTGGGTGTGACCACCTCTCTGTAACTAAAATGCCCAAATTTACTTGTTTCTTCCTGGCTCGCGGTCCCTCCACACACCTGCCGCTGAAAATAAGTGGGCAGCTTGCTGCACGAGGTAAGTTTTTATACAGGGAGAAAAAAAACCGCCTTACCTTCCCATCGGCATTCTGGCTCACGCTGCTCCTGCTGAAAACAAGAGGCTCCGAATGTGGCTTGACCAGAGCCTTAAACACCCTTGCTTCTATGTTAATGTCCTCAAAATATATGCTAAAGTTGCTTCCTAACTTCTGACTCAACCTGTAAGTTTACCTTGAGAGAATCCTGGAATAGAACTCCCAAGTCTTTGCACTTCAAATGTCTGAACTTTCTCCCCATTTAAAAATTAGTTCATGCTTCTATTCTTCTTACCAGAGACCCCACACTTTTTCACATTGTACTCCATCTGCCTTCTTTGACCACTCTCAGCCTGTCCAAATCCTTCTGCAGCCTCCCCGGCTCCTTAATACTACCTGTCCCTCTACCTGTGTATCATCTGGAAACTGAGCCAGAATGCTCTCAGTTCCTTCATCAAGATCTTTATGTATGAAGTGAAAATGTTGTTGTCCCAATGCTGACCTTGTAGAACACCACTTGTCACCAGCTGCCATCCTGAGGAAAAACCCTTTTCACCCCACACTGTTTTCTGTCAGAGGACCAGTCTTCTATCCATGCTAGTACCTTGCCTCTAATATTATGGGCTCTTACGTTACTCAGCAGCCTCTTCTGTGGCGCCTTGTCAAAGGCCTTCTTGAAGTCAGGTAGATAACATCCATTGGCTCTCCTTACTCTAACCTGCTCATTACCCCCTCAAAAGAATTCTAACAGATTTGTCAGGCATGACATCCCCTTGATAAAGTCATGCTGACTTTACCCTCTTCTGCCATGCACTTCCAAGTATTCAGAAATCTCACCATTCACAATGGACACCAAAATCTTACCCACGACCGAGGTTAGGCTAATTGGCCTGTAATTTTCAGTCTTTTCCCTTACTTCCTTTTTAAACAGGCATGTCACGTTAGCCATTTTCCAGTCCTCTGGGACCCTCCCTGACTAGCGATTTCTGAAAGATCACCACAAACACCACTCTAGATCTTCAGGTCCCCCAAGAACTCTGGGGTGTACATAGAATAATGTTCTGCGCTTCGGCCCTCGACGTTGCGCCGACCTGTGAACTAACCTAAGCCCCTCCCCTACACTATCCCATAATTATCAATATTCTTATCCAGGGACTGTTTAAATGCCCCTAATGTGGCTGAGTTAACTACATTGGCAGGCAGGGCATTCCACGCCCTTACCACTCTGAGTAAAGAACCTGCCTCTGACATCTGTCTTAAATCTATTATCTCTCAATTTGTAGCTATGCTCCCTTGTACAAGCTGAAGTCATCATCCTCGGAAAAAGACTCTCACCTGTCCACCCTATCTAATCCTCTGATCATCTTGTATGTCTCTATTAAACCCCCTCTTAGCCCCCTCCTCTCCAATGAGAACAGACTCAAGTCCCTCAGCCTTTCATAGGGTCTGCGCTCCACATCAGGCAACATCCTGGTAAATCTCGTCTGCACTTTTTCCAATGCTTCCACATCCTTCCTGTAATGGGGCGACCAGAACTGCATGCAATATTCCAAATGAGGCCACACTAGCATTTTGTACAGTTGCAGCGTGACATCACGGCTCCGGAACTCAATCTCTCTACCAATAAAATCTAACACACCGTAAGCCTTCTTAACAACACTGTCAACCTGGGTGGCAACTTTCAGGGATCTATGTACATGGACACCAAGATCACTCTGCACATCCACACTACCAAGAATCTTACCATTGACCCGATATTCTGCCTTCCTATTATTCCTCCCAAAGTGAATCATCTCACATTTATCCATATTAAACTCTACGTGCCACCTTTCAGCCCAATTCTGCAGTTCATCCAAGTCTCCCTGCAACATTCTTCCACTCTCCACCAACTTTAGTGTCACCTGCAAACTTACTAACCCATCCACTTATGCCTGTGCCCAAGTCATTTTTATAAATGACAAACAGCAGAGGTCCCAAAACAGATCCTTGAGGCACACCACTATGACCTGACTCCAGGCTGAATATTTTCCATCAACCACCACTTGTTGCCTTCTTACAGAAAGGCAGCTTCTAATCCAAATTGCTAAATCTCCCTCAATCTCATGCCTCTGTATTTTCTCCAATAGCCTACCCATGTACACCACGTCAACTGCCCTTCCCTCATCCACACACTTGGTCACCATCTCAAAAAACTCAATGAGGTTTGAGAGACACGACCTGCCGTTGACAAATCCATGCCGACTGTCTCCAATCAAATTGTGGCTTGCTAGATAATTATAAATCCTATCTCTTATAATCCTTTCCAAAACTTTTCCTACAACACATGTAAGGCTCACAGGTCTATAATTACCAGGGTCATCCCTACTGCCCTTCTTGAACAAGGGCATAACATTTGCAATCCTCCAGTCCTCTGGTACTATACCTGTAGACAACGAGGACTCAATGATCAAGGCCAAAGGCTCCGCCACCTCCTGCCTAGCTTCCCAAACAATCCTCGGAAAAATCCCTTCTGGTTCAGCAGATTTATCTACGTTCACACCTTCTAGAATCGATAACAGTTCGTCCTTACTAACCTTAATCCTTTCAATTCTAGTAGCCTGTAACTCAGTCATCACCTCTACAATATTCTCCTGTTTCTCAGTGAAAACAGATGAGAAATATTCGTTTAGCACCTCTCTGGCCTCCACAGGTTCCACACACAATTTCCTACTTCTGTCTTTGACTGGCCTATTCCTACCCTAGTCATTCTCTTATTCCTCACATACCTATAGAAAGCTTTAGGGTTCTCCTTTATTCTACCTGCCAACGTCTGCTCATGTCCCCTCCTTGCTCCTCTTAATTCTCACTTTAAATCCTTCCTAGCTAATTTGTAACTCTCCATCACCTCGTCTGAGCCATCTCGTCTCATTGTCCCACAAGCCTCCCTCTTCTGCTTAACAAGAGATACATTTCTTTAGTAAACCACGGTTCCCTTACCTTATCGCTTCCTGCCTGCCTGACAGGGACATACCTATCAAGGACATGCACTATCTGTTCCTTAAGCCAGCTCCACATTTCAATTGTCCCCATTCCCTGCGTTTTGCTAACCCATTCTATGCCTAAGTCTTCCCTAATCGCATTATAATTGCCCTTCCCCCATCTATAAAACTCTTGCCCTGTGGCATGTTCCTAAACTTTTCCATTGCTAAAGTAAACATAACCGAATTATGGTCACTCTCTCCAAAGTGCTCACCTACCACTAAAATCAAACACCTGGCCTGGTTCATTACCAAGTACCAGATCCAGTGTGGCCTCCCCTCGTCAGCCCTTAGACATACTGAATCAGAAAACCCTCCTGCACACATTGGACAAAATCTGATGTACTGGAGTTATAGCATTTCCAGTCAATGTTAGGGAAATTAAAGTCTCCCATAATGACTATCCTGTTCCTTTCACTCCTGTCCAGAATAGTTTTGCCAATCTTCTCCTCCATACAGTGGCTCAGTGGTTAGCACTGCAGCCTCACAGCGCCAGGGACCCGGGTTCGATTCCCGCCTCAGGCGACTGTCTGTGTGGAGTTTGCACGTTCACCCCGTATCTGCATGGATTTTCTCCAGGTGCTCCGGTTTCCTCCCACAGCCCAAAGATGTGCACGCTAGGTGGATTGGCCATGCTAAATTGCCTGTCGTGTTCAGGGGTATGTGGGTTATAGGGGGATGGGTCTGGGTGGGATGCTTCAAGAGGCGGTGTGGACTTGTTGGGCCGAAGGGCCTGTTTCCACACTGTAGGTAATCTAATCTAATCCCTGGAATTTTGCGGAGACCTTTAAAAAACTCCCAGCAGTGTTACCTCTCCTCTCCTGTTTCTGATCTTAGCCCATACCACTTCAGTGGACGAGTCCTCATCAAAAGTTCTTTCAGCCACCGTTATATTGTCCTTGACTAACAAAGCCACACCTCCCCCTCTTTTGCCACCTTCCTTGACCTTAATGAAAGATCTAAACCCTGGAACATGCCACATCCATTCCTGACCCTGGTCTATCCATGTCTCCGAAATGGCCACAACATCGAAGTCCCAGGTACCCATCCAAGCTGCAGGCTCACCTACCTTATTCTGGATACTCCTGGTGTTAAAGGAGACACTTCAACCCAGCTTGCTGTCTGCCAGCACACTCCTGTGACAGTGAGGTCCTGTCCATGTCCTCACTATGCTAATCTTCCTGTGTACTAGAATGACACCTCAGTTTCCCATCCTTCTTTGAGCCAGTTTAAATCCACCTGAATAAGTGTACACCTGTGTAGTCCATCTGGTCCTTTATGGATAAACATATCCACTCAGTTTTAGGCCACTCAGTTTTTCTAGCACCTTCTCCTCGGAGATAGCAACCATACTCAGCTTTGCCCCGACTCTCTTGAATTTTTGGGATATTACTCATGTCTTCCACTGTGAAGATTGACCCAAAGTAATTATTCAGTTCCTCACCCATTTCCTTGCTCCCCACCACTATCTCTGAGATTGCTCAACTCTACCCACACAGATTCTATATCAGTGTTCAGGGGGTGTGTGGGTTATAGGGGGATGGGTCTGGGTGGGATGCTGCAAGGGGCGGTGTGGACTTGTTGGGCCAAAGACCCTGTTTCCACACTGTAAAGAATCTAATATGACCCTACTTTGTTTCTTACTATTGATTTAATTTCATTTCATTACTATTAAAGGCAACCCCACCCCCCATCTTTTTGATAAGATGTATATCCTTGGACATTCAGCTCCCAAATCTGATCCCCTTGCAGCCATGTCTCAATAATGCCCACCATCTTATATCTGCCAATTTCAATCTGCGCCACAAGCTCATTTACCTTCATTCTTATACTCTGCGCTTTCAGATATAACACCTTCAATCCTGTATTAACCATCCCTCTTCTCATTGTAATTTATTTATCCAGCATGCTTCAAGTTTGATTCCTAACCTTTTCCAAACACACTGTCCTATTTATCTCTGTGCAGGAGACTTTAATAACCTCCCGTGATTTCTCCTTTCCCATCGTTTCATATTTTACCAATGCAGGGGGTATCTACCTATACAGACGTTAACCTGTTGCTTTGTTCCCCACTGAGGGAAGTTTTACTCTTCCCTTCCCACCCCTCCCCCTTTCTAATTTAAAATCCTGTTGACCTACCCTTTTCGCTACAACATTTGTCCCAGCTTGGTTCAGGTGGAAACGATTCCAGCAGTATGGATCCCTGCTGTTCCAATATTGATGCCAATGCCCAATGAAAAGAAACCCCTCTTGCTCACACCATTCCTTTAGCCACATGCTAATTTCCTTTATTCTCATGTTCCTATGCCAAATTGCACATGGTTCAGGCAGTAATCCATAAATTATACCCCTTGAGGACCTGCTCATTAAATTTTGTTCATAGCTCCTGATAATCCCTGAACAGGTCCTCTTAGGCTAGCCTATGAGGTTTGTTCCGACAACAACTGGATTCTAACACCTCCCCCCCCCCCCCCCACCCCCTCAAATATTCTTTCAAGAAAGTTAGAGATATCCCTTACCCTGGCACCAGGCAAGCAAGACACCATGTGGGACTCAATCCTGCTTACGAAGGATACTATCCCACTGATTATAGAATCCCCTACAATTACCACTTTTTTTGCTCCTCCCTCTTGAATGGTGTCCCATGCCATGGTACATTGATCTGTTGGCTCACCTCCGTAATCCAGAGGGAGCAAGTACCTCGTACCCATTGAACAAGGTCAAGAGCTGAGGCGCCTTGGTTCCTGAATGCAGGATCCCTCTACCTGCCTTGCCACGCCCTGCTGTCCCTGGCCACTGACCAAATTTGAAGCACTTAATCTACTAGGTGTAATTGCCTCCTCAAACTTAGCATCCAGGTACTTCTCCCCCTCCTGGATGTGCTGCAGTGTTTGAATCTCAGATTCCAGCTAATTACACTTGTTGCAGATCTGATCACCGCCATTCGCTCTGGGATCAGCCAGCTGCCACATCAGACAGGGACAACACATCACCTGTCCAGTTATTCCTACTTGGTTAATTATTTTATTGAGTTAACTATATTTATTGACATTTCTCTGCTATATTCTTTTACAAGTTTAGTGTAGATTTCCTACCAGTGAATCAGGTCACAACCTCCCTGTGATGTCACTCCAGCTTTTTCCTCGCAGCTACAATATGCCCTGAGCTCTGGTAGGTTTATACCTTGTCGCTTGTTGGCTTCACAGTGGCTTTTATTTTGAAGAAGAGTAGGGATGGAGGGAATTTAATACTACTAAACTTGTCCTTACATCAAACCATAGTTAACCCCACTCCTTCAGAAAATAACACTCTTCTCTGCCCATTCAAGTTGTAGTGGCAACCATTTTAATTTTATTGTGCACTTGGATGAGGAGGATGACACAGGTAGTGTTTCACATTGAGTAGTAGACACAGAGTCTCAGTCAAGGTAACTCCCAAGCCTTCATAAATAAGTGTGCAGCTGGAGGAACAGGAAAGCTGACATTTCGGGTTGGGACCCTTCTTCGGAATTTTCTTTTCTCTGAAGAGACGTCCCAACCCAAAATGTCAGCTTTCTTGTTCCTCTAATGCTGCCTGGCCTACTGTGTTCCTCCAGCTCCATGCTGTGTTATATCCGACTCCAGCATCAGCAGTTCTTACTATCCCCAAGCCTTCATATTCCCTTTTATCTTGCTCTGTCAAGCCCATTAGATTTGGTTATGCTAATATTCCCACAAACTCTTTCATTTATCTACACAAATCCCCACTTTACCCCTGAGCCCAATGTTTACAGCTTAGTTATGCCAAACGTAGCTATGCCCTGTCCCCCATTAAAACCAGGGAGTTGGTGAACCAAAAACTTCCTATAGTACCCTTTTCACTCCCATGCTCTGTCATCTTCAGTCTATATTTAATGAGTTGTCCTACCTTCACAACATTACCCCTTCAGATTCCAGTCACAACTGTCATGTCCAGTATCAATACTACAATACTGGCCCTGATAATTCCCTCGCCTTTCATGAACAGATCTCAGACTGACCATAGCCCATACCCTGAATGATTTGGAATGACAATCCTGACTGATGAGTGACCTGCCTATTGATTGATCTCTGTACAGCTTAGTGAATAACTCACTGCCAACCCCTTGTCTAGTTGCATTGGAACTACAGGACTGCATGGTCCACTCCCTGGAAAATAGTGATCAAAACACCTGAGGCTCTGATCGGCTTGGACAGTCAAGGGGAGTTGGACACCAACATGTGACAGAAGAAAGATTGAAAACTGAGGATTTGTGTCATTGCCAGGCACTCAATGCAAAGATTCATAAGGATGCCTACTCTCTACCTAGGATTTAGGAAGTATTTCAAGTTCTCAAAAGTACAAACTATTTCTGAAATCTCAAACGTGGCCTATGGTTATAACCATTTATCCTTTGCACAGTAAGGTTTTGAAAAGACTGCATTCCAAACAGATAACAGGTTTTTACAAGTGTGCAAAAATGCCTTTCAAGTTTGATACTGCCCCATATAAATGAGTAGTTTTTGACAAACGTATTTTCCAGTCAGTCCTGGTATATCTGGGAGGCATGCATAGTTTTGGCTTGGTATTTGAGAAGACACTTACATGCCTGAACATGCTCTTAGCCTGCTATTCACAGTTTAACTTAAAAGTCAAATGAATGAAGGGCTCACTTTTCTAGCCCTCAGTACAGTACCTGGGTCGCTTCACTACCAGAGAAGACATTAGTCTTGTCTATGAGAAGATCAGAGCGGTAGAGGAGTAGGCCTGGCCTAAGACAGAGAAGGAACTGCATGGTTCCTCGTCTAGCTAGTCTTATAGATTTGTATAAGGTTACACATAATTGGCTGCCTCACTCCATGATTTGCTAAGGAAGCTCAAGTGCTGCAGGAGTAGTCAGGAAAATATGGGACATACTACTACACTGAGCATCACAGGAGTTGGACACCAGCATGTGCAACTCCTTTTACATGCTCAAGCAGAAGCTTGTCTCATTCTTTGTCCTTTGCTATACAGATTTATAACTTTCTGTCAAACTGATGATGCCAGTTTCCTTTGCCCAGGAGCAGTGCTGTCACAGGTTTAAGGCCAGAAAAGAATGGTTATTGCTTATGTCCATTGGTATCTCAAGCTGAATGAAAGGTATATGGAGAATTAGTCCAAACTAAAATCCAAGTTGCTAGGTTTGAGATGGATTATTTCCCTGAAATTCAGAGAATTCTGATTGTTGCAGAGTTAAGTGGTTAGCAACAACCGACTGGAGTTACTTACAAACGCCTGCTAATCTGGAAGCAGAGATCCAATGGACTGTTGAACACGTGCAGTTCCAATTCTAGATCACAAAAGTATTATAAATACCTTAGTCTGAGCATGACCACAAGAGGGAACATAATTGTGCCCAGCTGGAAAGCATTGGCTGATGGGCATGCCCATGCCCAACTCAAAGGCAGCACACTGACACCAATTCCATATGGGATTCTAATTAAGATACAGCAGAATGTCATTTGTGAGGGAGATCCAGACAGGTAGCACCAGATGGTTGTTTCACCTTTTACAGCTCCTCGCATAAAAGACCTCGGATCATTTCAATTGACTGACAAATATCAGTAAATTGCATTATTATTGGAAGATCCAAACAACCAACTAGTGCCAATTGATGACATCGTCCAAGCCAGCACAGAAACTGGAAGATTATCAGGAAGAGAAGGATGGAGTCATCTATCAGCTGATTCATGACAAACAGAGAGAGAGGCAGAACAACTTAACCTTCCCAACGGCTTCAAGTATCAAGTATTGGTTGCAGTTCATGATCAAACAGGATATCAAACAATGGAAAAGATAACTGCCCTGATCTGACATCAATGCTGCTGGTCTATGATGGCTACTGATGATCACAATTGAGAGCTATATTTTGGCTAAAGCAGGGAAGCAATGTCACCCCAGCATGGTTTCCCCCGTTACCAAGGAACTTCTGGAGGTACTTGCATGGGTTTCACCTCACCCCCTCCAGTAGTAACAGGGTTCAGCATTTTCTCATACTCACGAATGCTTTTGCTCAGATCACATTTATGAAATCATGAGGGGCAAAGGTAGGGTGAATAGTCAAGTTCTTTTCCCTGGGTGGGGGAGTCCAAAACACGAGGGTATATGTTTATGATGAGAGGTGAAAGATTTAAAAAAAAAAAAGGGACCTAAGGGGCAATGTTTTCATGCAGAAAATGGTGCATTTGTAGAGTAAGGTGCCACAGGAAGTGACAGAGGCTAGTACAATAACAGCATTTAAGACAGCTGGATGGATAAATGAATAGGAATCATTTTAGAGGGATATGGGCCAAATGCTGGCAAATGGACTAGATTAACTTAAGATATCTGGTAGGCATGGACAAGTTGGACCAAAGGGTCTGTTTCCATGCTGTATAATTCTATGATCTATGACCCTATGAGACTTCATCAGAATTGTTAGCAGCTAGGAAAGGTTGTATTTATTCTGAAGCTGAAGATCTGGGGAAAAGGTGTGTGAATAGATGGAGATGGAGCCCAGGAGAAAGATATGAAAGGATAGGTAAACAAGGAGATTATGAATGACAGGTCAGGACAGAAGAAAAGCTGAGTAAGTGATAATAAAAGCTAAATGGAAGAGAAAATTGGTGAGTTGTACTAAAATCAAACCATGTGATGTGAGATTAGGCCGAGGAGCAGGTAAGAATAGGTGACTGTGCTAAAAGCAATCTGTCATAACATGATCTGGTGTGTGCGAGGTGAAACACATGGAAGAATGGAATCAGTCTGTAAAGTTATTGAACTTATGAAGAGTCCTGGAGGCTGCAGGACCCCCAACTGTAGGACCTGTGACAGAAATGTTGGTGTGGGAACATGATGATCTGTTGAACTGGCAGCCAACTGGAAGCTCCTATCACTCTTTGGACCATCACACCACCATTGAGCATCAGGCCATTACATCCATGATAGTCACCAACCGCATCTTAACTGGCAATCTTTTCCATGACAGGTGTGATTTGATTTGATTTATTTATTGTCACAGATGTCTTGTCAGCACAGATGACTTGGACCAAAGGGCCTTTCTCCATACTGTACAACTCCATGTCTATGTTCACTTAATAACAAAAGGAAGAAAATGATGTGTGATAAGAAATAAAGGATTTAGCTATATGCATATCCTTGCTATTACTTTAGCCTCAAATGTGGTCACAACCTTAGCAATGGCTTCTCCCATGACAGTCAGCATTGTCTCCTTCATTAGGAGGAAAAGTTGCAGATGCACCTCTCTATCTTCTGCTGCCTCCTCTTGTGCATCACTTTCTCGTGTTAAAAAACTACACCACCGCTGTAGATTGGATCTCAAACAATGGTGAGACAGGCTATAGGAAAGATAGTGTTTAGCAGCATGGTGTAAAGACAACAATCTCTCCATCAAATGTCACAAGTGAAGGAGCTGGTCATTGGCTTCAGGAAGCGGAGTGGAAAGCACACCCTGTCTGCTTCAATGGAGCAGAGGTAGAGACGGTCAAGAGCATCAAGTCCCCGAGAGTGTGATGATCACCGCATTCTGTCATGGTCCACCCCCATTGATGCGAAGGTCAAGAATGCACAAGAACATCTCTACTTCCTCAGGAAGCTGAGGAAATACAGCATGTCCACAAGGACTCTTACCAATTTTTAAATAGACACACCAGAAAAACCCATCCTACTTGGATGCAGCATAGCGTGGTATGGCAACTACTCTTCCCAAGATGGTTAGAAACTACAGAGAGTTATGAACATAGCCCAGTGAACATTGCGCAAACCAGCCATCCATTGATTCCATTTGCACTTCCTGCTGTCTCAGGAAAGCAGCCAACATAATCAAAAACCCCTTCCACCCCACATACTCTCTTCCACCTTCTTCTGTCTGGCAGAAGATATAAAAGTATGAATACCTATACAGACAGATTCTTCACTGTTATCAGACTTTTAAATGAACTTCTCAAGTGATAACTCTGATCTCTCTGCGCCTTTACTGGGACTATAACACTATTCTGCACTCTGTTCTGCTACCCTGATACACTTTATACAATACACAATACAATCTGCCCATATAGTACACAAAGCAACGTGTCTCTGTACACGTAAAAACAATAAATCAAACTCAAATGGGAATTGTGTCAATAACAGCTGCACAATATTTCTGGGTATTGTGGCGGTCATGTTTGTGGAACTGGCATTGTGGGAAAGCTTTGAGATGTGGATCTAAATCTTGTAACAGTCTCAAGCATAGGATTATTAGGTACACGTCCTGATGAATAGAGATTTTTGGTTGAGAAATAAAGATATTGTGGATTGAACAATGGATAACGCTAGAGATATGGTTGTTAGGACACAATATTTTAAGATGCTGTAACCGACGTTGACAATTCATGAGGGATCACTGAACTTCATTTTGCACTGTAACCAGACCTTGGGCTAAACCCTGGCACGGACTTTAACTGCTGTCTTGCCACTACCTTCTAAGCATATGTCTGGTGGGCTTCTGACCATCTACTACCCCACCCCAAGGATACAGGATATTTCTCCTTTCTCTCCACTGCAGCAATTAAAAGCCTTGGTACAAACTTTCTATAAAAGGTTGCTAGTGCTAACTCTTCTACGGAAGAACATTCAAAGTGATCTCTCACCACCTATCTTTAGGAGCTGCAGTTCCCTTTCGCTAGTGCTAGACACCAACAATATTAGGTACTTTCCTGATGCAGGCAGGCAATGAACAGCACAATGAGCCTGACTGCACACTAAAATCATTAAAATGATTAAGCAGCACAAAGCTAGATTTGTCTGCAGTTTGTCAACTGGGATGATATTCACATATTGCGATCCCCGCACCTATCTTTGCATGTTCTACAATTTTGCTGCTGTTGAGTTTCATCAGATCCAGCTTCAAAATGTATCTCTTGTACTAATTACGCATGAATATATAAGTTAGGAGCAGAAATAAACCATTTATCCCTTTAAACCTGCTCGATCATTCAGTAAGATCTTGGTCGATCTGTTCAGGTCTTGAATCCATATTCTCATCTATCCTGATAATTATGTATAGTCCTGCTGGCACTGTTGACTTTAGTTTCAATCTTGCTGTTGTCACTGTCTTGAGCATTCTGTTAGAATATATTAACACCATCTGTCTTGGTCTTGCCACACACTGGGATATTTGCTGTTTGTGGAAGCTTACTGTGCAAAACAAAAACCAAAAAACAAAAAATCAGCTTCCATCTTTCCTTACATTTATTCCTGACTACGTCAAGCGTATGTCATTGGTTGTAATGTGCTTGAGGAAATATTGGTGTCACCAATGATGCTGATTAAAGCATTTTAGTTGAGAGTAATGCTTTTATAATAATACATCATGCCCTCAGATCATGGAAGACATGCCAGATAGACCAGAAAATAATTCTTCACACAATGTGGTCATTATACATCAAAGTTAAAATTGTTTGTAAGGCAATGGAACAGAATTTATTCCTTTGCACATGAAATCATGCATATTAATCATTCTCCAAAAACAAAAATCACTGTTTTAACTTCTTATATATACACACCTTGTCAAAAATGTGATCATAAAAATCTTAATTATATTGTAGTTTTTTTAAAGCAACTCAAAACTGATACACAATGGAAATATTTTTTAAAAAGGTCTGAAAAGTATGCTGTGTATGCAATAGTCCGTGCATCTCCAACTTTGTGACAAGATTGTAGGAAATTAATAGACTTTTCACCTTAAAATTTCTTAAGTGGCTGGAGACACAATGTAGAAAATGTAAGCTGTAATAATTGCTGTCAACGTTGGAAAAAGCTATCAATGCTATTACTGTAATGTTCCAAACCAACACATCCTCTAATTATTGAATACTTTAACACAAATTTGATGTTAATCAGTCTCTTGGAGAATTCTGCTTCATGTAGTTACTGCAAATTTATGGCATTCTGTTTGATAGTTGTATTAAAGCTGATCTTTCACGTTAAGGAAACTATGTAATGCAGGTTGCAGTTAAAATGAAAAGTTTCTTTCATGAAAGTGAATATGGGAATTATTCTGAGACACTATTCTAATTTTTGTGGGCTCAATACAATTTAATTATTGGATACAACAATATGCTAATGAACAAAAATAACTGGAAATTATATTGATCCTTCAAAGTAAAAATTCCTGGTGTTAAACAATGATAGATTATTTCACCTAATTAAAAATCAGTTGTAAATTAAAGTGGATGAATTTGATGTTAAATCAGAACCAAAAAGGGAAAGAAGATTGGAATCTGAGTGAGATTTAGAAATGAGGCATTAAGAAATGTAAAAAAGAACATTCGATCCTCACTCTTCAGAGGAGAGGGTTATAGATATAGATGGAGAAGAACATGACCACGTGAGCATGGAGACACCTTATTAGCAATCTACCCAGTAGGCTGTACTGCTCTCCCACTACCTACGATATTGACTGATTCTTTTTCCTGCACAAATGTCTATGCATTTTCTGCAACTGATTAGCTCTTTTCTCTTATGCCACTGAAGAGATTTTAGGATGAAAAGTCTATTAATTTCCTACAATTTTGTGACAAGATTGGAGATGCAAAGACTATTGCATACACAACATTTCTCAGATCTCAAAAAAAGTAGATAATTGTGTGCTTGTTTTAGTTCCTTTTTAAACACAGTTATGTAACTAAAATGTTTGCTTTCCCACCCCCCACAAGATATAAGAATTTAAAATAGTGATTTTTGGAAAATGATTAACATGCATAGTTTCATATACTTGTGGTGCCCACAAACCTCCTCAAAAGAGACTAAACAGACAGAGCTACATCTCCATCTCTGGGGCAATACTCACTGAACCTTCTGAGAAGGTGCCAGCAATGTATTCATCTCTGCCCCGTGCCAGCTCAGTTTTTGACTTCTATGGTTGGGTAAACTTTGGAGCACAAACCTGACACCTGAAAGAAAGAAATGCTCAAAATGTCTCAATCTGGAAATCAGCAGTCCTAGGAAATCTACGAACTTCTGTTCTTGGCCATTAATGACTTCAACAAATTGCACAGATAGGCACAAGAACATCAAGCAGCTTTGTCAGAAGCACTTGGCAAGCTGACTCAAAAGAATAGAGGAGTCCGCAAACATTATCACTACCATGCTGTCTCCAGCGTACATCTGGCCACCACCATGGGCAGATTAGTAACAGCTTTGAACAGCCAGTTCCTGCACACTCAGTGCCTACTGGATATGAAAACACACCTGATTTCTATTGCTGTAACTCAGCAGATGCAGAGTATGAATAACAAGGCAGGAAGAGGATGAAGAACCTTGCCTGCACTCTAGGTGACCCTTCCTGTCTGGGAGACAAGATTCTGTCAGCAGTCACCCATATGCAGAGCAACGGACAAAATGCTCGAGAAGCTTCTTCACAGAGCCCTCCAGAGGCATCCACTTACTCCATCTTCCCATTCTGTGTTCCCAAAAAACTGTAGCCAATTAAGCCGAGAAGAGTGATCCTACATCTGGGAGGAGACCCTCAGCAGAGCTGGACTGTCTAGCCCCAATGGGATGTCTACCCAAGTTTTCCAGGTTAGCAGGGCAAACTACAAAGCATGCTTCCTCCATTCAAGTTGGGAGATGAGGTAGCGCTTCAATGTAGTAGAACAAAGAAACCACACTGAGGGTCTATAGGTGGCATGGGTGAAACAACATTATAATTTTCATAAATTGTGATCAGAGATAATGGGAACTGCAGATGCTAGAGAATCCAAGATAACAACAAGTGTTAAGCTGGAGGAACACAGCAGGCCAAGCAGCATCTCAGGAGCACAAAAGCTGACGTTTCGGGCCTCGACCCTTCATCAGAGAGGGGTCTAAGCCCAAAACATCAGCTTTTGTGCTCCCAAGATGCTGCTTGGCCTGCTGTGTTCATCCAGTTTCACACATTGTTATCTTATATTTTCATAAATATCTGTTCACTTAGGTTGTTAAAATAGCTGGAGTATAACTTCTGCTGCTGAACATGGTTAAATCATACCCAGGCTCTTCAGACATTGAGAATGAAATAAGTTGTAATGAACACATACTGCCAATTTCTCACAAGCAACTGACACTTTGCTGACAACCTTAGACATCAGGAATCCTTGCACTGTGATGCTGAGACTATAATCAAGGCATTACACTTTAATATGGACAACACCATTGCTAAGCACTACTTGCAGAGCATGAGATAAAACCTGGCTTGCAATCTACATTCTACACTTTAACCTACCTTCTGAATAAGGGTGCAGATACATGAAATGATTTCACAAAATTTTCACAGGTTAATGTCCATTCAATGTATCAGTTCTATCAAAAAGCAGGTTGCTGTTCAAGGTTGGGAGACATACAATAGGCAGTTCACTAGTTCACTCACCCTGCTGAGAAATGCAATGTAAAACACAACCTCTTGCAAGTTCAACTGACCTAGAGAATGATCAAGCATTTCTGGACAACTTGGCAGCACTTGCACTCTGAAATGCTGAAACATTACCAATGGCTGTTAGATAACAATTGTATTATTAATTGATTACATATTCATTCAATCAGGTTAATTATGTGACTATATGATCAGGTCATGGACAGCTTTCAGTTATCTCATGCTCTGATGATGTTGACTCGGCCCACTTATCACTTAGCTTTGGGCCTTCATAAGACATCTTATTCAACCACATACCAGACTTTAGCTCCTGCACCAGTTATTCAATACTCCCCTGCTAAAAGCAAGATTGATGACATCTCTCTATCTGCCTTAAATAGGATATCTGTGAGAGTGCAATTATATCCCTTAATGGTTGTATACTTAAAACTCCATTGTTTTATATCTAACCTGTGACTCCAATTACCTGGGGAAGGGGGAGGTCTTAACTGTTGTGGGTCAGACCTTTTGCTTCTATTACATGAATAATATCAGATTTTGGACTATCCTGGTAAGAAGATTTCTATCAGCATTTCTCCAGGATGTTCTTTATCAAACTGTCTCTGCACAAACAACAGTATTTCCACTTTTTAGTCAGCAAGACTACTTTGTATGCACCTCACAAGTCCCTGTGTGTTATCCTAATCTTGTTTCTTGAATATACTCCTCTTATGAAGCTGGTGTTTCAGCTAAAAGTCACCCTCAGCTGTTTTGTTAATTACGAACCACTTCCAGCCATTTTATGCTGCTTCGGCCATGAGCAATCCTAACATATCCATATCAACAGAAACTTCATGTTACACAATCTGGACACTATTGTATTCCTTTAACAAGCTCTAACTCCTCTAATCCAAATATTAACTAGATGGAAATGGCATCAGAGAAGAGGAGCTTAAAGGCTGATCAGAGATAATGTGAACTGCAGATGCTGGAGAATCCAAGACAACAAAGTGTGAAGCTGGGTGAACACAGCAGGCCAAGGAGCACAAAAGCTGATGTTTCGGACCTAGGCCCTCCTGAGATGCTGCTTGGCCTGCTGTGTTCATCCAGCTTCACGCTTGGTTATCTAGGAGCTTAAAGGCTAACTGTTTTAACATAACATTGACAGTTTGCACATCTATCTTCTCACAAGTTAAAAACCCCTCTACGGAATGCAAGTGTAACAGACAATGAGTATATCAAAGTTATGGAAGAAATCGGTGGCTAATGTGATATATGTAAAAACTACAGAAAGACACCATCATAGCCCCCAGTGGTCCTTTCGTAAGCAACAGACTTTAATTAAATAATAATGGACTTGAAGGTTTGGGATCAGGAAAAGAGCATTTTTGACTTGTACTTCATAGTCATGACAAAGAGAAGATACATTGTAAAGAAAATAAAGTGGTTATGGACAAGGTAATTGATAAATGGATAAGCGCCAGACTGGGGGCACTGGCTAAATTTCTAAATGACAACATGGCACGGCAGGGGGAGGAATTTGCCAGTGATGAATTTAAAGATATTTGTGAAAATATGAATGATGCAGTTATAAAGAAGGTAACTGAAAGATCTTTTTGTAATGCAGTCTGTGAAATAAATTATGCAATAATAGATACGATGGCTCAATCTTAGCAGACCAACCACATTGTAAATTAACATCTGTTCTGGTATGGGCACTCCTTGAAAAGGAGTCAATGCAAATAGTCCATATCAGCTGGTTTTGACAAAGATCCAAACCTTCTGTCAGTAACTTCTGATAATTCCCAAGCTTCATAATGATCTACAGTTAGCTCAATTTTTCTGAGTATCTGAATGCTCTGCATTTTGAAGAAAAGCATTAATTAAGCCTTATTGAATCATGTAAGGACATCAGAAATATCTCTTAATGCAGAGGAGATGGCATATTATAAAACAAAAGAGCAAAAACAACCGAAGGGTCTGGGTAAGGTTAAAGGTAGTGTCAGATAAACAGTATACATTGAGACCATTCCTTGCTGTTGATTAGCACTGATTACACATTTAAAAAATCTGAACAGACAATACAAAGTGATGAGGCATCATACATATATGTTGGCCAATTAAAAGCAGTAGACTGTGGCAGAAAAATGGCTGACTGAATATGGACGCAGTGGTACTGAAAAATAGGATTAGGATATTTGTCCAGAAGGTAACTGCCAAAGATTGGAACTAGAATCACATATATGGCAGAAAGGGCCAATAAATGGCTGGCAAATGTAAATGTTAACTAAAGGTGCAGAATGAGAGACAAAGATAATCCATGGATTTGCAAAATAAGGTAAAGGTGTGGAAAACTAGAAACACAGTAAACCAGTTTTGAAAATGGGCCTAGAATTGAGCATAGTGGTAGGAAAAGGTCACAAACTGATGAAAGGAACATAAGAGACAAAAGGATTTTGTAGTTGCAGTTGAGAATAAGATCTGAAAGTGAGTATGGGTTGTAGTTTGACAAAAACAAAAACCAAAGAACAAACCAGGGACACTGCAGGGAGAGAGGGGGTGGCAAACCGAGAATGGATAGAGGAGTGTATAGGCGGGGAGGTAGGGAGGGGATAGGTCAGTCCGGGGAGGATGGACAAGTCAAGGTGGCAGATGAGGTTAGTAGGTAGGAAATGGAATTGCGGCTTGAGGTAAGAGGAGGGGATAGCTGAGAGGAAGAACATGTTAGGGAAGCAGGGACGAACTGTGCTGGTTTTGGGATGCAGAGCGGGCAGGGGAGATTTTGAAGCTTGTGAAATCCACATTGATACCATTGGGCTGCAGGGTTCCCAAGCAGAATATGAGTTGCTGTTCCTGCAACCTTCGGGTGGCATCATTATGGCACTGCAGGAAGCCCGGGATGGACATGTCACCTAAGGAGTGGGAGGGGGAGTTAAAATGGTTTGCGATTGGGAGGTGCAGTTGTTTGTTGCGAACCAAGCGTAGGTGTTCTGCAAAGTGGTCCCCAAGCCTCCGCTTGGTTTCCCCAATGTAGAGGAAGCCACAATGGGTACAGCGGATGCAGTATACCACATTGGCTGATGTGCAGGTGAACATCTGCTTGATGTGGGAAGTCTTCTTGGGGCCTGGGATGGGGGTGAGGGAGGAGGCATGGGGGCAAGTGTAGCACTTCCTGCGGTTGCAGGGGAAAGCGCCGGGTGTGATGGGGTTGGAGGGGAGTGAGACAAGGGAGTCCCAGAGAGAGTGGTATCTCCGGAAGGCAGACAAGGGTGGGGGAGGAAAAATGTCTTTGGTGGTTGGGTCATATTGTAGATGGCAGAAGTGTCGCGGGATAATGTGTTGTATCTGGAGGTTGGTGGGGTGGTACGTGAGGACTTGGGGATTCTCTTTTGGTGGTTATTGCGGGGGCGGGTTGTGAGTGATGAGTTGCGGGAAATGCGGGAGACATGGTCGAGGGCATTCTCGACCACTGCAGGGGGATGTTGCGGTCCTTGAAGAACGAGGACATCTGGGATGTACGGGAGTGGAATGCCTCATCCTGGGAGCAGAAGTGGCGGAGGCAAAGGAATTGGGAATAGGGGATGTAATTTTTGCAGGACGGTGGCTGGGAGGAGTTGTATTCTAGGTAGCTGTGGGAGTCGGTGGGTTTGAAATGGACATCGGTTTTTGGTTGGCTGCCTGAGATGGAGACTGAGAGGTCCAGGAAGGTGAGGGATGTGTTTGAGATGGCCCAGATGAAATTAAAGTAGGGTTGGAAGGTGTTGGTGAATTGGATGAACTGTTCGAGCTCCTCTTGAGAGCATGAGACGGCGCCGATACAGTCATCAATGTAATGGAGGAAGAGGTGGGGTTTGGGGCCAGTGTAGGTGCAGAAGAGGGGCTGTTCCACATAACCTACAAAGAGGTAGGCATAGCTTGGACCCATGCGCTACCCATGGCCAGCCCCTTTGTCTGTAGGAAGTGGGAGGAATCGGAAGAGAAGTTGTTGAGGGTGAGGACGAGTTCAGCTAGGCGGATGAGGGTGTCGGTGGAGGGGCACTGCTCGGGTCTACAGGACAGGAAGAAGCAGAGAGCCTTTAGACCATCTGCATGGGGAATGCAGGTGTATGGGGACTGGATGTCAATGGTGAAAATGAGGTGTTGGGGACTGGGGAATTGGATGTTCTGGAGGAGGTGGAGGGCATGGGTGGTGTCACGGACGTAGGTAGGGAGTTCCTGGACCAAGGGGGAGAAAATGGAGTCTAGATAGGTGGAGATGAGGTTCGTTGGGGCAGGAGCAGGCGGAGACAATAGTTCGACCAGGGCAGGCGGGTTTGTGGATTTTGGGAAGGAGTTAGAAGCGGGCGGTGCGGGGTTGGGGAAAATTGAGGTTGGAGGCTGTGGGTGGGAGGTCACCTGAGGTGAGGAGGTTGTGAATGGTTTGGGAGAAAATGTTTTGGTGCTCGGGGGTGGGGTCATGATCCAGGAGGCAGTTGTGGGTGGTGTCGGAGAGTTGGCGTCTGGCCTCAGCAATGTAGAGGTCAGTGCTCCCCTCCCCCTCCCCCCTCTGCATCCCAAAAGCAGCCCAGCTCGTCCCCACCTCTCTACCCTGTTCTTCCTCTCACCTATCGCCTCCTCCCACCTCAAGCTGCACCCCCATTTCCTACCTACTAACCTCATCCCACCCCCTTGACCTCTCAGTCCTCCCCGGATTGACCTATTCCCTCTCTACCTATACTCTCCTCTCCACCTATCTTCTCCTCTATTCATTCTCGGTCGTCCTCCCCCTCTCACCCTATTTGTTTCAGAACCTTCACCCCATCCCCCTTTTCTGATGAAGGGTCTTGGCCCGAAACGTCAGCTTTTGTGCTCCTAAGATGCTGCTTGGCTTGCTGTGTTCATCCAGCTCCACACTTTGTTATCCAGCATGTCAAACACTCTCTTCACTATCCTGTCTACCTGTGGCTTCAATTTCAAGGAACCATGAACCTGCACTCTCAGGTTTCATTGTTCAGCAACACTACCCAGAACCTTACCATTACGTGTATAAGTCCTGCCCTGATTTGTCTTTCCAAAATGCAGCATCTCACATTTATCTAAATTAAGTTCCATCTGCTATTAATTAGCTAGTGGCCCATCTGATCAAGGTCCCATTGTACTCTGAAGAAACCTTCTTTGCTGTCCACTGCACATCCAATTTTGGTATCATCTGCAAGCTTACTAGCCATATCTCTTGTGTTCACACCTACAAGGAAACAGGGAAAACCTGCTGGCCTGAAGGTGCGGTTGAAGCAACATGGTTTCCAAGACTCCCATCCCCAGCATACTCTTAGCAAATGTCCAAGTATCAAAAACAAAATGGATGAATTTAGATCTAGACTTGCCAATCAGAGGGAACTGAGAGACTGTTGTGTGCTCTGCTTACAGAGACTTGGCTCAACCCTGTCATTCTTGACTGTGGCCTACAAGCTGACAGGTTCTCCATACATGGCATGGACTGCATGGTGTCCCCGGGTAAGGCGGAGTGGTTGGGTATAGTTCCTGATGAATACCACCCGGTGCTTGGATGTAATGACCCTGGCAAGCTGTTGCTCCCTGGACCTGGAATACCTCACAATAAAATGCTATCCCTAGCACTTACCACGAGATTTCACCTCCGCCATCTTGACCACAGTCTACACGCTACCTCATGTGGATGTGAGGAATGCCCAAGGCAAGGCTTACACAGCCACAAACACTCTAGAGACAAAACTCCCCCAGGGCCTTTTAATTGTGGCCAGCAACTTCAATGAAGTCAATCTCAAACTCCTGCCCATCAGGGGACTGAACATTCTGGACCACTGCTACGCAACCACCAAAAATCCCTACCCCTCCATCCCCTGCCCACACTTTGGAAAATCAGATCACAGTGCTGTGTTTCTCCTCTCAGCTTATAAGCAGAAGCTGAAACAGGAGAATCCTTCATGAAAAAATGTACAGTGTTGGTCTGAGACAGCAGAAGACCGTCTCTGGGACTGCTTAGAATTGATGGATAGGATTGTGTTCAAGTGTTCACTGGAAAACCTAGATGAGTTAGCCACCACAGTCATGGACTTCATGAGCACACGCGTGGAGGAGTGCACACCAAAGAAGTCAATCCAAGTGTTCCCCAACCCTAAACCTTGGATGAACCAAGAAGTTCACTCCCTACTGAAGCATTCAAGTCAAGTGACCCAGATCAATACAGAAAATCCAGATATGACCTCTGCAAAACCATCAGGAATACCAAGAGGTAGTATTGGACCAAGTTAAAAGCCCAAACCTACCAAACAGACATCTGCTGCCTGCGGCAAGGCCTAAACAACATTATGTGATACAAAGATGGGCTTCAGATCTGTATGACAGGTCAGCACAACATCGAGGACTGAAGGGCCTGTACTGTGCTGTAATGTTCTATGTTCTATGTTCTAAAATAAAGCAGTGCAAAATAGCGGACTGAGCCACATCTCTCCCTGACATGCTCAGTGCTTTTTATGGTCAGTTTGATGGGAATGCCAGCGGCACAGTCATGCCTGCCCTGGCAGACCCTGACATACCTGTTCCTTCTGTCAACACTTCAGATGTCAAATCGGCCTTCCTGGGAGTCAACCCAATGAAAGCGATCAGCACTCAGATCCTGTGTGGACCAATTAGCGGAAGCATTCACTGATATCTTCAATCTCTTCCTCCTACAAGCCTAAGTCCCCACGTGCTTCAAGAAGACTGCCAGCATCCCCATGCCTAAGAACATACAATGTGCCTTAGTGACTACTGCCCAATATCTCTGACCTCAATAATCATGAATTGCTTCTAGAGACTGGGTATGATCTAAATCAACTTCAGTCTCCCAGCCCACCTCCATCCCCTACCAATGTAACAGGTCCACAGAGGATGCCATATTCCTAGCCTTGCACTCATCCCTGAAACATCTGGACATCAAAGAGACTTACGTCAGACTCGTACTCATTGACCACAGCTCTGCCTACAACACCACTATCCCCTCCAGACTGACCTCAAGATTCATTGACCTTGGTCTCGGCTCCGCCCTCTGCAACTGGATCCTCACCTTTCCGATCCATAGGCCACAGTCAGCGAAGACAGGTAACTGCACCACCTCTACAATGACAATCAACACTGGCCACCCCCAAGGATGATGTCTACTGTACTCCCTTTACACCTATGACTGTATTCCAAAAACAATCTTAGTCTGTCCAATCTATCTTCACAGCTAAACCTATCCAGCCCAGGCAATAGCCTGGTAAATCTCGTTTGCCACTCTCCTGTGCAATTACGTCCTTCCTATAAATATAGTTTTCAGAACTGGACCAAATGCTGTAATCATGACAAAGATCTTTGCTTTCTCACTCTCCACGGGAGTCGTACCGGAAGATTGGAGGGAGGCAAATGTTGTTCTCTTTTCAAGAAAGGGAATAGGGAAATCCCTGGAAATTACAGACCAGTCAGTCTTACGTCTGTGGTCAGCAAGGTTTTGGAAAGAATTCTGAGGGATAGGACTTATCACTATTTGGAAAAGCATAGCATGATTAAAGGGAGTCAGCATGGCTTTGTGATGGGCAGGTCATGCCTTACAAATCTTATTGAGTTCTTTGAGGAAGTCACGAGACAGGTTGATGAGGGTCGAGCATTGGATGTGGTGTACATGGACTTTAGCAAGGCATTTGATAAGGTTCCCCACGGCAGGCTCATTCATAAAGTCAGGAGGTATGGGATACAGGGTGATTTGGCTGTCTGGATTCAGAATTGGTTGGCTGACAGGAGGCAGAGAGCGGTTGTAGATGGTAAGTATTCTGCCTGGAGGCCAGTGCTGAGTGGTGTCCCGCAGGGCTCTGTTCTTGGGCCTCTGCTCTTTGCAGTTTTTATAAATGACTTGGATGAGGAGGTTGAGGGATGGGTTAGTATGTTTGCTGATGACACAAAGGTTGGAGATGCCGTTGATAGTATCGAGGGCTATTGCAGGCTTCAGCGAGACATTGACAGAATGCAGAGCTGGGCTGAGAAATGGCAGATGGAGTTCAATCTGGATAAATACGAAGTGATGAATTTTGGAAGGTCAATCTTAAATGCTGAATATAGGATTAAAGGCAGGATTCTTGGCGGTGTGGAGGAACAGCGGGATCTTGGTGTTCAAGTGCATAGCTCCCTCAAAGTTGCCACCCAGGTGGATAAGGTTGTGAAGAAAGCATATGGTGTTTTGGCTTTCATTAACAGGGGGATCGAGTTTAAGAGCTGCGAGGTTATGCTTCAGCTCGACAAAACCCTGGTGAGATCACACTTGGAATATTGTGTCCAGTTCTGGTCACCCTATTATAGGAAAGATGTGGAGGCTTTGGAGAGGGTGCAAAGGAGGTTTACCATGATGCTGCCTGGACTGGAGGGCTTGTCTTACGAGGAGAGGTTGACTGAGCTCAGACTTTTCTCTCTGGAGAGAAAGAGGAAGAGAGGTGACCTGATCGAGGTGTACAAGGTAATGAGAGGCATGGATAGAGTCGATAGCCAGAGACTTTTCCCCAGGGCAGGATTGACTGCCACGAGGGGTCATAGTTTTATGGTGTTAGGAGGAAAGTATAAAGGAGACTGTATATTGACTGGGAACACTATAGTTCGAGTACTATAGATGGGTCAGTTTTTGTCCAGTGTGTGCAGGAGGGTTTCCTGACACAGTATGTAGACAGGCCAACAAGGGACGAAGCCACATTAGATTTGGTGCTGGGTAATGAGCCTGGCCAGGTGTTAGATTTGGAAGTAGATGAGCACTTTGGTGATAGCAATCACAATTCTGTTATATTTACTTTAGTGATGGAGAGGGATAGGTGTATACCACTGGGCAAGAGTTATAGCTGGGGGAATGGCAATTACGATGAGATTAGGCAAGATTTAGGGAGCATAGGATGGGGAAGGAAACTGCAGGGGATGCACACATTAAAAATGTGGAGCTTATTCAAGGAAAAGCTCCTGTGTGTCCCAGAAAAGTATGTACCTGTCAGGCAGGGAGGAAGCTGCAGAGTGCGGGAGCCGTGGGTTACAAAGGAGGTGGAATCTCTGGTCAAGAGGAAGAAGAAGGCTTATGTTAGGATGAGATATGAAGGCTCAGTTAGGGTGCTTGAGGGCTACGAGATAGCCAGGAAAGACCTAAAGAGAGAGCTCAGAAGAGCCAGGAGGAGACATGAGAAGTTGTTGGCGGATAGGATCAGGGTAAACCCTAAGGCTTTCTATAGGTATTTAAGGAATAAAAGAATGTCGAAAGTAAGATTAGGCCCAATCAAGGATAGTAGTGGTAAGTTGTGTGTGGAGTCAGATGAGATAGGGGAAGTGCTAAATGAATATTTTTCAACAGTATTCACTCTAGAAAACGACAATGTTGTCGAGGAGAATACTGAGATACAGGCTACTAGACTAGGTGGGATTGAGGTTCACAAGGAAGAGGTGTTAGAAATTCTACAGAGGGTGAAGATAGATAAGTCCCTTGGGCTGAATGGGATTTATCTTAGGATCGTCTGGGAAGCCAGGGAGGAGATTGCCAAGCCTTTGGCATTGATCTTTAACTTGTCATTGTCTGCAGGAATAGTGCCAGATGACTGGAGGATAGCAAATGTGGTTCCCCTGTTCAAGAAGGGGAGTAGAGACAACCCTGGTAATTATGGACCAGTGAGCCTTACCTCAGTTGTTGGTAAAGTGTTGGAAAAGGTTATAAGGGACAGGATTTATAATCATTTAGAAAAGAATAAATTGATTAGGGATAGTCAGCATGGTTTTGTGAAGGGAAGGTCATGCCTCACAAACCTTATTGAGTTCTTTGAGAAGGTGGCCAAACAGGTAGATGAGAGTAAACCGGTTGATGTGGTGAATATGGATTTCAGTAAGGCGTTCGATAAGGTTCCCCACAGTAGGCTATTGTACAAAATGCAGTGGAATGGAATTGTAGGAGATACATCAGTTTGGATCAGAAATTGGCTTGCTGAAAGAAGACAGAGGGTGGTAGTTGATGGGAAATGTTCATCCTGGAGACCAGTTACTAGTGGTGTACCGCAAGGGTCGGTGTTGGGTCCACTGCTGTTTGTCATTTTTATAAATGACCTGGATGAGGGCGTAGAAGGATGGGTTAGTAAATTTGCAGTTGTCACTAAGGTCGTTGGAGTTGTGGATAGTGACGAAGGATGCTGTAGGTTGCAGAGAGACATAGCTAAGCTGCAGAGCTGGGCTGAGAGGTGGCAAATGGAGTTTAATGCAGACAAGTGTGAGGTGATGCACTTTGGTAGGAGTAACCGGAAGGCAAAGTACAGGGCTAATGGTAAGATTCTTAGTAGTGTAGATGAGCAGAGAGATCTCGGTGTCCATGTACACAGATCCTTGAAAGTTGCCACCCAGGTTGACAGGGTTGTTAAGAAGGCATACAGTGTTTTAGCTTTTATTAATAGAGGGATCGAATTCCGGAACCAAGAGGTTATGGTGAAGCTGTACAAAACTCTGGTGCGGCCACAATTGGAGTATTGTGTACAGTTCTGGTCACTGCATTATAAGAAGGATGTGGAAGCTTTGGAAAGGGTGCAGAGGAGATTTACTATGATGTTGCCTGGTATGGAGGGAAGGTCTTACGAGAAAAGGCTGAGGGACTTGAGGCTGTTTTCATTAGAGAGAAGAAGGTTGAGAGGTGACTTAATTGAAACATATAAAATAATCAGAGGGTTAGATAGGGTGGATAGGGAGAGCTTTTTTCCTAGGATGGTGACGGCGAGCACGAGGGGGCATAGCTTTAAATTGAGGGGTGAAAGATAGAGGACAGATGTCAGAGGTGGTTTCTTTACTCAGAGAGTAGTAAGGGAATGGAACGCTTTGCCTGCAACGGTAGTAGATTCGCCAACTTTAGGTACATTTAAGTCGTTATTGGACAAGCATATGGACGTACATGGAATAGTGTAGGTTAGATGGTCTTCAGATTGGTATGACAGATTGGCACAACATCGAGGGCTGAAGGGCCTGTACTGTGCTGTAATGTTCTATGTTCTATGAGACGCCAGAGGTAGGTTCTTCACCCAGAGAGTTGTGAGCGCATGGAATAGTTTACCAGTGGTAGTCATGGAATCAGAGTCATTAGTGACATTTAAGCGACTGCTGGACATGCACATGGACAGCAGTGAATTGAGGGGAATGTAGGTTAAGTTATTTTATTATTGGATTAGGATTATTCCACGGCACAACATCGTGGGCCGAAGGGCCTGTACTTTTCTATGTTCTATGACCTAACCACTCTTTTACGCAGTTCCAGAATAACCTCCCCTACCTTAAACTCTGTACCCAGGCCAATAAAGGCAAGTTTCCCATATGCCTTCTTAACAACTTTATCTACCCATCCTGCTACTTTAATAGGCAGGTGGACATGCACACCACACTCTCCTTGATTCTTCATGCTCACAGGGTCCTACTGTTCATCATATATTCTCTTGCCTTGTTTGTCCTACCCCAGCACATCACCTAACACTTAACCAGACTGAATTCCATTTCCTACTGGTCAGCCCATTTGACAAACCATCGATATCCTCCTCTGATCTAAGGCTATCTTCCTTACAATTTACCAGCCCACCAGTTTTTGTGTCATCTGTGAACTTACTGATCAACCCTGCTATGGTCAGGTCAAAGTTGTTTATAGAAACCGCAAACAGCAAGGGCCCCATCACTGATCCCTGTGAAACCCTGCTGAACACAGTCTTCCAGTCACAAAAACATCCCTTGAACATCCCTCTGTTTCCTCCTCTTCAACCAATCCTGGATACAATTATCCACATTTCTTTGGATTTCATAGAGTCATAGTCTGCACTAACCATGTTCCCAAACTAAACTTGTCCCACCTGCTGCATTTGACCCATACCCTGCCAAACCTTTCCTGTTCATGTACTTATCCTAATGTCATTTAGACTTTGTAACTCTATCTGGGTCCATCACTTCCTTTGACAGTTCATTCCACACACTAATGTCTCTGGTAAAAAAGTTGCCCCCCATGTCCTTTTTAAATCTTTCTCCTCTCACTAACAGGCTTTTACCTTTGCTGTCAGAATCCCATGCAGGGCAACCTTGCTGAAGTCCAGGCAGACAATGTTGAATGCATTATCCTGATCTATACACCTGCTTCCCTTTTCGAAAGATTCAATCAACTTGGTCAGACATGACTTATCTTTAACAAAGCCATGCTGACTGTTCTTGATTAACACCTGCCTCTTGAAGGTCAGATTAATTATCTCCTTCAGAATTGCATCCATTAGTTTCCCCACTGGTTAGACTGGCTAGCCTGTAGTTTCCTGGTTTATCTCTTGCTCCTTTCTTAAATAATGGTGTCACACTGGCTGTCCTCCAATCCCCTTGCACCTCTCCTCTGTCTACAGTGGAATTGGAAATTATTGCCAGCATTTCTGTTATCTCCTCCTTTGCCTTTTTATTTATTTCACTTATGGGACATGGGCGTCACTGGTTTGCCAGCCTTTATTGTCCGTCCCTAATTGCCCTTGAGAAACTGGTGGGGAGCTGCCTTCTTGAATCGCTGAATTCCATGTGCTGTAGATAGAGCACAATGCCCTTGGGGAGGGAATGCCAGGATTTTGACCCAGCAACAGTGATGGAACAGCGATACGTTTCCAAGTCAGGATGGTGAGTGGCTTAGAGTCAAACATGCAGGTGGTGGCATTCCCATGTATCTGCTGCCCTTGTTCTTCTAAATGAAAGTGGTTGTGAGTTTGGAAGGTGCTGTCTAAAGTTATTTGGTGAATTTCTACAGTGCATCTTGTAGGTAGTACACATCAATGCTACTGATCACTGGTGGTGGAAGGAGTGGATGTTTGTGGAGTAGTGCCAACCAAGTGGATTGCTTTGTCCTGGGCAGTGACAAGCTTAAGTGTTGTTGGAGCTGCAGTCATACAGGCAAATGGGGAGTATTCTGTCACATTCCTGAGCCTTGTAGATGGCTGTCAGTGTTTAGGGAGTCAGATTGAGTTACTCACCGCAGTATTCTGAGCCTCTGACTAGCTCTTGTAGCCACTGTAGTTGAGTTTTTAGTCAATGGTAACCCTAAGGATGTTGACAGTGTGGGATTCAGTGATGGTAATGACACTTAATGTCAAGGGGTAGTGGTTAGATTGTCTCTTAATGGAGATGGTCATTACTTGGCATCTGTGTGGCATGAACATTACTTGCCAGTTGTCAGCCCAAGCCTGGATATTATAATGCTTCCCTCAACAGTCATAGAATCTCTACTGAGTGGAAACAGACCCTTCAGCCCAACAAGTCCACACCGCCTCTCCAAAAAGCAGCCCACCCATATCCATTCCCCTACCCCTGTATTTCCCATGTCTAACCCACTTAACCTAAACATCCCTGGGCACTATGGCTATGCTACATTGTCCAGTCCACCTCACCTGCACATCTTTGAACTGTATAGGACATAATGGGAACTGTTGATGCCAGAGAATCCAAGATAATAAAGTGTGAAGCTGGATGAACACAGCAGGCCTTGCAGCAACTCAGGAGCACGAAAGCTGACATTTCGGGCCTAGATGAAGGGTCTAGGCCTGAAACGTGAGCTTTTGTGCTCCTGAGATGCTGCTTGGCCTGCTGTGTTCATCCAGCTTCACACTTTGAACTGTGACAGGAAGCGAGAGCATCTGGAGGAAACCCACGCAGACACAGGGAGAATGCACAAACTCCACACAGACAGTTGCCCCAGGTCCCTGGTGCTGTGAGCAGAAGTGCTAATCACTGAGCCACCAGACTGTCCAAAAATCTGTAGAGATGCCAGGGAATTCTTTTATCATCTGCAACCTTCCCAAACATACCTCCTTTTTTCACATCCAAATCATTTATACAAATGATAAGAAGCAGAAGACCCGGTCTGGGATATATTTCATTCAGTCATAGAAATTAATCTACTTTTAAGCTTGCCAGTTCAGTTAGAATCTTGTTTCTGTCTCTGCCAAGTTCTCTAAATATATCATAGTCCTTCATCCTGATTACTCGTATTGTCCCTTCCACTAGTGAACACTGACACAAAGTATTCATTTAGATCCACAACTATATTCACTGGTTCCATGCTCAAATTACCACTACAGTCCTTAACTGGGTCTAATCTTTCCTTAGTAATCCATTTATCCTTAATGTACTTGTAAAATTACTTAGGATTTTCCTTTACTTTATCTGTCATTATTCTTTCCTGCCTGCCTTTTTGTTTTCCAAATTTCCTTTTTAAGCTTCACCTTTCGTATTATGCAGTCCTCTGGGGCTTCTGTTATTTTGAGCTTTTAGTACTTGCTATAAGTCTCCCTTTTTTCTCTTCATCCAATCAAGTATATCCGTTGGAGTTGTTAGTCCCACCCTTTGTTTTTATTGGAATGTTGGCCCTATGCTCTCCGGATTTCTTTCTTGAATGCGTTCCACTGTTCTGATCTAGATTTACTAAAGTATATGCTCCCAGTCCACGCTGACCAAATCACACCTAATCTTATTAAAATTGGCCGTCACCTAGTTGGAATTTTGATTTTGGGCCCATCACTGGACTTTTGATGACAATATTGAATCTATTGGAGTTATGATTGGCATCTGCAAAATGCTCCCCCACCAACATTTCAACCATTTTCTCAGTTCTATTACGTAAAACTAAGTCCAGGACTGAATCCACTGCAAATCACTCAATCTTCCTACACCCCAGCTCCCTACCAACACGTCCCCACCACCAGCACTGCATCCCATGACGACCACCACCCCCCCACCCCAACCCCACCCACATACACACACAGTCCAAAGGACCTTCTACATACTGGCTTAAAAAACTCTCATTGGTTAACGAACCAAGGTTCAAAATACATGTAAGTCAAGTTGGCTGATTCTGCAAGGAGCTGCTCCTCCAATTACGATGCTTTCCCGAATGTGTAGATGATAGAGAAACAGTCTGTGATTAAAGGAGCAGTGAGCAGTCAGTGCCAGGCTCATCCTGAAGCTTGAACTCCAATGGCAACAGCAGCAGCTCAGTTGGAAGAAGGAAGCAGAGAAAATAGGCTTTGAGGGAGAGGCTGCTGACTGGCAGGGCATGGGGAACAACAGCTGCATAACAGATGGTCAGAAGAATGAGAGGTTACTGCCATTGAGTTATGCCAAGGGTATAAGGAAAAAGGTTGGCAGTTGGGTATAGGAATGTGGAGCAGGGAAAGCTTTTGGGGGACTGTGGGCAAAAGAAGCTCCCAACTGGAGGTGATGTCTGCACGTGATGGAAGACAGCACATCATGGTATCTTCACAGCTGTTGTGAACCCCTCATTCACAGGAATCTTAAAATTTTCCAAGCCCAGTAGACAAATGCATTTCAGACTGTGAATAAGTGTGCATCTGGCTCAATCCCTATCTCAGGGTTCACACTCACAGGCTTCACCCACCGACACAGTCAACGTATATGTGCGCGAGTGTGGATGAGAGTGGATGTGGGAGAAATCCAAGACTGGGAGTGAGCGCGCACACACACACACACACACACACACACACACACACACACACACACACACACACGAATCGGGAAATAAGGAAATCCCTGACTGCAAGGCAATTTACTTTCATCCCCAGGTTTGTATGAATTCTGCTGAGGCTAGCTCAGACTGTACACCTTCAGAAACCAAAGCAAGGTCAGTGTTGATTAAATTCAACTCTTTCGCTTGGCCATGGTCTCAACCCCCTTCCCTATTGATCAGAATTTAGGGCTTATTCTATATCCCTTAAGCCTTTCTTCTTAAACAAATAGGCCAAGAAGTATTGAATGCTTCCCTCTTCTGCTTGGAATATTTTATTGGTCATCTTTGATATATATAAATTTTCTAAAATTATCAATTCACTACTTTGGCATTGCTTTCCTTTCCTGTGAATGCTTTTTTGTCATTTCTTCAAACCTCAACTGACAAACCTTTCCTTTCCGAAATTTGCTGATCAACCCCCTGCATGAGAAAAATAAGTTGCAATCTAGCCTCTCACACAAAAAAGATTGGTCACTCTGTTCTGATAGATGCCTGAATCTCAGACAAGAATGCATAATGAAGCTGAGGTGACAAATACAAGGTCTTTAAAAGTGATTCCTCTCCACAGAAACTGAAAGGACTTGGGGCATGCCTAGCTCCTCTACAAAGCAGGCCAGGTTGAGAGTGCAGGATTTGCAACCATATATGGCATAGCTGAAAATTGCCTATCCTGGAATTGAGTCCAGATGTCATTTTTATCCTTCTATGAAATCCCCTTGACATCATTAAAATCTATCCCTATCTTTCTAACATCGCATCTTACTTGTGCTACAATTGTTTTCATTGCTCTTTGCTGATCAGGTATAAGTGGGTTCACACATTGATGACAATTGGCAAGAATAGACAGCTTTTTGTTGGTCAACCCAAAATATCAAATAAACATGCCTGTGAAAGGCATGCACTTTTTGTATCCATTACTTTTACTTGCTTGTATCATATGGTTACTAGTGTTGCCACACATCAAGGGGATCACAGCCTTGAAGCCTGAAATTCATTTCTCGTCTTGTGAGACATATGTTTGTGTTGGCATCTGCTTCCACCGTATTGTCATCTTGTCAGCATTAAAGACTTGTTTGGGTCTTTATCCTTTTTCCTCAATAAGTTTCTGTAACTCCTCCGTATATACTTGGACAATGTCATGGTCTGCCTCGCCCTGTAAAATCACATAATGGAACAAATAATGTTTTCTGATGTTACCACACCATTCTCTGCTGGCTGCATATGTTTCTTTGCTTATCCCTCACAACAAATTTCCTCATGGAACACATTGTACAATTTCATACACTTGGCTTGAATTGATGCAAGGTTTATAGGAGCATTTTACTGATTCATGTCCTCTATCCACAAGCTTGATCCTCTTTCCATTTTCACCATAGCTTTGTCTCTAACCACGTGCACTACTTTTGCACTTGTTGGATCACTAAATGCTGCACATGCACAAGTGACTTTGCTTTTAGAGATAGTAGGAGCTGCAGATGCTGGAGAATCTGAGATAACAAGGTGTACAGCTGGATGAACACAGCAGGCCAAGCAGCATCAAAGGAGCAGGAAAGCTGACGTTTCAGGTCTAGACCCTTCTTCAGAAATGTTTGCTTTTGACTTGATTGAATGAATAGTTCATTCATGTGGCTCCACTTAAGCCTCTGTTCCATATATCTAAGATTTCTACATTTTGCGCTAATACGATCACTTCTTTCTTTTAAGTGTTTCAGGAATTTGAATAGCACTTGCTGATTTTATGTTTTGACATTTTTAGCAGTGAGTCAACACATTAAAAAGTTTGACCTATTGAATGGATCTCTCCAGTTGATCTCACTTGTAAGCATCGATTCCTTGTGACCTTTTGAATTGATATCGTGAGTTCTCCCTTTGGGATGACCTTGTGACTCATTAAGTCGATCTCGAATGTCGGCAGATCCTTGGATCGGAAATCAGCAGATAAGAAGAAGAATTCAGTAATGGTCCCCTAATTTATGAAAGGGTGTAAATATATTGGATGCAGTTCACACTATAGTTGGAATGGGCGGTTTGTCTCATAAGGAGAGCTCGGCTTGTATCCGCTGGAATGCAGAAGAGTGAAGGGGTATGGTAAACATTCAGGCAGTCCCCAGGTTGCAGGCCAGGCAGCATCAGAGGAGCAGGAAAGCTGACGTTTCGGGTCTGGACCCTTCTTCAGAAACCTTTCTTCAGAAAGGACCCAGACCCGAAACGCCAGCTTTCCGGCTCCTCTGGTGCTGCCTGGCCTGCTGTGCTCATTGAGCTCCACAGCCTGCATCGACAGTTCCTACTATCCCCCAGGTTGCAAGCTGGTTTTGTTCTTGTGTCCATTTGTATGCAATTTGGAACACAGTATCGGACAGTATAAAGCAGATGTTCATAAATATTAGCAACGTTTCTATCAGAGATAATGGGAACTGCAGATGCTGGAGAATCCAAGACAACAAAATGTGAGGCAGGATGAACACAGCAGGCCAAGCAGCATCTCAGGAGCACAAAAGCTGACGTTTCGGGCCTAGACCCTTCATCAGAGAGGGGGATGGGGTGAGGGTTCTGGAATAAATAGGGAGAGAGGGGGAGGCGGACCGAAGATGGAGAGAAAAGAAGATAGGTGGAGACAGTATAGGTCGGGAGGTAGGGAGGGCATAGGTCAGTCCAGGGAAGACGGACAGGTCAAGGAGGTGGGATGAGGTTAGTAGGTAGGTGGGGGTGCGGCTTGGGGTGGGAGGAAGGGATGGGTGAGAGGAAGAACCGGTTAGGGAGGAGGAGACAAGTTGGACTGGTTTTGGGATGCAGTGGGTGGAGTGGAGGAGCTGGGCTGGTTGTGTGGTGCAGTGGGGGGAGGGGACGAACTGGGCTGGATTAGGGAAGCAGTTGGGGAAGGGGAGATTTTGAAACTGGTGAAGTCCACATTGATACCATTAGGCTGCAGGGTTCCCAGGCGGAATATGAGTTGCTGTTCCTGCAACCTTCGGGTGGCATCATTGTGGCACTGCAGGAGGCCCATGATGGACATGTCATCTGAAGAACGGGAGGGGGAGTGGAAATGGTTTGCGACTGGGAGGTGCAGTAGTTTGTTCCGAACTGAGCGGAGGTGTTCTGCAAAGTGGTCTCCAAGCCTCCGCTTGGTTTCCCCAATGTAGAGGAAGCTACACCGGGTACAGTGGATGCAGGATACCACATTGGCAGATGTGCAGGTGAACCTCTGCTTAATGTGGAATATCATCTTGGGGCCTGGGATAGGGATGAGGGGGGAGGTGTGGGGGCAAGTGTAGCATTTCCTGCGGTTGCAGGGGACGGTGCCGGGTGTGGTGGGGTTGGAGGGCAGTGTGGAGCGAACAAGGGAGTCACGGAGAGAGTGGTCTCTCCGGAAAGCAGACAGGGGTGGGGATAGAAAAATGTCTTTGGTGGTGGGGTCAGATCGTAGATGGCGGAAGTGTCGGAGGATGATGCGTTGTATCCGGAGGTTGGTGGGGTGGTGTGTGAGAACGAGGGGGATCCTCTTTGGGCGGTTGTGGCGGGGGTGGGGTGTGAGAGACGTGTTGCAGGAAATACGGGAGACGCGGTCGAGGGCATTCTCGATCACTGTGGGGGGAAAGTTGCGGCCCTTGAAGAATTTGGACATCTGGGATGTGCGGGAGTGGAATGTCTTGTGGGAGCAGATGCGGCGGAGGCGGAGGAATTGGGAATAGGGGATGAAATTTTTCTATGTCGGGTCTTTAAAATTACACCCCGATTCTGGGATTAAGTATGTTTGTAAATCAGATGTTCGTACATTGACACGATGGTTGTGGAGTGTATGCTCCTTCTTCTGTTAATGTTTAAAAATTGGAATTTCCCTTTTTAAACAGGGGAATTTTTTGTTTTCTTTGAGGGGGCTGAGTGTTTTTGGAACTCTTCCTGAAAAGGTTCTGGGAGTACGAGGATTTTGCAAACAGAAACAATCGTCTGATGGAGCGTCTCTCGACCGGAAATGTTAACGAGGATTTCTCTGCACAAATGCTGCCTGCCAGAGTCGCTGAACTTTTCCAGTAACTTCTGTTTTTGTTTCTAATTTATAAGATCTGCAGTTCTTTCGTACTACCAGGACTGAGCCAAATTTTATTTAAGGTTGCAATCAGTTCAGCCATTATCTTACTGAATGTCCTCCTCCTACTCGTTATTGTTGGTTTGTGAACTCGTCTTTTTGACTCAGTGAATTTAAAATGAAGAATTGTTCCGGCTTCTTTGTTAAAAAATGTAACTATTCATTATTGTGCCACAGTCGCACTCGCTCTCGGACTGTATTGCACACAACATCCGCTTTTGTGCTCCTAAGATGCTGCTTGGCCTGCAGTGTTCATCCAGCTTCACACTTTCTTGTCCGCTCCGTACTATCCGTGTTGACCATTATGACCGTTGTTCGAGTTCGTCGTCGTAATCACTGCGTGTTCTGTCCCGAGAGCGCTCGCGATCGTTGTCATAGAAACAGTACCGGCGTCTTGAATCACAGTGGCTGGAGGTGGAGAAGAAAGTAATAGTTACTGCTCAGCTCCTGAAACCTCTTCTCCCGACCTTCCTCACACTGAGCTAACTCTTGTTTCTTTCGACCGGGACCGGTGAGAATTGCGTTACTTCTTGGTTTTTTTGTGTCTCTCGAACAACTTTGCACCTTCCAAACCACTTCAGAATTCTATGATTGGCAACTTTTACTATTCCTTTTTTCCATTTTAGCACTGAATCGCTAAGTTACTTAACTAAGGTCGCAAATATTTATATGTATAACGATTTTTAAAAATCCAATACTGACAATTGTTTGCAGTTATCAAGTAACTTACAAGCTCGACTGGCTTTATGAAATTCTTAAGTATGCTTCCCGAAGTCAATGATGAACTGATTTTTGTGGCTGAGGAAACTTTCTCTGAAGATGCGAACTATCTGATTTTTCAAAGTGGACTGCGGCATTGTAAATCTGAAATCAACAATGAGTCAGATTCTTAAATGTAGGCGAGAAAGGGAAGTTGAGACCAAAGCTGGAACAGCAACCATCTTATTGAACAGTAGAATAGATTTGAGAGAACTAGGGTATAACCCTTCTGAGGAAGGGTCACCGGACCCGAAATGTTAACCGTTTTTTCTCCTCCACAGATACTGCCAGACCTGCTGAGCTTTTCCAGCAACTTTGTTTTTGTTCCTGATTTACAGCATCCACAGTTCTTTTGGTTCTCATCAGGGTATAATCTTGTTTCTTAGCTTGTCGTAAATCACAATGCATTTTTTTGAAAACCCCAACATTGACATCTTTTGAAGTGTGGCTGCCACGTGGACCTGATTTAAAGGTTATTATCTATGTCATTGCTGTCAAATTTGAACTTCTAACTGTTGGCATGGAGTCGCATGCAGAGCTTTATCCTGACCAATTCCATTATGAACAAGACACTATTAATGAGGTACTAGACAGATGGAACTGATATAGGGGCTGTTGGTAATTGTAGCATATCGTCAATTTGAATAGCAGAATTAAACTGTAAAATCAGTTGAGTTGGTGAATAAAGTGCTGCATGAAGCTGTGAGAACTTGGTTGTGACAATGTTCATTACATATTTGTGTAAAGTTGTTTTTCAGTTTGTTTGCTAGGATTTTGGACTACAGAATCTTCAGCATAGGGTTCACGGAATCAATGAAAGTAACTGTTCCAAAAGTGTCATACTGGACTTGAAACATTAAATCTGTAACTCTCTCCACAGATGCTGAGAGACTTGCTGTGTTTTTCCAGCGCTTTGTGTTTGTTTCAAGGAAAGTAACCATCAACTTTGGCTTCAAACCTGCACTGTCAAGGAATGCTGTGATACTGATCCATACAGATGGTCTAGTAGAATAACAACCACCTCTTGGAGTAAGGTTCCCATTACTGCTTTCCTCATCTGCTTTAGAGATGGCTATTGTGTTCTAGGACTTACCTGTTGAAATTTACTATTACAAATTGCATCATATCTATAAATCCAGTTTAAAAGATAATCCAATTTTTCCAGTCTCAAAAATGAGGGATTTTTTGTGTTGACTTAGTATATAAATCTTGGCCCTTGATTCTCCAAGCTCTGAACTGAGAGCACTGCATGTTTGATCCTGCACTATCCTTTCCGTTACCCTGTAGCTGTTGCCTTTTTCTCATTAGTTGTGGAGTTGAAGTGACTTTTTCCCTATAGGGCCTTGGGAGCTCAGTTGTTTCAAGATTGACTTCACCGCCCTAAGTGAGACCTGGCAATGAGGGCAAAGCTAGCTCAAGGAACACAGTGGTTGCTACACCTTCTGCTGGAAAGTAAATCAGAACAAGACTGCTGTGTTGACAGTGTTTAAAAATGAACTCTTTATCAATCTCAGAGCCTCTCCATAAACAAATGCCTCTTGACTCTCACTCAACCTTGCCCAGAATCAATGCACTACAGTGCTCAGGACATATACCCACATGGTGGATGTTGCAGAGATGAGTCCAAAGAGGAATTTTACACCAAGCTCAACCAATCCCTGGCCCAAAATCCAACGGGCATCAAGCTAAGCCTCTTTAGTACTTCAACACCAATGCTGGAAAGAATACAGACAGGGTAGCAGGAGTTGAGATAGTGGTGAACTGTCCAGCATTTGGCTACTCACCCTTCCTAAGCTCCTGGACTAGTATTATAGACTGCTGTTGACTTACTATGCCACACTGTGACTGCCATAGTGTTAAGGGCGAAGATGGGATGGAATTTTTTTAAATGTGTTCAGGAAAGTTTCCTCAAGCAGTATAGAGAAGGTCCTAATCAGGAAGGGGCAAAAATCGACCTCCTCTTGGTAAGTAGGGCAGGACAGGCGACTGAGGCAACAGTGGGGGAGCACTTTGGGACCAGTGACCATAGTCCTATTAATTTTTAAATAGTTATGGAGAAGGACAGAACTGGTGCACAGGTTCAAGTTCTAAGTTGGGGCAAGGCAAATTTTGATGAAAGTAGATGGGAGCTTGCAGGGATTGATTGGAGTAGTTTTTTTGCAGGCAAAGGAACCACTGGCAAGTGGGTGGCCTTTGAAAGTGTAATAGTTAGAGTCTAAGGTCTATATGTTCCAACGAGGGTGAAGGGCAAGGTTGGCAGGAATAGGGAACCCTGGATGACAAGTGATATTGAGGCTTTGACCAGAAAAAAGAAGAAGGCATGGCTTACGAGCAGGCAGCTGGGATCAAGGGAATCCCTGGAGATATATAGGAGTACAGAAATTTACTGAAGGAGGAAATCAGGAGGGCAAATAGGGGGCATGAGATAGCTTTGACTGAGAACATTTGGGGTGAATCCAAAGAGATTCTTTAAGTATATTATAGGAAAATGAATAATTGGAGAGGGAATAGGACCCCTCAAGGACCAAAATGGACATGTATGTATAGAACCACAGGAGATGGATGAGGTCCTCAATGAATATTTCTCCTCTGCCATGGAGAAAGACTTGAAACTTTGGAACTTGGGGAAGCTAGTGGCAATGTCTTGGGAATAGCCCATATCACAGTAGAGGAGGTGTTACAAGTATTAGAATGTATGAAGGTAGATAAATTTCCTGGTCCTGACCAGATATATCCAAGAAACCTGCAAGATGCTAGAGAATAAATTGCGGGAGCCCTGGCAGATATATTTGCATCATCGTCAGCCACGGGTAAGGTCTGGAAGATGGGAGGGTAGCGAATATTGTGCTGTTATTCAAGAAGGGCTACAAAGAAATGCCTGGGAATTATAGACCAGCAAGCTGAACATCATTGATAATGGGAACTGCAGATGCTGGAGAATCCAAGATAATAAAGTGTGAAGCTGGATGAAGACAGCAGGCCAAGCAGCATCTCAGGAGCACAAAAGCTGACGTTTCGGGCCTAGACCCATCTCTGATGAAGGGTTTAGGCCCAAAACGTCAGCTTTTGTGCTCCTGAGATGCTGCTTGTCCTGCTGTGCTCATCCAGCTTCACACTTTATTAGCTTAACAACTATGGTGGGTAAGTTATTTGAGAAGATTCTGAGGGAGAAGGTACGCACATGCATTTGGAAAGACAGGATTTGATTAGGAGTAGTTAACATGGCTTTGTGTGTGGGAGATTATGCCTCACAAATTTATTAGAGTTTTTTGATGAAGTGACCAGGAAGGTTGATGAAGGCAGGTTGGTGGATGTAGTCTCCATGGATTTCACTAAGGCCTTTGATAAGGCTGCACAAGGTAGGCTGCCCTGGAAGATTAAATTAAATCCAGGAAGAGTGACAAACTGAATACACAATTGGCTTGATAGTAGGAAGCAGAGAGTAATAGTGGAAGGATGCTTGGCAGACTGGAGGCCTATGATGAGTGGTGTCCCTCAAGGGTCGTTGCTGGGCCCATTGTTTGTTATCTATATCATTGATTTGGATGAGAATGCACAAAGCATGATTAGAAAGTTTGCAGATGACACTAAAATAGGCGGTACTATGGACAGTGAGGAAGGTTATCAGAACTCACAGCAGGATCTTGATCAGCTGGTTAAGTGGGCAGAGAAATGGCAAATAACGTTTAATATAGATAAGTGTGAGGTGTTGCATTTTGGTAAATCAAATCAAGGTGGGTGTTTTATGTCGAATGCTAGGTCCTTAAGGAGTTTAATGGAACAGGGGGACGTTAAGAGTTCAGGTGCCTGGTTCTCTGAAAGTGGAGTCACAGGTAGACAGGGCACTGAAGAAGGCTTTTGGTGCACTGGCCTTCACCAGTCAGGGCTGAGGGTAGAGAAGTTGGGAAGTTATGTTGCAGTTGCATAGGATGTTGGTGAGGCCACACTTGAAGTATTGTGTTCAGTTTTGGTCACCTTGCTATGGGAAAGGTGTTACTAAATTGGAAAGAGTGAAGAAGAAATTTACAAACATGTTACCAGGATTCGAGGGACTGAGTAATAGGGAGAGGCTGGACAAGCTAGGACTCTTTTCTTTAGAAGACAGGAGACTGAGGGGGATCTTATAGAAGTGTATAAGATCATGAGAGGCATGGATAAGGTGAATGCACTCAGCCTTTTTCCAAGGGTTGAGGAATTGAGGACTAGAGGACATCAGTTTATGGTAAGAGGGGAAAGAATACAATGGAATCTGAGGGACTTTTTTACACAGAGGGTGGTACACATGGAATGAGCGGATGTGGTTGAGGTGGGTACATTAACAACATTTAAAAGGTGTTTGGATAAATACATGGATGGGAAAGGTTTAGAAGAATATGGGCTGAGTGCAGGGATATGGGGTCACTGTGGATGGACATTTTGGTCAGCATGGACCCATTTGGGCCAAAGGGCCTGTCTCTGTGCTGTAGGGCTCTATGACTCTATGACCCCCTGAGCAAAGGCAATCTTTCTTGACTTCAGGAATCATGACAAAATTCCTAACTGTGTATACGCTAAATGGCACAACAATATAGCAAGTAATACTGTCAGTATGCTATCACTAGCTGGGGGCCACTATCTAAAAAGGCAATGCAAGACAGGAATGCTGCAAGCAACCTGGTAGACTCAAAGCAAATGAGTATTATGACCACAAGCAAACAGGCTGGAGGTGCAGCCTTGTTCAGACCATTAGCTGGGAATGTGTCCTGGAAAACGTATTCAGTTCTCAGCTATGTTACAGTGATAGTTGCTGGTGCAACTCGAGGGGCAGCATCAAAATGCAGAAGCATACTGAAAGTGCATTGGAGATGTGCCATGAGGGTTCTTAGAGCATGGCATATGTCAGATGGCAATGTCAGTGAATGTTAGGTACATGTGGCTGCTTATCATAGAGCATATCCCAGACGTTTGTGTAAAGTATCCAATATGGAAGTCCTTTGGAGCAAACAGCAAACCAAAGTCACCGGGTACCCGTTATACCTTCCATGTGCTGAATTCTCGATGTCTAGTTTGTTAGGCGTGTTTGCTCAAATAAGAAGTTAATATTAAAAAGACAAGTAGTACTGTTTATAAGGCATTCAACAATCTCTGCTTCCTCTTAATTGGCTACTCATTGGTGCCTAGCAAGAAATTTACCTTGCCTTGACAGCTGTATGAAAAGTGCAGTGAGTTGACACTTGGATTGACCTTGCCTGCCTTCTCATGCAATTCTGCCACAAATCTTCCTAAAGTCCACTTTGTTCAGGCTCCTGTAAGATTCATTCCTCTGTCTTCAGTATAAACGTGCTTGACTCTGTTGCGCAACATGCTACCTGCCACCACTCAGCTCAAGTCTAACTTGGCTTGAAGTAGAGAAGGCAACTTATAAGGGACCACATATTTTCCTTTTTACACAATACATTTGAAACTGCTATTTGCTAAAATAGTACCAGTAGGAGTTATGTTTTTTTTCTGAGGTTGCACGGTGGCTCAGTGGTCAGCACTGCAGCCTCACAGTGCCAGGGACACAGGTTCGCTTCTAGCCTTGGGTGACTGTCTGTGTGGAGTTTGCACATTCTCCCCGTGTCTGCGTGAGTTTCCTCCGAGTGCTCCGGTTTCCTCCCACAGTCCAACGATGTGCAGGCTAGGTGGATCGGCCATGCTAAATTGCCTGTAGTGTTCAGGGGTGTGTGAGTTATAGGGGGATGGGTCTGGGTGGGATGCTTCGGGGGGGCGGTGTGGACTTGTTGGGCCAAAGGGCCTGTCTCCACACTGTAGGGAATCTAATCTAATCTAATCTAAACTTTAAGATCAGGAGAATTGTATGGAGTGCATTTTAGCTGTATACGATTGACACTGTATAAGACAGCGTAGCCTAATGACAGCTTGTGGATTAGTCCATCTGGAGTCTGTTAAAGATCTGTGAAAGCTGTGCACTCAGAAACATCAGAAGCCTGCAAGCAAGAAATAGTTCAGTGTGAAAACACACAAAAAAAGCTTAAATTCAAACACGATAAAAGAGTTGGGTTGAGCCAATTAACCTGGCTATTGAGTGGAAGATCATGACATGAATGATGTCATGTCATCATTCCTAAAATTTAAAATACTGAGCAATAACTAAGATGTTTGGATAAGCATAGAAATAGGAAAGGTTTGAAGGGATATGCACCAGGAGCAGGCAGGCGGGACTAGTTTGGGTTGGGATTATGTGCGGCATGGATTGGTTGGACCAAAGGGTCTCTTTCCATGCTGTATCACTGTATGACTCTATGTGGTCAGACTTTGTTTTTCCTACATCTCTCTTTTCTGCCCATAATTACATTTGTGTCACACTGATATTTATGAATGAATGTAAGCGCACTTAGGGTTTTAAAGGACAAAAACTTAGTAGTAAATTAATTAAATTTTTCACCAGTTGTTAAACAATATACTTGTTTACAATAAATAGAGTTATTTTTCTGTTAATGCACACTCTACCCTTAGAAGCGCACAATGGATATAATGTTCAATGTCCAACAACTGTAAGAGAAATGCAGAGGACGGTACCGATCCTTGTTCCTTACCTCTTAAATCTTAAAGCCTTAGACACTGTCAGATGCAAGGGATTATGAAGGGTTCTTCTCCATCCTGTCTGCCCTCAAACATTTATCATGTTTTCTGCCTGCTCCAGAAGGGCAAAGGAAACACTTAAAACATACCCTCAAAGCCACACTGGAAAAGTGCAACAGCCCCATCAACACTTGAGAAACCTGGCCCACGGCACCAAAGACAAGGGCAAGAATCTGAGAAAGATCATGCACCCAAGTCTCATGGCCAATTCCAAGCTGAGAAAGGAGCGAGTGACACCCATGCATTCTGTGCTACCTCTAGCAGAGACTGTAGGTCATGTATTGGAGTCTTTTGTCACCAGAGAGCTCATTTTTAATATGGAAGCAAGTTCCCTTCAATCATGAGGGACTACAGAAGGGAGAGAAGATGTCTACCTGCATTTCACCACTTCTTTAACTACAAAATGTTTTCCTTACAATAGAATATACTTTATTGTCATGTGCACTCAAATGAGTGCAGCATAAACTCTGTAATGTTGCCTCCCTGCCATCTAAGGTACAGGGCACCTTGGTACAGATACTTTAAGTATTATTACCGAATTGAAATAACAAAATAGAGGATTAGCATGGCAACAATAAAGTTCAGAAAACAAGGCATGCATTTGTAGGATAAGAAGTCCAAGGTGAGAATAAAATGTATCTTTAAAATACTCAAGTTATAGTCCTTTTTTTACTGAGCCCAGAACCGCTGGGCTTCAGAACATGAGGCCTTGTTGCTTCCATGTGTTGACCTCTCTCCTGGACCCACATCCCCGGCTGGCCTGGACTCGCTCTGCTCTCACTCTGGCCACAACTTGGCTCCTAGCTCAGTCCACGGGTGTTCTGCTGCCACTCCACCCATCACTCACTTCCAGGACTCGGCCCACTCTTGCTTTGCTCCTTGTCTGGGCTCTGGCCATGACTTGCTTCCGGAACTGGGCTAGCACTTGCTCTGCTGCCACTCTGGCCACGACTCGCTTCTGGGAATCGGCCCGCACATGCTGTCCTCATGCTGTGTACTCCGGCCATGACTTGTTTCCAGGACTTCACCCATACATGCTCTGCTCCTGCTCTGGCTGTGACTCAGACTCCGTTTTCCATGCCCTCCAGGTAGGGTACTTTAAGAAGTTAACGGCTGGGTAGGTTGGGAGTGGGGAAGAAAATCTGCAGCAAGAGGAAATAAGTGTAAGAAAAAGGAGGAGGAGCTGACGAGAAGAGGAACTTTGGCTGGAGTGTCTTATACTGCTGCCATTTTATCTGAAAATGGAAAGAATAGTTAGTCTCAATTTTTTTTAATCCCACAAATGCATGTTTTGTTTTCTGAACCTTATAATTAGAGTTAAGGCATCAAGCAGTGAGTGCAAGCTGTGATGCAGAAATATGCAGGAGTTTAAGACTTAGTTCTTGTGTTGGGTGACAATGACATTTCAAAATTTCAACAACCATATGCATACCAGTGGTTATGTTTTGCATCGTATATGTTGACTACTGTTTTTGAATGGATTTTTGAGGCTTAAAAAGTTGACTAATGTGTTGTTATTAATGGTATTCCTATCTATTGAATTTACTTTTACTTAATTTACGTGGCATTTGTTATAGACTAAATAAAAACCAAAAGAACTGCGGATGCTGTAAATCAGGATCCAAAACAGAAGTTGCTGGAAAAGCTCAGCAGGTCAGGCAGCATCTGTGAAGAAAAAATCAGAGTTAACACTTCGGGTCCGATGATCTTTCCTCAGAATTAGTCTGTAATTGTTTATTATAGACTATGTCTTCTTTATCCTGTACACTAGATTGGTTCCCGAGATGAAGGGATTGTAAAAGGAATAGAAATTCAGCAAGTTAGACCTATATGCATTGGATTTTAAAGATCAGAAGATGTTTTTATTGAAACATATAAGATGCTGAGGGCCTGTGACACCATAGATGCTGACAGGGTGTTTCCTCTTTAGAGGTATGGAATAGTACAGAAATAGGAGCAGGAATGAGAAAGTTTTATTGCTGGTGTATTTCCAACTTTTGAATGATGAAATTCCCCCTTATTTAATTCTTTCTTTGACCTCTCAAACTGCCATCTCCAACGTGGCCAAAATCAGGAGAAAATATTCTCAGCCTAGAAAATCTCTACGCATCATGAGGTGGGGAGCAAGACTCCAGAAAGCTTCATTTGGTCTTGCAGTAGTCTATATAGTTTGATGCTGTGACCCATTGTACCTGGAGGACGTGCTTTTCTGCTGGCCATTTGTTAGACCCAGAGAGTCTGGCAGCTCCAAGGCGAAGGGTGCAGTGGACCCCAAGTTTTGACAGGGTTTGGCAAGTCAGGGAGAACCTAGGATCCTCTGGGAAGCCATGGAGAAGACTGCCGAGCCTTTGGCATTGATCTTTAACTCGTCATTGTCTGCAGGAATAGTGCCAGATGACTGGAGGATAGCAAATGTGGTTCCCCTGTTCAAGAAGGGGAGTAGAGACAACCCTGGTAATTATAGACCAGTGAGCCTTACCTCAGTTGTTGGTAAAGTGTTGGAAAAGGTTATAAGGGACAGGATTTATAATCATTTGGAAAAGAATAAATTGATTAGGGATAGTCAGCACGGTTTTGTGAAGGGAAGGTCGTGCCTCACAAACCTTATTGAGTTCTTTGAGAAGGTGACCAAACAGGTACATGAGAGTAAACCGGTTGATGTGGTGAATATGGATTTCAGCAAGGCGTTCGATAAGGTTCCCCACAGTAGGCTATTGTACAAAATGCAGAGGAATGGAATTGTGGGAGATATAGCAGTTTGGATCGGAAATTGGCTTGCTGAAAGAAGACAAAGGGTGGTAGTTGATGGGAAATGTTCATCCTGGAGACCAGTTACTCGTGGTGTACCGCAAGGGTCGGTGTTGGGTCCACTGCTGTTTGTCATTTTTATAAATGACCTGGATGAGGGCGTAGAAGAATGGGTTAGTACATTTGCAGACGACACTAAGGTCGGTGGAGTTGTGGATAGTGACGAAGGATGCTGTAGGTTGCAGAGAAACACAGATAAGCTGCAGAGCTGGGCTGAGAGGTGGCAAATGGAGTTTAATGCAGACAAGTGTGAGGTGATGCACTTTGGTAGGAGTAACCGGAAGGCAAAGTACAGGGCTAATGGTAAGATTCTTAGTAGTGTAGATGAGCAGAGAGATCTTGGTGTCCATGTACACAGATCCTTGAAAGTTGCCACCCAAGTTGACAGGGTTGTTAAGAAGGCATACAGTGTTTTAGCTTTTATTAATAGAGGGATCGAGTTCCGGACCAAGAGGTTATGCTGCAGCTGTACAAAACTCTGGTGTGGCCACACTTGGAGTATTGCGTACAGTTCTGGTCACCACATTATAAGAAGGATGTGGAAGCTTTGGAAAGGGTGCAGAGGAGATTTATTAGGATGTTGCCTGGTATGGAGGGATGGTCTTACGAGGAAAGGCTGAGGGACTTGAGGCTGTTTTCGTTAGAGAGAAGAAGGTTGAGAGGTGACTTAATTGAAGCATATAAAATAATCAGAGGGTTAGATAGGGTGGATAGGGAGAGCCTTTTTCCTAGGATGGTGACGGCGAGCACGAGGGGGCATAGCTTTAAATTGAGGGGTGAAAGATATAGGACAGATGTCAGAGGTGGTTTCTTTACTCAGAGTGTAGTAAGGGAATGGAACACTTTGCCTACAACGGTCGTAGATTCGCCAACTTTAGGTACATTTAAGTTGTCATTGGATAAGCACATGGACGTACATGGAATAGTGAGGTTAGATGGGCTTCAGATCGGTATGACAGGTCGGCACAACATCGAGGGCCGAATGGCCTGTACTGTGCTGTAATGTTCTATTGTGTAGGGGTTTTTCTTAGAGACATTCACCTCTAGCAGGTTATAAATCAATAATTAGTGTTCCCGTTCCATCAGGAGATACCTGAGATAATAAGTTGGTGTTGACTTCTGAGATGTTTTGGCAGGTTGCTGAGTCCAGTCATGAGATTTTTCATAGCAGACATGTTTGGGCTCTTTATTGTGATGATAAATACATGTATTAAAGTTTTTTTTAAAAAACTGTTCATGACACAAAATACAGAACATAGTTTCAAGATAAGGGGTATCCAATTTAAAATGAGCAAGAATTTCTTCCATCAGAGTTGTTAATCTTTGGAATTTTCTTCCCCACAAAGTACTTAAAAGTAGTGAGTTGCTGACAATATTCAAAGTCAGAAATCACATGATCCCAGGTTATAGTCCAACTAGGTGAAATGACTTCACCTGATGAAGAAGCAACGCTCTGAAAGCTTGTGATTTCAAATAAACCTGCTGGACTATAACCTGATGTCATGTGACCTCTGACTTTGCCCCTCAGTCCAACACTGGCATCTCCACACATGACCATATTCAAGGCTAGTTTACAGAGATTTTTAATCTATAAGGGAGTCGACTGTTACATAGTCACTAGTGGGGCAAGCTAGTGGGTAAGGGTTCCATACCTCATAAATTGGGAGGTGTAACAGCAGGAAGGGCATCAGGTTGTGAAACCACTCACCAAATCTAAAAATAATGATTGATATGAAGGTGATAAACTAGTATTGTGGTGACTCCGGTGAAAGGGAATGCCCAATCAAACAATCAACTAAGGAGTTCAAGGGAGGAATAGCAGGAAAATGGACTTAACTCTATAATTTAGCGACTATTTTATACATCGGTGAAAGAGGCTCAAGTGTCCAGAAATCTAGTTCACTGGTTTCTTATGAGTTGAAATTGCTTTTCAGCTTTTCTTAATGTCTCACTATTTTTGACCTACTTTCCTTCTGCCCAAATATTTCCCTCTAATTATCCCACTGCCTTAAAATTTCAACTATATTCAATTTTCCATTGTTCTTGTAATCTCTGCATCTATCCTAACTTATGAACAGTTTTTCCCAGAAAGTTGAGTGTTATCATTGCAATTAAATTCTAGTAAGATTTATGTCATTTCTTATTCTTTCTTAAGATGGAAATTGGCCAAATATTTGACTACAGGTTGAAAAGGTTGAGTAAAAACCAAAAGAACTGCAGATGTAAATCAGAAACAAAAATAGACTGCTGGAAAAGCTTAGCAGGTCTGGCAGCATCTGTAAAGATAAGTTAATGTTTTGGGTCGCGAGACTCTTTCTCAAAACTCATTAAAATGTTAATTCTATTTGATTAAGTATCATCTGCTGCCAAACCCACCACATGGAGAGTACAAGATTCTGCCCTCTGTCTTCTTGTTTTGCTGTCACAATTTAACTAAGTAGTAGAGTGTAGAGCTGGATGAACACAGCAGGCCAAGCAGTTTGGCCTGCTGTGTTCAGCCAGCTGTACATCTTGTTATCTCAGATTCTCCAGCATCGGCGGTTCCTACTGTCTCCTTGACTAAGTAGTATTCTGGTTTTATCTGTTCAATATCAATGACTATCACCTCTTTGTCCCCTTTTAGCATATTAAATTCTGGTCTAGAATGTCCAGATTCTGTGCTGTATATTCACCATAATTCAAGTACAAGGAAACATATTGGTGGTAGAGGACTTAAAAAAAGATTTCTACTGGGATTCTTAACTGGTGGAAGGATAAAGAGGAAATAGAAATTTTGCCATGTATTAAACTTTATATGTTGCATTCTCTGTTCACAGGTATTCAATAGTGACGGAATTTTCTGGCTATCCAACTATAAAGTTAAAATGTCTGTAGTTGAAAAGCAATGTTCAACTGATACACAAGCCAAAATGCAGGAACAGCTGCAAAATTGCAATTTGCCACCCAATAGGCAATTTCAGAGACCCACGGCACGGTGAGTGTTTGTTGTAATAACATGTTGGATGAGTTTTCTATTTCCATTACAATGCTGCCAGAATTAGTACAAAATATCAACTTGCCCTGCTTAAAATATATGTGAAAATAAGCTAAATAATTTTTAATGGAAGTTGCATATGTTTCATATTTATATCAGTCTTTTGCACAAAACAAAGATCGTTTTATTCTAATTGAGTTTATACTGATGAGCATATACAGTATACTCAATTTCACAAGATGTGAAAGTCCATTTGATCCGTATGTGTTATTCTACATGAAAAACCCTATAGTTTCCCGATTGTGGCATCAGTGATTAGTGTTTTCCACTTTTATATTTCTTAGTAAATTGATCTTTTTGTGTGTAGTGACACTGTTGCGAATCTTATTTGACCTTTTAGTAATGTGAACCAATGGGCAGAATTTTGTGGAAGCTATGGGCAACATGACCACTAGCTAGAGAGCTGTCAAAGTTCCCACATTGTCTCTGCCTCTTTCTGGAAAGGCCCACCACGTCTTGAGCCTCTCAGGCAATTTTCAGGCCACAATGGGCCTTCCTCTAGGATTAAATACCCCAGGGACTGAAATGTGTCTGCCATCAGCCATCAAACACCAAACGCCATCAGCTTCTAAACCAAGTAAGTTCCTCCCTGACCAGCCCCTCCTCCCCCCCTCCCAACCAAAGCCCCTGGAACTATAGACATCTGACTGGAGGCCTCCTCTCACTGCTGCATTATTACCAGTAGCAGCAGAATGAGGCCTTAAGTTGGCAATAGTTGATACTTAATTGCTTAATCAAAATGGAGGTGGGAAGGTGGCAGGGTCCTGTCCTATCTGATTAAATGTCCTTCTGCACAGTACTAACCACAATGGAGGATACAAGATTCTAACCTATATACTCTCGTTCACTCTCAATATTTAATCAAGCAGCATTCTGGATTTATCTGTTTGATATCTATGACTATCACCTCTTTGCCCCTTTCAACATTTTAAAAATATGAAGGTAGTGATGTTTAGTTTGAAGATCAGTCATGATCTTGTTGAATGGCAAACTAGCCTTTGGGGGCTGAATATTCTACTCTTGAGACTAATTACTATGAGGTTAATTTCAGAGTTACATATTGCAAGACATTTCGCCCCCATCAGCAGCAGGTTTTTGGAGACTTGAGTGCATTCATGATGACTTGGGTGCATGTGGCTTCCAGTGCAGTATGCATGTCGAACTGCTGGAGCATGGTATGATGTCATTTCTGCTTGCACATTCCAGATTTTGCATGACTATACAATGCTGTGAAGATAATGTTGTGCTTTATTGAGGCATTTTACAGTGGGAAATAGAATAAAATATGTGAAAATCATTCATGTGTTGCCACGGCACAGCACCATTTTGATAGTTCAGGAATAAGAAGAAAAATGAAAATGCACCACTTAAAGAGAAATCCTTCTATGACTCATCTCACTACTGAGCTCACCTTGAAATCACCTTGCTGCCTTCTGCCAGTGCTTTGCTGCCACCAGCATTGGACCTAGCCAACCTTAACTGAACTTCAGGCACCATATTTTCTGCTGGGCCTGTTTTGCTGATGTCACCTCCGCTAATGTAGCAGCTTCTCTCCCACGCTGGGCTTGCTGTCTGCAGCCCCCACTTAGGAATAGCAGATGTCGGTGCCATCCAAACTCTTCACAGAAGTAGGTAAGGTAGAACTAAGAAAACAAGTGGACTGAGTAGACAAACCCTGAGCCAGGAGCCCTACTCCGCTGCTATGTTTGGCTCTGAAGACTCAATTCCGTATGAACATTGCATTCTGCATTAGTTGAATGTGTGTCATTAGAGATTAGCACATGCAAAGGACTGCAACATCAGCAGATTTAACCTGAAATTGCACATTTTAATGCAGCCGCCAAAACATTAGAAAATTGAACGATGTCTCCACCCACGAGGGAATCCCAACCACTGAGCTATCAGACCACAATATTTCTGGACTCTTTCTGCGATGAGTATTGAAGTACTGAAATGTGAGTAGTTCAAAAAGTGGAACTTCATTTTCAGTAGACCAGTCACCTGATCTGTGATTGTCCTTTTTGAGACGTAGGTGACATTCTTACAGTCTTTGGTGGTATCTTGTGGATTTCTAGCTAGTGACATCAATGAGTCTTCTGCAGTTGTTCCCAGTGTTGAAACGGTCATTATTTTATTTTTATTGATTTTTGTTTGGAATGGTGAACTGTGAGCCAGAAGGTGAAGGTGAACTTTAAGTTGTGAATAACAACTTGTTTTTAAAAAATAGAGTAAAAATGAGGCCAGGCCTGGAGGTTAATTATAGATTTATTCTTGGTAGATCTTTGGATTTAACTGGGGCCCTACAGGGAGCCCAGCGTCATCCAGTATAACAATGAGAAAACAGTGTTTGTGTTGGGTTGGAACTGTGTTTAAGTCAGAAGGATTGTAGCTACCATAGCTACAGGAAGGAGGTCTGATAGACTGGTCTGCATTGACTGGTGTCTTCAGAAACCAAGCAAAATGCAAGCCTATGTGCCTTTGATATTACGGATTGTGGAAACAGCTTAAGTGAATTGGCCAGGTAATCTAGTGTGGAGCTGGAGGAACACAGCAGGTTCCATCGTCAGCAGCTGTTACTATCTCTGGGTCCATTAATCTCTTTTATTTTTCTTTTGATTTATTCCTTAACTGTATCTGTTTATCTGTCTGCCTGTGTGTGAAAGGGGGCTAGAATCAAAGAAGACTGAATTTAAATCATAGGCATTAATTAGATAATAAAATGTGAGGCTGGATGAACACAGCAGGCCAAGCAGCATCTCAGGAGCACTGAGATGCTGCTTGGCCTGCTGTGTTCATCCAGCCTCACATTTTATTATCTTGGAATCTCCAGCATCTGCAGTTCCCATTATCTCTGGCATTAATTAGATAACCTTGTTGAATTTTGTTAAAACTACTGTATTACCAATAAATTGTTAATTCTTTTGTTAAGCTGTAAATTTTCTGTCTAGTATTGGTTATTCAAGCTGGCTGGTTAGAACCATTGCGACATTTTTGAGCGTCATTAGTATTCTGATTTTATTGTGTTTTTAATACAGGGATAAGGAGACTGATTATGATTTGGCTGTCTGTCTCCAAGTTGTAACAACTTCATCCAAGGAACCAACTTACCATTCATTGAAGTGACTCAAACACTGTGGAAATTGAAAGCAGGAGAGAATTAGTCATTGCGAGAGTTCCCTGGATTGCAGTTACAAATCTGAATTAATTGTTCTGAGTGATTACAGTTCGTTTGCATATTCATAGAATTAATACCTTTCCAGTTACTCAGTGCACGTGGCTACTTCAAGGGAGCTGTCATTGTTGCATCAACACAGTTAGTAGACCCGCAGGAATTCTGTGCAAAAAGAAAAAATTGATTGCTATGGCTGCCTCACTAGGAATCCAAATGCAAATTCAGAAAATCAGGAGCTTTTTCTGAAAAGGCCATTTGTTATCTTCTGATGTACTTGTGTGTGTGGCTGACTGGAATTTCCCATACCTCTCTCAGTTTAGCCCAGAGAACCAATATCTTTAAGGAGACCAATGTGGGATTGCTTCCTAATTCAACCTCACCTATCTGCACGTAACTGCAGCATCTGCACTAAATCCAATTTTAGGCTAATCTGTATCATTCCACTGGTTTCTGGTTGGAAGCTTTTTGCACCTGTGGAACGTCTGTTGCCACTTTCTCGCTGGTCGATGTTGAACCATCTGTACCATTTATATAGTATATTCTTTGGATCTTTCTCTTGCGACTGATCAGCCACCAGGAAGACCTGAAGCTAGTAACAGTTTACCTCTAGCCTCCTCCTAGCTCTCTGATGAAGGGCCTTGGCCTGAAACGTCAGCTTTTGTGCGCCTGAGATGCTGCTGGGCCTGCTGTGTTCATCCAGCCTCACATTTTATCATCAAAGTGAAGCCTGTCATTGAGATCCGCAAGGTGATTGTTCTTACTGTTCACATATCCATGTACATGGTGTAAGAGCAGATTGACTCCAGTAATGGATCCTCCATGTATCCTCCCTCTGACACTATGGAGCTTCCCTCCGTTACCCCTGAGACTCATTCAAGAAAGCCTTCAGTGATAATGGGAACTGCAGATGCTGGAGAATCCAAGACAATAAAATGTGAAGCTGGATGAACACAGCAGGCCCAGCAGCATCTCAGGAGCACAAAAGCTGACGTTTCGGGCCTGGACCCTTCATCAGAGAGGGGGATGGGGTGAGGGTTCTGGAATAAATAGGGAGAGGGGGGAGGCGGACCGAAGATGGAGAGAAAAGAAGATAGTTGGAGAGGAGAGTATAGGTGGGGAGGTAGGGAGGGGATAGGTCAGTCCAGGGAAGACGGACAGGTCAAGGAGGTGGGATGAGGTTAGTAGGTAGGAGATGGAGGTGAGGCTTGGGGTGGGAGGAAGGGATGGGTGAGAGGAAGAACAGGTTAGGGAGGCAGAGACAGGTTGGACTGGTTTTGGGATGCAGTGGGTGGGGGGGAAGAGCTGGGCTGGTTGTGTGGTGCAGTGGGGGGAGGGGACGAACTGGGCTGGTTTAGGGATGCAGTAGGGGAAGGGGAGATTTTGAAACTGGTGAAGTCCACATTGATACCATATGGCTGCAGGGTTCCCAGGCGGAATATGAGTTGCTGTTCCTGCAACCTTCGGGTGGAATCATTGTGGCACTGCAGGAGGCCCATGATGGACATGTCATCTAAAGAATGGGAGGGGGAGTGGAAATGGTTTGCGACTGGGAGGTGCAGTTGTTTGTTGCGAACTGAGCGGAGGTGTTCTGCAAAGGGGTCCCCAAGCCTCCGCTTGGTTTCCCCAATGTAGAGGAAGCCGCACTGGGTACAGTGGATGCAGTATACCACATTGGCAGATGTGCAGGTGAACCTCTGCTTAATGTGGAATGTCATCTTGGGGCCTGGGATGGGGGTGAGGGAGGAGGTGTGGGGACAAGTGTAGCATTTCCTGCGGTTGCAGGGGAAGGTGCCGGGTGTGGTGGGGTTGGAGGGCAGTGTGGAGCGAACAAGGGAGTCACGGAGAGAGTGGTCTCTCCGGAAAGCTGACAGGGGAGGGGATGGAAAAATGTCTTGGGTGGTGGGGTCGGATTGTAAATGGCGGAAGTGTCGGAGGATAATACGTTGTATCCGGAGGTTGGTAGGGTGGTGTGTGAGAACGAGGGTTTTTTTTCTTCACGGAGAGAGACTTGAGTGTGTTGGTGGGTTTGTGGGGTACCATGATGCCAAGAATTCTGAGTAGTCTGGCAGTCATTTCCGAGATGTCTTTGATGTAGGGGAGAGTGATTATGGTTTCTGGGCATGTTTTGTCTGTTTGTGTGGGTTTGTTGCTGAGAACTCGGCGGACTGGGTACCCAATGAACACAGTCCACCGAGTTCTCAGCAACAAACCCAAACAAACAGACAAAACGTGCCCAGAGCAAACTTACACCCAGTGTTTATGGATGATGTGCTGTTGTCTTCAATTATTTTACACACAAGTTATTTACTATATCTTGAAATATTTTAGACATAGAGTTTGGAATCTTGGTCCAATTGTATTTCTGTTGGCAGTCCATTACAAGTAAAATGTTGAGATGACTTTTTCACTGCTACTTTTTCTGCGATTATCCTCAAACCTTATTAAATGGATCTTCCAAAACTGGTATTGGTATTAGCAGTGTTGATTTGAGGTTTTCTCACTGCCTGTCATGTATAGGGTATTTGAAAACAACACCACAACCTCATGAAGACTTGCATCCAAATACCTATTTATCACTGCTTGAATTTTCCATATGCCGATGTGGCATTCCAGAAGAATTCTATGGGCTGCTAGTAACCTCTTGCCAATATCTGAGCAGTATTGTATTTGATTAGCAATCTTTTGCAGGTCATCTTCACATCTGTGAGGAAGTCACACCTAGCAAGGGTGTGGGAACCAGGGGAGAATATTAGAATACAATGCCAGGTGCACAAGATGCTAGGATAGGCAGATGCCTCTAAGATAGAGAATTGTAAGTTAATGTTTGGAGTTGGAATAAGAGAGAAAGCAATAAAGGTTACATTGCATGTATGTGAATATGCTGCGGATTTCTAATAAGGCTAGGGAGTTACAAGTGGGGAATATGGCTTGTAGGAGGGAGAGCTTGAATATGTTAGTGAATACCTCCCCCAGCTGGTTCACATAGGATCTAAGTGCTTGGCTGGGCCCAATACTTTCCTTGGGCTGACTCCCAGGAAGACCGGTCTGACATTTGCAGTGGGCACAGGTGCGCCCGGGTAGGTTTCAGGATAGGTGATACTGTGTTCTGCTTGAACTGAGCGTAAAAAACACTGAACACATCGGGAAGGGATGTGTCTTTGTCCGCTATCTTGCTCTGCTTCATTTTGCATTCTGTAATATTGTTTAGGTCTTGCCACAGGTGGCAGAAGTCTGTATGGTTGGTTTGGGCCTTTTGGCATCCCTGATGGCTTTATGGAGGTCATATCTGGATTTTCTGTGTAGCTGTGGGTCATCCAACCTGAATGCTGCATATCTAGTCTTCCGTAGGGAGTGGATTTCCTGATTCCTCCAAGGTTTCTGGTTGGGGAAGACCCAGATGGATTTATTTGGTGCAAGGTCCTTCACACATTTGCTAATGAAGTTTATGATGGCAGTTGTGTACTTGTCTAGGTTTCCTGTTGAGTACTTGCATATGGCAATTCTAAGCAGTCCTGGAGATGCTCTTCCCCACCTTCTCAAGAGCAATGAAGGATGGGCAATTAATGCTGGCCCCATACGACTCAGACCAGTATGCAACATTTTTTCATTTGTATGGAACAATTAGTCACCATTAAAGACCTTTTCTTACTAAAGCCTAGTTCAAGAAGCATTAACTCATAGCCATAGTGTGAGACCAAAACTGGAAACAGTACTCTGGTTACAGTTTACCTGCAGTGTTTCAAAATTGTGCCTTTGATTTATACTGAAGGATTTTATTAATTCCATTCAAAGTCTGCTAGCTACAGATCTTAATGTTTGTTGTAATATTTTAGCAATGTAAATAATTTCAATCTGTGAAAAATTACAGGGTCTGAGTGCACAGGCCATGGTGAGATTTGAGGCATAGTCATGCGAGAAGTCCAGCCAGGCCAATTTCGATGGCTGGAACATCTCATTCTATCCTTTATGCTTTTCACAAGTGACGTGGCCAGTTTCTTGCTAGACAGTGGCAATTTGCCAATTAAGAGCAAATATTGCTTATTCAATGTCTGGTCTTTCCAGCTAGATCACTCAAGCCACGGTAGGTAATCAAGTCCATCCACTGTCGGAATTTAAGACTCAATATAAAAGTCATACTGGAATCAAAATGTTAACTCTGTTTCTCACTCCACAGATGCTGCTTGACCTGCTGAGTTTCTGCAGCATTCTGTACATTTGTTGATGTTTTACCAGTCTGATTCCTTGGAGGGCAGTATTGAAGTATGAAGGGAGACTGGATCTGTTAGAACTATATTCATTGGAGTTTAGAATGAGGAAAGTCTCACAGAAAGAACATAAGAACCAGGAGCAGGAGTGGACCCTTCGAGCCTACTCCACCATTCAGTATGATCATGGCTGATCTTTACATGGCCTCAGTTCCACTTACACTCTTCACCACCCACACCCCCCCGCCAAACCATAACCCTTAATTACTTTACTATTCAAAATAAAAATCTATCTTAGCTTTAAAAACATTCCATGAGGAAGCCTCAACTACTTCAATGGGCAGGAAATTCCACAGATTCACAACCCTTTGGGTGGAGAAGTTCCTTCTCAATTCAGTCCTAAATCTGATCCCTGTAATTTTGAGGCAATGCCATCTTGTTCTAATTTCACCCGCGATCGGAAACGTCCTTCCTTCTTCTTATCTATTCCCTTCATAACTTTATGTTTCTGTAAAATTCCCCCTATTCTTCTAAATTCCAATGAATATAACCCCAGTCTATTCAGTCTCTCCTCATAAACTAACCCTCTCATTTCTGGAATCAACCTCGTGAATCTCTCCTGCATCCCGTCCAGTGCTTGTACATTAGTACATAATTTCTCAAGAGAGGAAACCAAAACTGCATGCAGTACTCCATAAATGGCCTCACCAGCACCCTATACAGCTGCAACATAACCTCCCTGCTTTTAAATTCAATCCCACTAGTAATGAACGACAAAATTCCATTTGCCTTCTGGATTACCTGTTGTGTTGACTCGAAAACTTCCGGACCCCACAAGAGTTCCATTAACTTCTTTATTTTAGCTTAGCCGGCAAGAGGCCCAGAGTCAACACCAGAGTAACAGTCAAGCTCTCACTTGGTGGACTTTCGTCGGACCTCTGTGTATAGCATAAAAGCAGTACAATTTATAGCCCTTGTGTGTGATTAACATACATATCTCTCTACCTGACATGACTAAATGTTAACATATCCGATACTGTTCACATGCGTCATAAGCAGATAAGCAATGCAGTTAACAATGTTCCATTGAATAGAGGAAGCAGCCCCAGCCATGGGAAGAACAACTGCAACCTTCAGCTTATTACAAACACAGGCACACATTCCAAAATTTATGGTATATCATTATTTCAGCAAAACTTCTAACTGTTGCTTCCTCAATACTTTATCAGTTGTACCTGCAAACCAAACTTCTGCGATTCATGCAAAAGGACATCCAGGTCCTTTGGCACAGCAGGGAAAGCGGGAGCAAGATACTGAGCTGGACAGTCAGCCATGATCATATTGAATGACAGAGCAGATTTGAAGGACTGAATGGCAGATGCTTGCTCATGATTTGTACATTTGTATGTAATGAGAGAAACGGAGGAAGAAGTAAGTCGGATGAAAGTGGAGGCATAGCTTTTAGGACTGATGCAAACGTAAAAAGGTGGTGAAGATTTCTGAAAGAGTATTGAGAGCACAGAGGATGTGTTGGGTTAGGGTGAGGGTGGTCAGGGTGGGATGAGATCAGGTGAAGAAAGGCGTTGCAGGTAACAGAGAGAGTGACAAAGCATGAGCCTTGGTGGGAGATGTCTGCAGTAGCAAAGATAAAAACACATGTGAGGTAGTAGAAAGCAGAGTACGACACACTGGTTCAGGAGACCCGTTTTAGAGTGGGAAGAGAAGGATCCAGTTGTCATGGTCATCGTGGGTACCAGCAACATAAGAAGGACTAGGTCCGGCTTCCTCCCACAGTCCAAAGATGTGTAGGTTAAGTAGATTTGTCAAGCTAAACTGTCCGCAGTGTCCAGGAATGTGCGATTCAGGCAGGTTAGCCATTGGAAATGGTTAAAAGGGTTACAGGGACAGGGGAGGAGGACTGAATACGGTGTGATGTTCTTTGGAGGTTTGGTGCAGTCTTGATGGGCCAAATGGCCTTTTTCTGCACTGTTGGGATTCTATGATTCTGGAATAGGCTCTGTTGTGGGATTATGAATGACTTGAGGCTAAATTGGAAAGCAGAAGTACAAGGGCAACAGTCTCTGAAATACTACCTGAGCAATGTGGAAATTAGACCAGAAAGAATAAAGATAGAAAGATAAATGAATATTTGAAAGATTGGCATAAGAGAAATGGGTTCCAAATCATGGAGCAATGACACCATTAATGGGGAAAGAAAAACAGAACTTCTATTAGAATGGGCTTTATTTGAATCATGCTGGAACCAGTGTCATAGCTAGTTGTACAAGTAGAGTCGTAGATAGGGCTTGAAACTAATTTGTTGGCTTGGGGTTCAATTGAAAGCAAGTTTTTAAAAAAATCAAAAAGCAATTGCAGAGCAGAAGTGCAGGGTAGTAAAGAGGAGAATAAAAGTCACTTTGGAAGGGGTAGAAAATATACAGAGAAAAGTGTAGCACAAAATTTTAGAGCCAGAAAAAGTAATAATGGTAAAAAGTCATGCCTTAAGGCTCTTTATCTGAACAGTCACAGCATTTGTAACAAGCTTGATTAGTTGATGGCACAAATTGAAATTAATGAACATCAAAGTGATGAAGAATGAATTCTAAGGTTTTTCTAGGGACATTCTAAGGCCCATTTATGCAGCTCTTCAATAGGCACATGGATGATCGTAAAATGAAGGGTTTGCGGGTTAGTTTTGATCTTGGAGTCGGATAATAGGTTGGCACAACATCGTGGGCCGAAGGACCTGTACTGTGCTGTACTGTTGTATGTTCTATAACTTGATGCCTCTTAGAAAGACATAGGTGCGAAGTGTTCAGGTATCCATTATAGGCAATTACATAGAACATAGAACATTACAGCACAGTACAGGCCCTTCGGCCCTCGATGTTGTGCTGACCTGTCATACCAATCTGAAGTCCATCTAACCAACACTATTCCATGTACGTCCATATGCTTATCCAATGATGACTTAAATGTACCTAAAGTTGGTGAATCTACTACCGTTGCAGGCAAAGCGTTCCATTCCCTTACTACTCTCTGAGTAAAGAAACCACCTCTGACATCTGTCCTATATCTTTCACCCCTCAATTTAAAGCTATGCCCCCAAAATTGTTCATTTGTAGCAATTTGATTGTTTATTGAGAAGCAGCAATTTTCATACGGTACATTAGTTAAGTAGGCAAGAAAGCTGTGAGATCATGTTCAAAGAACCTCACGGCCAGGATCAGTGAGTAGCGAAAATAGCCTCTTTGTTATGCATTCATAGAAGCACGATGTAAGGTGAAATAGAATCCCAAAATCATAGCTCAAAAGCAGCCGTTTTTATACAGAATTCAAACATACATTAACATTCTAACACATGAATGTTAAGCAGTAGATATTGTTAAAATCTGTTTTGCAGGAAATCGGGGATGGTTTAATCTTGTGCTAAATGTTAACGATTATTGTTGAGTGTTAATGGTTAGAGTGTCTGTCTGGTTTGTCCTTTCCTAATTCAAAAGGTGTTAGTCTTGTTATTTTCAAGGTTAGAATTTTAAAGTTAGTAAAAGGTATCTTGTGTTTTTAAATATAAGTCTGAGTTCCCAACAGTTTTGATTGTCTGTCTGTTTTTTTTATTTACTATCGCTTGTTTAGTTAGATTCATGGTTGTGCCCATCTGTGGATTCTGTTTACAATCATTCATTCATTCGGTTTCGTGGTCACACCTGTTGTAGACGTGCGGGATAGCAAGGTGTAGAGCTGGATAAACACAGCAGGCCAAGCAGCATCAGAGGAGCAGGAAAGCTGAGGTCTGTAACACCACCCATGCCCTCCACCTCCTCCAAAACTTCCAATTTTTTGGCCCCCAACACACTGCCTATGACTCGCTTGTCTGCCCCGCACTCCCCACCACCCCTGGCATTTTCCCCTTCAACCACAGGAGGTGCTCAGCCTGCCCCTACACCTCCCCCCTCACCCCCATCCCAGGCCCCAAGAAGACCTACCACATCAAACAGATGGTCACCTGCACTTCTGCTAATGTGGTACACTGTATCAGCTGTTCCTGACGTGGCCTCCTCTACACCGGGGAAACCAAGTGGAGGCTTGGGCACCGCTTTGTGGAACACATACGCTCGACTCACGACAAACGACTGCACTTCCCAGTCACGAACCATTTCAACTCTCCCTCCTTGGACAACCTGTCCATCCTGGCCCTCCTGCAGTGCCACAACAATGCTGCCCAAAGGTGGCAGGAACAGCACCTTATATTTAGCTTGTGAACCCTGCAGCCCAATGAAATCAATGTGGACTTCACAAACTTCAAAATCTCCCCTCCCCCAACCGAATCCTAAAAACCAGCCCAGCTCATCCCCACCTCCCTAACCTGTCCTTCCTCCCACCTATCGACTCCTCCTACCTCAAGCCCCACCCCCATCTCTTACCTACCAGTCTCATCCCACCTCCTTGACTAGTCTGTCCTCCCTGGACTGACCTAACTCCCAGACTACACTCACCTTTACTGGCTCCATCCCCACCTCTTTGACCTGTCTGCCTCCTCACCACCTATCTTCTCCTTTATCCATCTTCAATCCGCCTCCCCCTCGCTCCCTATTTATTTCAGAGACCCCTTCCCCTCCTTCATTTCTGAAGAAGGGTCTGGACCTGAAACGTCAGCTTTCTTGCTCCTCTGATGCTGCTTGGCCTGCTGTGTTGATCCAGCACTACACCTTGTTATCTCAGATTCTCCAGCATTGGCAGTCTCCACTATCTCTGTTGTTGAAGTGCTGTCAGTTTCATTCATTCATTCATTCATCCGTTCATTCAAGGTCACGCGGGTCTGGACATAATGCTGTTAGTTTTGTTAGTAAGTTAAAGGTTGCTTACATACACAGCATAGCGTTTGTTAGTTTTATTAGTTTGGTAAAGTTTTATATACATGTTGAAGAAAAACTTGGGGCAAATACCTGGTTACATAATATATAAGAAAAGTCTGCAAGGAAGTAAAATTTTACTTTAAAGGAAGAGGGCTGATCCAATTATCACCTTTGACTGATATTTGGAGGAACTTTAGCTGGAGGGAGAAGATAAACAACTTGGTAATAGCACCTATTCACAGTTGGATTTTAATATCAGAAAACACTATTTTTGGTGTGGGGGTGCAAAAACGGGTCATCCTGTAGTGTCTGTGCAGTTTTGTTCATCGTCGCACCTGCCTGCATCTTTGAATGGAATTTTGGTCTTATTAAATGGGTTTGTTTACATACCGTGTTATGGATGAATGCACTTTCAAGTCAGGTGTAACGGCAAATTGAAGTAGTTGTAACCTGATATGGTTGTGAGCCCCTGAATTAGTTTGAACATGGGGTGGCTGGTACATGGACATCTGCAGCTAGTATTATAACCACGAGTTAATGGGTTAATAGATTAATAGATGTGATTTATGGGATTATATTCAAAGTTGTTAATGGACATGAATTCAGATATATGAAAGGAAATATTCAACTCATCGCAGTTCCAATCTGGAGTTGTTCGGTAGAAATGAAGAGTAAAGGCAGTGCATTCCCATTTAAAGTTTTGGCAAAGATCTGTAGCTGGGTTGTGGGTGAAGTTGTCGACTTGCTTGCCGAGCTGGCTTCTTCTCGTTCAGACATTTCGTCACCATGTTAGGTGACATCATCAGTGGAGCCTCCAATGAAGCAATGTTATTCTACTTGGCTTGGAATTTGTACAGTCTGATCTGTGGTGGTGAGTGGTGTCATTTCCGGTTTTGATCTGTATGGGTTTGTATATGGGATCCAATTCTATATGTTTGTTGATTGCATTACAGGTGAAGTAACATGTCTCCAGGAATTCTCTAGTGTGTCTATGTTTGGCTTGGACTACTATGGTTATCATGTCCCAGTTAAACTGATGACCTTCATTGTCTGAGCATACCGATATTAAGGAGAGTTCATCATGCTGTTTTGCTGCTAGTTTGTTGTTCATGTATTCTGATGCCTAGTTTCCTATCCTAATACAATCAACAAACATATAGTGATGATGTCACCTAGCATGATGACGAAACGTCTGAATGAGAACAAGCCGGCTTGATGAGCAAATCAACAACCTCAGAGCATTCCCATGTTCCACTGCTCCTACATCCTTTTCTGGTGGTCTCTTGTGGTCTTTGGTGGTCTTAATATCAAAAATGTTTGTTCCTCCATCAAGCTAATGTAGAAGAACTCCTGGTTTTCTCCCATGATTGTGTATGACTCATCTTATTGAAATTTCTTGCCCCTTCCCCACCATCCCTATCAATATACCTTATTTTTGGGACCATTAATGCCATGTCAGTCACCTGCCCAACCCCTCTTCACCAATGGACATGGGACTCATGAGTCAGATGGCTTTTGTTATGTTAGCTATCATTCCTTTTAAGACGAAAGCCACCTTATTTTCAATACACTGCATTGATAATGGAGTAGGGTGGTACTGATGAGCCCTTGAAGTAAGTCAAGAACTTAACAATTCTTACGATCTCTCCTTTATTTTCAGATAGAAATTTGTTTACCTTTGTAGAAGACTGGTTACTAATGTGACAGAGTTAAATGAAGTGTTGTGCTACATGGGAAATACCAAACATGGAATGCTGAGTTAACAAAGGTTTTAGGGGACAACCCAATTCTCAACAAGAGTGATCAAGGTGCTTCAGTGTTCAAAGGTATTTGACATGCTGGCAGCATGGGCAAAAAGGAAAGGAAGATATAGCTTTGTTGGTAACGGAACATATCAGTGTGATTGTGAATAGAACATAGAACATAGAACAGTACAGCACAGAACAGGCCCTTCAGCCCACAATGTTGTGCCGACCATTGATCCTCATGTATGCACCCTCAAATTTCTGTGACCATATACATGTCCAGCAGTCTCTTAAATGACCCAATGACCTTGCTTCCACAACTGCTGCTGGCAACGCATTCCATGCTCTCACAACTCTCTGCGTAAAGAACCTGCCTCTGACATCCCCTCTATACTTTCCACCAACCAGCTTAAAACTATGACCCCTCGTGCTAGCCATTTCTGCCCTGGGAAATAGTCTCTGGCTGTCAACTCTATCTATGCCTCTCATTATCTTGTATACCTCAGTTAGGTCCCCTCTCCTCCTCCTTTTCTCCAATGAAAAGAGACCGAGCTCAGTCAACCTCTCTTCATAAGATAAGCCCTCCAGTCCAGGCAGCATCCTGGTAAACCTCCTCTGAACCCTCTCCAAAGCATCCACATCTTTCCTATAATAGGGCGCCCAGAACTGGACGCAGTATTCCAAGTGCGGTCTAACCAAAGTTTTATAGAGGTGCAACAAGATCTCACGACTCTTAAACTCAATCCCCCTGTTAATGAAAGCCAAGACACCATATGCTTTCTTAACAACCCTGTCCACTTGGGTGGCCATTTTAAGGGATCTATGTATCTGCACACCAAGATCCCTCTGTTCCTCCACACTGCCAAGAATCCTATCCTTAATCCTGAACTCAGCTTTCAAATTCGACCTTCCAAAATGCATCACCTCGCATTTATCCAGGTTGAACTCCATCTGCCACCTCTCAGCCCATCTCTGCATCCTGTCAATGTCCCGCTGCAGCCTACAACAGCCTACAACAGCCCTCTACACTGTCAACGACACCTCCGACCTTTGTGTCGTCTGCAAACTTGCTGACCCATCCTTCAATCCCCTCATCCACATGAAACACATGAGAAAATTGTGATATGAAATCAGTTTGAGTGGAAATAAGGAATAGCAAAGGAACGATGTCATAATGGGAGTGATCTATTGGCCCACAGTAGTTATACCATAAGACTATGAAACATAGGAGCAAAAATTAAGCCATTTGGCCCGTCAAGTCTCCTTACCATTCAATCGTGACTGATAGCTTTTTCAACTCCATTCTCCCACTTTCTCCTTGTAACCTTTGATCCCTCTAAGAATCAAGAACCTATCTATCTTTGACTTAAATATACTCAATGACCTGGTAACCTCAGCCTTATGTGGCAGTGAATTCTAAAGATTCACCAATCTCTGGCAGAAGTTTCTCCTCATCTCCATTCTAAAGGATCTTCCCTTTACTCTAAGGCTATGCCCTCAATTCCTAGTCTCTTTTGCTAATGGAAACATCTTCCCAATGTCTACTCTATCCAGGCCTCTCAGTATTCTATAAGTTTCAATTGGACCCCCACCCCATCTCATTCTTCTAAACTCGATCAAATACACAACACTGCTGTAGGGCTAGTATATCCTTTCTGAGATATGGAGCTCAAAATTGCTCACAGTATTCTAAATGTGTTCTGACCAGAGCCTTATAAAGCCTCAGAAGTGCGTCCCTGTTTCTATATTCGAGTTTATCAAAATAACTACCAACATTAGATTAGATTAGATTCCCTACAGTGTGGAAACAGGCCATTCGGCCCAACAAGTCCTCACCGCCCTTTGAAGCATCCCACCCAGACCTATCCCCCTATAACCCACACACCCCTGAACACTATGGGCAATTTAGCATGGCCGATCCACCTAGCCTGCACATTTTTGGACTGTGGGAGGAAACCGGAGCACCCGGAGGAAATCCACGCAGACTCAGGGAGAATGTGCAAACTCCACACAGACAATCGCCCGAGGCTGGAATCAAACCTGGGTCCCTGGCTCTGTGAGGTTGCAGTGCTAACCACTGAGCCACTGTGCCGCCAAAATTGTATTTGCTTTCCTAACTACTGGCTCAAACTTCAGAGAATCCTAGACTAGGACTCCCAAGTCCTTTTGCACTTCAGATTTCTGAATTTTTTCCCCATTTAGAAAATAGTCTATACCTTTATTAGTCTTACCAAAATGCATGACCTCACACTTACTTAGCCACATTGTATTCCATCTTCCACTTGTTTGCTCACTGTTCTAACCTGTCTAAACCCTCTGCAACACCCCTCCTTCCTCAATGCTGTCTGTCTCTCCACCTGTTTTTATATCATCTGCAAATTTAGCCAGAATATCCTCAGTTCCTTCATCTAGATTATTAATGCATGAAGTGAAAAGTTGTAGTCCGAACACTGACTGTTGTGGAGCACCATTAGTCACCAGATGCCATCCTGAAAAGGACAGTTTAAATCCCCATTCTCTGCTTTCTCCCATACAGCCAATCTTCAGTCCCATGCTAGTACCTTGCCTCTAACACCATGGGCCCTTATTTTACTCAGCAGCCTTCTGTGTAGCACCTTGTCATAGGCCTTCTGGAAATCCAAGTAGATAACATCCATTGCCTCCCCTTTGTCGAACCTGTTAGTTACCTCAAAGAATTATAACAGATTTGTCAGGCATGACCTTCCCTTGATGAAACCGTGCTGACTTTGCCCTATTTAACCATGCAGTTCCAAATATTCAGAAATCTCATCCTTCACGACAGGCTTCAAAATCTTACCAACAACCAAGTTCAGGTTAGTTGGCCTGTAATTTTCTGTCTTTTGCCTTAGTTCCTTCTTAAACAAGGGGGTTACAGTCCTCTGGGTTCCTCCCTAACTCCAGTTATTCCTGAAAGATCACCACTCATGCTTCCACTAACTATTCTGTTATCTTCTTCAGAGCTCTGGGGTGTAGTCCATCTGATCCTGGTAGTTTATCCAGTTTCAGCCCTTTCAGGTTTTCCAACACCTTCTCCATGGTAATGGCCACCATGCTCAACTCTGCCTTTAACTCTCTTGAATTTTTGCGATATTACTGGTGTCTTCCACTGTGAAGGCTGGCGCAAAGTACTTGTTCAGTTCCTCCGCCATTTCTTTGTTCCTCATTACTCCACCTCGAGTCATTTTCCAGCAGTTCAATGTCTACTTTTGCCTCTCTTTCACCATTTATATACTTAAAGAAATTCTCACAATCTTCTTTTATATTATTGGCTAGCTTACCCTCATATTTAAACATCTCCCTCCTTATTTCTTTTTTAGTCATCCTCTGTTGGTCTTTGCAGGCTTCCCAATCCCCTGGCTTTCCACAGCTGTTTGCTTCATTATATGCTTTCTCTTTTGTTCTTCTTGTACTGTCCCTGATTTCCCTTGTCAGCCTTGGTCCTCATTTTTGTATACTTATTTTTCCTAGGGTTGCTTGTTATAGGGGAGGTGATGACCTAGTGGTGATATTGCTGGACTGTTAATCCAGAGACCCAGATAATGTTTTGGGGACCTGGGTTCGCATCCCACCATGGCAGATGGTGGAATTTGAATTCAATAAATATGTGGAATTAAGAGTCTGATGATGACCATGAATCCATTGTCAATTGTCAGGAAAAATCCATTTGGATCACTAACGTCCTTTAGGGAAGGAGACTGCCATCCTTACCTGGTCTGGCCTACATGTGACTCCAGACCCACTCAATGTGGTTGACTCTTAACTGCCCTCTGGACAATTAGGGATGGGCATTAAATGTAGCCTAGCTCATGACACCCTCAACCCATAAATGAATAAGAAAAAATTGCAGGTGTGTCAGAAGTGCTCGACAATTCTCATTTTTATCTGCAGATTGACTGGACAAATTAGGTGGACATGGGGACCAGGTTTGTAGAGTGTCGACTTTAGAGCTCCTATAACAAGGAAAGAGGCTATTTGGCTCATCGAGTTTGCACTGACCCACCCCCCCCACCAAGAGCATCCCACTCTAGATTCAGCCCATGTTCTGTTACCCGACATTCAGTAATCCACCTAGCCTGCATATTCCCGGACACTGTAATTTGGCACATCTGAACAACCTAACCCACGCATCTTTGGACTATGGGAGAAAACCAGTGCACTCGGCAAAAACCCACACCAGACACACAAGGAACATGCAAAGTCCATGCAGACAATCAACCAAGGCTGGAATCAGACCTGGGTCTGTGACACTAAGGCGGCAGTGCTAACCATGAAGCCACTGTGCCATCTCAAGTGCAAGCACTGAGTACATCAGCAATTGCTTCATAGAGCAGTATGTTGCAGAACCTACTTGGCAACAGGCTATTTTACATTGGTAATGTGTAATGAGGTACAATTGGTAAACAATCTTGTAGATAAGGAGCCAGTAAGAGATAGTGATCACAAAATGTTAGATTTTAAAATTCAGTTTGAGGGAGAACATCTCAGCTCTCAAACCAATGTCCTCAACTTGAATAATTACAGAGGTATGAAGAAGGTTTCCTGGGAAAATAGACAACAATAGGGGAAAATCAGTGAATAATCTGTGGTGGATATTTAAGCAGAAATTTTATAACACTGAGGAGAACTTTATTCTGGCTAAAAAGAAGGAATTGATTGATGGACGAACTCCCGTGGTTAACAAAATGGTCAAAGAGAGTATCTGATCAAAAACCAAGCCTTACTAAGCAGCAAAAACTTGGTGCTAAATCAGAAAGCAAAACCATAAAGGTAACAACCTCTGGATTACTATGGACACCAGTGGAAACCAATGCAGATATGGGCACTAAAAAACTCAAAGAAAACAGAGAAAAGAGATTATGAAAGGCAAGAAATATAAAAACAACTAGCAAGAGCTTCTACAGGTGTATAAAAAGCAGAGTAGCTAAGTTAAGTGTGCAACCTTTGGAAGTTGCAGCTGGAGAATTAATAAAGGGGAATAGGGTAATGGCAGATAATTCCAACCAAAATTTGCATTGGTCTTCATGGTGGGATGCGCAGTAAAGCTCCCAAAGAGAGAAGCCAATGAATGCCAATCAGAGTAAAAATCTTGTGTAACATTCTCTATCACAAAGGAAAAGGCATTTGACAAACTGATGGAACTAACAGAAGACGAACTGCCAGGACCTGATGGCGTACATGCAAGGGTTTTAAATGAAGAGATATTGAAAAATGCTGCAGAGATAGTGGGACATTGGTCAAAATATTTCAGACTTGCTGACTTCTAGAAAGGTTGCAGCAGATTGATAAACCACTAATATGATGACCCTGTTGAAAAAAAGGGAGACAAAGTGTCGGCCGGCCAATCAAACATTTGTTTTTGGGAAGATCCTAGAGTCCATTGTTAAGGAAGACATGGGGCATCTTGAAAAGCTTAATGCAATCAATCAAGCAGGGTCAACATGATTTTGTGAAAGGGAAGTCATATTTGACAAATTACTCGAGCTCTTTATTGATGCCATTAGTAGAAGCAATTAAGTGTAGCTGATAAATTTAGTGTAATGGGTTTCCAGCTATTATTCAATGAGGTGCCATTTAAATGTTATTACACAGATAGGAGCTCATGGTATTGCTCTGTATTGGCATAGTTTCAGGATTGGTAAACACACAGAAGATAGAGTCAGGATTAATGTCTTTTGCAGGTTGGAAGGCATTGAAAGCAAGTGGAGTGCCACAAAGATCAGTCCTGGAGCCTTAATTATTTACTATCCATATCATTGACTTGTAAAATAGGCGCAGAATGCAATGTATCCAAACTTGCTGACAATATAAAAATAGGTGACAAGTGGTGTTGTAAAAGAGGTCATTGAAAATCTGCAAGCTATGAAACTGACATTCATATATTTTAATAATGTTTACGTGAGTTTGGATTCTTGTGGTCTGAAGGTAAAAATATGGGTTTATCTGTTTGTATGGAATAAACGAGTAACTTTTTAACAATTTACTGTACCCATAATTCCAAGTGACAGCAAGTTACCCAACTTTCCCAGGGCTTAGGGGGACAACTTTCTAGGCTCTAATTTTCATTTATAGTCTGTTCTGGGAAGTTGCTTGAGACAGAAGCATGTATCAAGCTCCAGAGCGCTGTTAAATCTTTCGATGGAGTAACAGGTACAAGCAGCATTCCTAAGAAAAGGAGTTTAAAGTAATGAACTAAACAAAACAATGCTGGAGATTGTCAAGGGGGCAGCATTTATACAATAGTTGGGGGAGGTGTTGGAGTGCTGAAGTGTTGCATAAATGCCACCCCCTTCACACTTCACTTCAGCTCTGATGAAGCGTCATCTAGACTCGAAATGTTAGCTTGCTTTCTCTTCATGGATGCTGCCTGACCTGTTGTGATCTCAGTTTTTCTTGTTTTCAGCTCAGATTCCAGCATCTGCAGTAATTTGATCCAACATTGTGTTTAATCGACTGCCTTGTCCCTTTGAGGAATAACCACCCTGAAGAAGTTTTGCTGTTCCCTCTGACAGGAGTTCTGGTATTTTCTTTCATCATGCACATCATCATTGATTTCAATTTCACTGCTGGTTTTCAACAAAGTTTCGCCAAAACTCACTTTCACAGCCATGTTTCCTTTCTCAGCGAGTGCCAATTACTCAGACTGATCCCATATGGATTTCAACTAAAGTTTTACCCTTCATGTTTTGGATCCACTTGAGATTACAAGTATCTCCAGGACATACAATATTCTTCTGACTGCTGTTCCCACTGCATCCTGCACTTCACAATTAATGCCATGTGCTGTCATGTGCACACATACAACTCCACTCTCCAGCAACATTGACTCACCCTCTTTTAGAGCTGTGCCATTCCCCAGTTTCACTTCATCCTTCATCTCATCTTTCTGCAGCTTTACAGAACCTTACTTAGGCCACACTTGGTATATTGCGTACAGTTCCGGTCACCATATTACTAGAAGGATGTAAATGCTGTTGCTTGGTATGGGAAATTTTAGCTATGAAGAAAGGTTGAATAGACCGGGTTTATTTTCACTGGAATGCAGGAGATTGAGGGACAATCTGATAGTTTATAAGATAGTGAATGGTTTGGACAGAGTGGAAAGTATGAGGCTTTTTCCCAGGGTGAAGGGGTTAATTACTAGGGCACATAGGTTCAAGATGAGGGGTTGAGGTGGGGACTTTAAATGAGTTGTGCGAGGCAGAGTCTTCACACTAAAGGTGGCGAGTGCCTGCAACTCCATGACAGAGGGGTTGGTGGTAGAAGTAGAAGCAACAGCAGCATTTGAGAAACACCTGGATGAATACATGCATAGGGAGACAATAAAGGGATATGAATTGTGTAACTGAAGATAGTTTTAGAATGGAAGGACAAAATGTGTCAGCGCAGGCTTGGAGGCCCAAAGGGCCTGTCCTTCTGCTGCACTTTGTTTCTTTGTTCATTTATTTCCTGAAGAAAATACTTTTTCTCTTTCAGGCATCAAGGTGTGCAAGCTCCAGCAACTTATAGACTCCAACACCAGTCTGCACCGCTCTCTCCTTTCTGCCTGTCAGACCCTGTACCCTCTTGTCTCTCAGAGCCAATCATTATTGCACCTTAGCACTCAACCCCTTCCTAACCCTCAAATGTCATCCCTTTCTGCCCCCCACTCTGAGCCCTTGTCACCTTACCTACCCCTCTCTGAGGCTGAATGTACTGTCATTGGCAAAGGACTTTGCTTCATACCCCTTAAACCCATCTTTTGGGCTTGCCATGATGTTGAACTGTTTTTCTGCTGCGTCTGTCTCTGCACTTACATCTTTGGGCAGGACTCCACTTACCTGCACCCCCCCCTCCTCACCCCAACTGCCCATTCCACCAATCCCTTAAACTGCCTCCAGTATTCATCTTCCACTTGGACCTCCTCTCCTGGCCTCTTACTTACCCTCGATCCATTCATTGAAAACTGCCAGTATGACATCAGCAATCTCAATTTCTGTGCTCCTCACACCCACTCTAACTTGTTGCTTTTTGAAATTGCTACACTTTGCTCTCTCAGGTCTAGCCCTAACTTTGTTACTAAATCCACTGACAAAGGTGGTGCCATTGTAGCCTGGCACACTGGTCTTTACCCTGTTGAGGCTCATTGCCAACTCACGGACACTTCTTCCTACCTCCCCGGACCATGATCCTACATCTGAACATCAGGCAGTTGTTGCCAGAACAGTCACCACCTTCATTATCTCCAAAAACCTTCTGAAATCTTCATATCGTCTCCCAACTCCAGATAGCCTCCTTCTACCTCCTTTCCAAAATCCACAAACCAGATTGACCTGGTAGGCCCATTGTATCAGCCTGTTCCTGCCTCACCGAGCCCATTTCCTCCTACCTTGACTCCATCCTCTCTCCACTTGTGCAGACCCTGCCCATGTACATCCATGACTCTGCTGATGCTCTCTGCCATATTGACAATTTCCACTTCCCTGTCCCTAACTGCCTCCTGTTCGCCATGGTTGTCTGTGGTGGCAGAGATGGATCCTTGAAGGTCTCTGGGGACTTTGTATAGGATGGGAGGAAGAGCAGTGAAAGGTTTTAGCAATAGGGGATTCTTTAATTAGGGAAGAAGACAGGGTTTCTGTGGCCCTCCGTATGAATTTCAGGATGGTGTGTTGCCTTTCTGTTGCTAAGGTTGAGGATGTCACAGAATGGCAATTGGATATTTTTCTGGGGAGAATAAACTGCCAGAGATCATGGCCTACGATGGTACTAATTATATAGATAGAAGGTGGATGACATCCTTCAATAGGAACTTAGAGAGTAGGTAGAACATTAGAAAACAGCAGCAAATAATAATCTCTGAATTACTTCAGTGTCATATGTACCTGAGTATAGAGATAGGAAGATAAGACAGATGAATGTGTACCCAGAAAGATGGTGCAAGAGGGAAAGCTTTAGATTCCTGGGACACTGGGATTTCTTTTGCAGATGTCAGCTGTAGTTGCTTGATTGGTTGCAAATGAACCATATAGGGACTGAGTTTCTTTTAGGGTGTTTCATCTGTGCCACAGGGATCTGTGCTGGAGCCACAGTTATTTACAATATATATTAGTGACATGGGTGATGAAAGTGAATAAACTATAGCTAGGTTTGTACGTGACCACAAAATAGACGAGAAGGCATCCAAGTTCAGCAGGTAATATGAAAGGCAAATGGAATGTTAGCCTTTATTTCAAAGAAAACGGAGTATAAAAATACAGATAATTTGCCAAAACAAAACAAGGTGCTAGTCAGACCATATTTGAAATATTGTGAACATTTGGGGCTCCTTATCTAAGGAAAGATATACTGACATTGGAGCCAATCAGGGAAGGTTCACTCGGCTAACACACAAGTATTGAGGGTCTGTCTTCTGAGGAGAGGTTGAGTAGGCTGGGCATGTACCCTTTGGAACTTAGAAGAATTAGAGGTCACCTTATTAAAATAGAACATTCTTAGAGGACTTGGCAATTTTTATAGAATTTGTAGAATCCCTACAGTGTAGAAACAGGCCCCTCAGCCCAACAAGTCCACACAGAACCATAAAGCATCCCACCCAGACCCACCACATCTAATCTACACATCCCTGAACATTATGGGCAATTTAGTATGGCCAATCCACCTAATCTACACATCATTGGATTGTGGGAGGAAACCAGAGCACCTGGAGGAAGCCCATGCAGACACAGGGAGAATATGCAAAATGTTGTTTCCGTTTGTGGGAGAGTCTAGCACCAGAATGCAAAAATCTCAGCGTAAGGAGTCACATGTTTAAGACAGAGATGAAGAGGAATTTCTTCTCTGAGGGTTGTGAATATGTGGAATCTTTACCATAGAAATCTTTTGAGACTCGGCCATTAAGTGTATTCAAGGCTGAGATAGATAGTTTTTTAATCAGTATGGGAATCTAGAGTTATAGGAGAAAAAAAAACAGGAAAGGGGAGTTAGTACCTTTCTGGATGTTAATTCTACCTTTCTTTTGGGGATCTAAATGCAAATTCCAAGTAAGTGTGGTTCATGTCCAGCTTCATGAAGGACAGACCTCCCACCAGCTTCACATATAAATCCCTGATTTGGATGTTGCAAAGCAATTTAATTGTTCCAGATCAGATGAAGGTAGAATTTCCAGGGTGTTAACTCTCCTGGAGTCTCCCCACCAATAGCGATGATTTATCTTACTCGATTTAGGTCTAGTAGGCCTCTTTTGCTGTACTGAGTCTGCATACCAGCAACAACTACAATAGCTTGCCAGCCAACATCCAGAAGAAAATTTGAACCATTTTCTGGCCGAGGTGGCTTTGTTTTGAGGTTTTGCTGTGGACCAATTGAGAGTCATTGTGATCAGGATATGTCCTGAGTGAGGCTGTGCAATTACCTGCACTCAGGTGGCGTTCCCCAAGCTTAGGATGACAGGCACGGGTGTCCATTCCATCTGTATACCTGGCATTTTGTATGCTTCATTTGATACATTTTCCAAAGATAAAGCCAGTCATAGCATCTGCTTGATATCCAGTTGAGCTTCAGCTCATAGACGTTACTGCATAGTTTCATTATTAATCCCACATACCAACGTATCTCTCAGCATCTCATTAAGGGTTAAACCAAATTCACGGGCTTTTGCCAGTTGTTTTAGTCAAAACCCTGAAGCATATTCCAGTGGTTCTCAAATTGCCAAGTTACAGGCAACAGAATTAGAGGAGGCATGGGTTTGTAATATTCCTTAACTGTCAGTCAATACTTGAGAGGTTTCAGTATCTGGTACTTCAGGGAAGTAATGACAGCCTATGGAGCTACAGGCTTTTCTATCAGGAGAATTGCTCATTGTTTTTCATCTGCCACACTATAATTTACCCAGGACAAAATAATACATTAATTCCAGATACTGGGCCTGGTCCTCAATAGCAGGGTTGAACGCGTTAAGCTTCCCAATCAAAGGCATGATGAAGAAAGTGCATACTGCAACTCAAAGACAACTGTTGCTAGCAAGTTTCTTCAGGATTGTGCTTTCCTCTCACTGCCACCGAAATAACTGTACAGAGGCCAGTGCTCCATACTAAGTCATCCTTATTTACACATGAACATTCATTGACAGTCATATTCCTTGCAGGAGAGGGTAGTGGAGTTGGCGTCATTAGGGGCATTTTAGGCAGCCATTAGATAGGCATATGGATGATAGTATAAGGTGGAGGTGGAGGTTAGGTAGACATTAGGATTAGGGTAAAAGTTGGGCACAACATCGTGGGCCGACGGACCTGTGTTGTGCTGTGCTATTCTATGTTCTATATGCATAGCCTCATACACAGTCAGACGCCACAGCATCAGTAACCCTGACACTCCACCTTTTTATGTAAGCCAGGGCTCCCTGACTGAACCAGATTAGTTCCTTAGAGTAGTGCCCAATCATTTTCAGATACTTCATTAATGACCTTCCCTCAACCATCAGGTCAGAAGTGGGGATATTTGCCAATGATAATAAGTGGGAGTTGTTTAGTTTGTGAGATTTGGTTGGCATGGACAGGTTGAACCAAAGGGTCGATTTCCATGCTGTTTGACTCTGTGACTCCTTGACTGTATTAACAGCTCAATCAGAGAACTCTTATTTATATGAGGTCCAGCTGGCTGACCTCATTATCATCGCATCAAAGAGGTAATAGACCGTGAAGATGATTGCAAGGCTGTCAATATGGTGTACATGGACCTCCAAAAGACATTTGATACAGTAATACTTGTGAGAGGAGTAATCGTCATGGAATGAAAGGACAGTAGCAACATGAATGTAAAACTGAATAAGTGAAAAGAAACACTGATGCTTAATGGAAATATTTTGGGCTGAAGGATGGTTTGAAATGATGTTTGCCAACAGCTTGGTATTGTAACCCATGCCTTTGCATATAAATGATCAAGATCTTTGTGTATAAGGATACTTTCAAAGTTTGCAGATAACACAAAACTTGGAAAATTGTAAACTGTGAAGAATACGTTGTAGAATGTAAAACAAAACCTTGATAAGTTGGTGGAGTGGGCAGACAGATGGCAGATGTTCATTGTGGAGAAGTATGAGGTGATATACTTTCATACAAAAAGCATGGAGCGGTAGTATAAATTAAATGATGATATTCTGGCTGCTATGAATCATAGAATCTGTACAGTGTTAGAAGCAGAGATATTAGGAACTGCAGATGCTGGAGAATCCGAGGTAACAAGGTGTGGAGCTGGATGAACACAGAACCACTGTACTGCTCCCTTAAGGAGCAGGGAGACTTTGTTGAAAAGGGCATAAAGTGATTAAAGGTCACTGAATGGCTAATTAGATGGAAACAACATGCAGGATTAAGGAGAAAAGGCAGTAGTTAGGCACCAAGTAAGGATGCTGAGAGAGCTGATGTGGGACGGGCTGCATTGTCTTCTTCTGCATTCTAACAATTCTATAGTTGTATTTCTGAGATGAGGGAAGACTTGAGTAGACCAAATCAACAATCAAAAGAATTTAGTATAGTTTTGTAGCTATTTTTCTAAGTGGAAACCCCTTCAGTTTTCCAGTGTAAAACAATCATAAAGTTTTATTAGAGATAACAAGGTGGAGTGCGGGATGAACACAGCAGGCCAAGCAGCATCGGAGGAACAGGAAGGCTGATGTTTCGGGCCTACACCCTTCTTCAGAACTGGGGGAGGGGAAGGGCATTCTGAAATAATTAGGGAGAGAGGGAGAGGAATAGAAGATGCATAGAGGATAATATAGGTGGAGAGGAGACAGACCAGTCAAAGAGGCGGGATAGAGTCAGTGAAGGTAAGTGTAGCTGGGGAGCTAGGGAGGAGAGAGGTCAGCCCAGGGAGGATTGACAGGTCAAGGGAGTGGGATGAGGTTAGTAGGTAGGAGATGGGGGTAGGGCTTGAAGTGGAAGGAGACGATAGGTGGGAGGAAGGACAGGTTACAGAGGCAGGGACGAGCTGGGCTAGTTTTGGGATGCAGTGGGGGGAGGGGAGATTTTGAACCTTGTGAAATCCACACTGATACCATTGGGCTGCAGAGTTCCCTAGTGGAATATGAGGTGCTGTTCCTGCAACCTTCCGGTGGCATCATTATGGCACTGCAGGTGGCCCAGGATGGACATGTCTGCGGAATGGGAGGGGGGAGTTGAAATGGTTCGCAACTGGGAGGTGCAGTTGTTCAGTGCGAACCAAGCGTAGGTTTTCTGCAAAGCTGTCCCCAAGCCTCTGCTTGTTTTCCAGGATGTAGAGGAGGCCACAATAGGAACAGCGGATGTAGTATATCTCATCAGCAGATGCGCAGGTGAACATCTGCTTGATGTAGAAAGTCTTCTTGGGGCCTGGGTTGGGGGTGAGGGAGGACGTGTGGTGACAAGTGCAGCACTTCCTCTGGTTTAAGGGGAAAGTGCCGGGTGTGGTGGGGTTGGAGGGAGTCACGGATAGAGTGGTCCCTACGGAAAGCAGACAAGGGTGGGGATGGAAAAATGTCTTTGGTGATGGGGTCGGATTGCAGATGGCGGAGGTGCCAGACGATGATGCATTCGATCTGGAGGTTGGTGGGGTGGTATGTGAGGATGAGGGGGACTCTCTTTTGGCAGTTATTGCAAGGACGGGGTGTGAGGGATGAGTTGTGGGAAATGCGGGAGACATGTCGAGGGTGTTCTCGACCACTGCAGTGGGGAAGTTGTGGTCCTTGAAGAACAAGGACATCTGAGATGCATGGGAGTGGAATGCCTCATCGCGGGAGCAGATGCGGCAGAGTTGAAGGAATTGGGAATAGGGGATGGAATTTTTGCAGGAAGGTGGGTGGGAGGAGCTGTATTCTAGGTCTGAAATAAAGAAACAGGATTCAGTTGATGTCGTGGAGGTCAACTGCACACATATGGGAAATCACACGTGCATATGTGACTCATGCTTTGGATACACACTTATCCTGTGGACATAACATGACTGCCCAATGTCCAAACGTGACTGCATTCGTTGATGCTTGGCTGGAGGGAGACAAAGGTGAGCTCTTTATTGACGACTGACCATTCATCTTCAGTAAGGGGGAGGTCTGGGGGGATGGTAAAGATTCGGCAGGGCTGGGTGCTGTTGTTTGGACATTGTCACATTTGGACATTGAGCAGTTTTCCGCCGCCTCCGCCTCCGCGCTTACTTCGTCAACCGTGAGCCTAACCCTCCCTCTACTGACCCCTTCTCCCATCTCCAACACACCCCCTCCTCATAGACACCACCCCAAGTTCTCCTTCCCTCCCTTGACCTCTTCATCTCCAACTGCTTTCGAGACATGAATCGCCTCAACTTCTCCACCCCTCTCACCCACTCCAACCTCTCCCCCACATAACGAGCAGCCCTCCGCTCCCTCCACTCCAATCCCAACCTCACCATAAAACCCGAGGACAAGAAAGGTGCAATTGTAGTATGGCGCCCTGACCTCTAAATTGCCGAGGCCAGACGCCATCTCTCCGACACCTCCTTCTATCACCCCCTTGATCATGACCCCACTCCCGACCACCAAACCATCATCTCCCAAACCATCCACACTTTCATCACTTCAGGTGACCTCCCACCCAGAGCCTCTAACCGCATTGTTCCCCAACCCCGCACCGCCCGCTTCTATCTCCTTCCCAAAATCCACAAACCTGACTGCCCTGATTGGCCCATTGTCTCCGCCTGCTCTTGCCCCACTGAACTTACCTCCACCTATCTGGACTCCGTTTTCTCCTCCGTGGTCCAGGAACTCCCTAACTATATCCGTGACACCACCCACACCCTCCACGTCCTCCAGAACCTCCAATTTCCCAGTCCCCAACACCTCATCTTTACCATGGACGTCCAGTCCCTATACACCTACATTCCCCATACAAATGGCTGAAAGGCTCTCCGCTTCTTCCTGTCCCGCAGGCCCGACCAGTCCCCCTCCAAAGACACCCTCATCTGCTTAGCCGAACTCGTCCTCAGTGTCGACAACTTCTCTTTCAATCCCTCCCATTTCCTACAGACAAAGGGGCTGGCCATGGGTACCCGCATGGGCCCAAGCTATGCCTGCTTCTTTGTAGGTAACATGGAACAATTCATCTTCTGTACCTACACTGGCCCTAAACCACACCTCTTCCTCTGTTACATTAGTGATTGTATCGGCACTGCCTAGTGCACCTATGAGGAACTTGAACGGTTCATCCACTTCACCAATACCTTCCAACCCAACCTTAAGCTCACCTGGACCATCTCTAACACCTGTCTCCCTTTCCTAGACCTATCTGTCTCCATCTCAGGCAGCCACCCAGAAACTGATATCCATTTCAAGCCCATTGACTCCCACAACTACCTAGAATACAGCTCCTCCCACCCACCTTCCTGCAAAAATGCACTCCCTCCCCTCAATAATAACCAAAACAGAATCCCCCTCGTCCTCACGTACCACCCCACCAACCTCTGGAACCGACGCATCATCCTCCGACACTTCCGCCATCTGCAGTCCGACCCCACCACCCCCACATATTTCCCTCCCTACCCTTATCTGCTTTCCAGAGGGACCACTCTCTCCATGACTCTCTTGTCCGCTCCACACTCCCCTCCAGCCCTACCAGACCCAACACTTTTCCCTGCAACCGCAGGAAGTGCTACACCTGCGCCTACATCTCCCTCTCACCCCCATCCTAGGCCCCAGGAAGACTTCTAACATCAAGCAGATGTTCACCTGCACATCTGCTAATGTGGTATACTGCATTCGTTGTGCCCATTGTGGCCTCCTCTACATCAGGGAAACCAAGTAGAGGCTTGGGGACCACTTTGCAGAGCACCTACACTTGGCTTGCTATAAACAACTGCGCCTCCCAGTCACAAACTATTTCAACTCCCCCTCCCATTCCTCAGATGACATGTCCATCCTGGGCCTCTTGCAGTGCCCTAACGATGTTACCCGAAGGTTGTAGGAATAGCAACTCATATTCCACTTGGGAACCCTGCAGCCCAATGTTATCAATGCGGACTTCACAAGCTTCAAAATCTCCCCTCCCCCAACTGCATCCCAAAACCAGCCCAGCTCATCCCCGCCCCCCCTAATCTGTTCCTCCTCTCACCTATCCCCTCCTCCCACCTCAAGCCCTACCCCCATCTCCTACCTACTAACCTCATCCCACCCCCCCTTGACCTGTCTATCCTCCCTGGACTGACCTATCTCCTCCCTAGCTCCCCACCTACACTCACCTCACTGACTCCATCCCCACCTCTTTGACCGGTCTGCCTCCTCTCCACCTATCTTCTCCTCTATCCATCTTCTATCTGCCTTCCCCTCTCTCCCTGTTTATTTCAAACCCCCTTCCCCTCCCCTATTTCTGAAGAGGGGTCTAGGCCCAAAACGTCAATCTGCCTGTTCCTCCAATGCTGCTTGGCCCTGCTCTGTTCTTCCAGCTCTACACGTTGTTATCTCAAATTCTCCAGCATCTTTAGTTCCTACTATCTCTGAAATAAAGTTTTATTTCTTTTTTCAGAAGTAATTTCCTGCTGAAGGGAGATACCAAGTGCAGAACCCCTGTTTGTCCCACTGCACTTACTTGGCAGCGCAATCTTTCATCCTGACATTTGTTCAATGGAACGTTTTCCAAGAGAGCATTTACATTTTGATGTCTTTCCAGAGTCATGTTCAGACACGCTGTATTGAAACCACAAGTTTAGTCCTGTGATGCACCTGAAGTCCATTTTGACAAAGTTACTCATCAAGATTTCATACTACCTTCTGAATTAAAACTAGTTTTGATCTCCCCAATGGCATGTGACTAAACCATAATAGAGATTAGAGAGGTCAGTCTTGATGGATGTTGGATAATGCTCTAAAATGACCTCCGGTACCCATTAATATCTTTTATGATCTACCGGTGACCTTTAAAGAAATCAGAATATAAGGACCTGAATGAACAGCCCATATTTTTGACCTTTATTGTCACACTTTGGCTAACTGAGATCCTATAGTTGTTCTGTAATTGGGCACATTAGGTCTACTTCTCACCACCACTGGGAATCTTCTTGCCATGTGGAAGGCCCATGTTGTGTGGTCAGGCTATCCATAAAAACTGGTCATGAGGCCAATGAGGTCGCCCCGTCTTTGGGCAACTCGTGTCAATTGGAGTTGCCCTAAGATACCCAAATGTCCCCATGTTTCCTTTCTCCTCCTGTTCTGTTCAAGTTACTCCTTCAATGCTGATGCCTTCCAATCTGTTCATTGCGTACATCTGGGCCCAATAATTAGTTGTGTGTGTGTGTGTGTGTGTGTGTGTGTGTGTGTGTGTGTGTGTGTGTGTGTGTGAGTGTTGTGGGGATGAGGGGCACGGTGGTGCAGGCATTGTAGTTGGGTAGCAGATGCTAAGTCAGGGGAGAAGCCAATGGGCAGTGGAAGAGCTGAGAGCCCAGGCAAGGACCTCATTTATTATCCCTACCTTTGATCCTTTGATTCTGTTTCAGATTTTAGCATCCGCAGTTCTTTGTTTTACAATCTGTAATTTCCTTTATAAGCCATGGTGTGGCCATTTTAGTTTAGTGCCAGGCAGGAAGGAACAATTGTTGAAGTTTACCAATGTGTTCTTTGAATGTTTCCCATTGTCTTTCACCGTCATCTGTTTAAATAGCATTCCCAATCTATGATCTTCTATTCTGTTCTTCTATTTAGATTCACGATCATAACCTTAGAATCAATTATTGTCATTCTCTGTCTTGATGACAAATTATATCATGTCTTAGTTGCTCATTCTCAAGGTGCCTAACATAATTAGATTACCAGTTATTCCTTTTTCATTATTTACTTCCCAGCCTGGGATGGCCTGTTTTCTAGATGAGTCCTCAACATATTGGTCCTGAAAACCAACCCATTTACACTACAGGAATTCCTTCTCTGTGGCATTGTTACTAATTTGGTTTACCCAATCTTTATGCCATAATTATAAATTCCCTTTATTGCGTGCACCTCTAATTTCCATTTTAAAGTCATTCCCAACATCACCCCTCCAGTTGGGGGTTTGTGTAAAAACCAAACTATTGTATTTTGCTCCATGGTGTTCCTCAGCTCTACTCATACAGATTCCACAGCATCAGAGTTAGGTATCCTTCTTCATTCTTGCAGTTTTTTTTCTTTAATCAGCAATGCAGCTCTTTTTTGTATGCCCTTCCTGAATACTGAATACCCGCTAGATGTTAAATTTCCATCCCTGGTCATTCTGCAGTCATGTCTCTGATGCAGACTATATCATACCTGTTTTCATCTATTTGCACAATTAACTCATCCACGTTATTGTACATTCTCTGTGCATTAAGGCAGGAAGCCTTAAGGCTAGTGTTGTTGGATTACTGTGCCATTCCATTATTTTTCACTGTGCCCTAATTTAATCTTGGCCCTGAATGTGTCTGCCTATCACTTATTCCCCCTGCTGTCTTTTGATTTGGCCCCTAATTCCGCTTCCTCTGACTCAGTGCATAGATTCTCAGTCCTTTGTCATTTTAGTTTAAAGTTTCTCCAATCACTCTTACAAATAAGCCCCGTGGGACATCAGCACCAGCCCTGCTCAGGTGTGATCCATCCAGTTTGTATTGATCCCACCTCCCCCAAAACCAGCCCCAATGCGCCAGGAATCTGAAACCTCTCCCCTTGCAGCATCTCTTCAGTCACATGTCCATTTGATATATACTGCTATTTCTACTCTGATTAGCAAATGGCACCGTTTATAATCTTAAGATCACTGCCTTTGAGGTCATACTTTTGAATTTACTTCTATAATCCATATATTCTGCTTTTATGACCTCATCTCTTTTTTACTGATGTCATTTGTATTAATACGTGCCACAATCACTGGCTGTTTACCCAACCCTCCAGAATGTCCTGCAGCCATTGTGAGACATCCTTGACCATAATACCAGGGAGGCAATAAACCATCCTGGAATCTTGTTTGTGGTGACAGAAATGTATATTTTCCTTACAACTGAATCCTCTCTAACTATTACATTCCCACATCTTTTACTCATCCCCTGTGTAGCAGAGATGACTATGGTGCAATTCATTTGGCTGTTTCTATCTACTTTCTTCATGAGGCCATTCCTCTTATTAATATCTCAGGGGAATAGCCACAGGAGACTCATGCAATGCCTGGCTAACCCTCTTGCTCTGCCTAGTAGTCACTGATTTCACTCCTCGCTGTGGAGTCCAAGGCTACAGTATGACCACTACATTATACAGGCTATCCACAATCGTTGGTACCTTTCAGATACTCCACAATGACTCCAACCACCATTCCACGTGCAAAACTCGGGCTTCCTGGAGATTCTCACTTCCTGCCAGATGCCGGCCCCAAAGCAGTAGAAAGCTTACCAGCTTCACTCATAAAGCAGGAAGATCAAACCCTGGTTTTCAGCTTCCTGTGATGACTTGCTCCTTGAAATTAAACCTTTTGGAAGATGCTTAATAATCTCAATTATGCTAGGGCATTTATTCCCTTGTCTTTGTTACTGTGGAATATAGTCCTTTTTTATTGGCTCATGGGATGAAGATGCCATTGGTTTGGACGTCTGTAATTGCTGAGAGGGAATTTAAGAGTCACCTACATTGCTGTGGGTCTGGAGTCACATGTAAGCCAGATCAGGTAAGGACGACAGTTTCTTTCCCTAAAGGACATTAGTGAACCAGATGAGTTTTCCCTAACTATCGACAGTAGATTCCTGGTGATAGCTCAACTTTTAATTCAAGATTTCTATTAAATTCAAATTGCGCCATCTGAACCGGCAGGATTCAGATCCCAGGTCCCCACAGCGTTACTCTGGGTCTCTGAATGAATAGTTTAGCAATAATACCACTAGGCCATCTCTTCTCCTTACAAACTATAAACCACAAAAAGGACCTTACAAACTATAAGCCATAAAAAAGCTGCTGGGACATGAGACATGTTTGAAGTGGGATGTCCTCTCTGAGTGTCAGGAGTTTTGTCTGAAGCCAGATAAAGGCTTGATGGTTGTTAGATTTCTGGGGGAGGAGATGGGCAGGAGGGCTGACCAAACACGGACAGTCTTGGCCAAAACCTTGTGCTTATTGTGGGACACTGTCAACATGAAATTCAGCCATACACAAAAAAACCTTTTAGTCACTATGTAAATGTTCAGCTTATGGAAATGAGAAATGCCAACACAGGATTTTTTTTGACTCAACTTTACTATAACCCAATTCTAAATCTAAACTTTTAAGCATAGAATGCAACTTGAGCACTGTGGCAGATCCAATCTTGTTGAGAAAAGAGAAATTTTACTCACTAGTGTGTCTCTTAACTCTTCAGTATCTGGAATCCTGGATGCACCATCAACATCAACCCACATCATCAGCCTCCCTTCTTTGACAAAGTGGTACTTTTATTACAAAGCTTTGATCTTTACACTGGTTTGTCTGAGCTCTTAAACCTCTTCATTGACAACTTCAATCTCCATATTAATTCAATTCTATAATATATTCATGTGTATTTATTTGGAGGCTGTGAAGGTATTTGGTGATACGCCTGTTTACAGTTGTATAGATTGAAGCCCCTATTTAGACCGTGCCTTTGTTTGAAGTTATGTCAGCAATCTCAGCATGATCTTTTATGGCCTAACAATAGGTCCTGTTATTGAGAGAGATAGTAGGAATGCCGATGCTGGGGAATCTGAGATAACAAGGTGTAGAGCTGGATGAACGCAGCAGCCCAAGCAGCATCAGAGGAGCAGGAAAGCTGACGTTTTGGGTCTGGACCCTTCTTCAGAAAGACAGGTCCCTTCTGATGCTGCTTGGCCTGCTGTGTTCATCCAGCTCTACACTTTGTTATCTCAGGTCCTGTTATTGAGCTTTTTCTTGAATAAAATTTTCTAAACCAGATGTGAGCTAAAGGCTTAATTGCATGTGAGTACTCTGTTTACCTAGTTTAATCTTAATGCGCCTTCATGTTTGTAAAATCTGATGCTATTGGAAAAAGGAATCCTGCTTTACCATCTTGGGTCATCCATGCATTTAAATTTCCCCTTAGTGAATGTTAGATGAGCTTTGAAGTATATAAGGTAAAATATGTTAGGACAAAAATGATGCTATGGAAACAAGGTAAAACTTTGGATGGAATTAATTATGAAAGTTTCTAGTTGATATCAACAAAGCTAATTGGATGCTGGAATGGATGTCAACAGCATTGAAGTCTATGTTTAAAAACAAATAATTCCACTTTACATACTTCAAGATCATTTATTTTTTTCTATAGCATTAATTTTTATCCATTTTAGAATAATCACAGTTACCACACTTTTTGAAGTTGCTTACCATTGTCATGCACCATTAGGCTTGGGCTTGCCAATCAGTGCCTTGCTCTTATTCTGAATAAAACACTTCCACCATCTACAATCCAACCCCACCACCCAAGACATTTAAAATCAGTCGCGAACCATTTTAACTCCCCCTCCCATTCCTTAGACGACATGTCCATCATGGGCCTCCTGCAGTGCAACAATGATGCCACCTGAAGGTTGCAGAAACAGCAACTCATATTCCGCTTGGGAACCCTGCAGCCTAATGGTATCGATGTGGACTTTGCAAGCTTCAAAATCTCCCCCTCCCCCACTGCATCACAAAACTAGCCCAGCTCGTCCCCGTCTCCCTAATCTGTTCCTCCTCTCACCTATCCTCTCCTCCCACCTCAAGCCGTGCCTCCATTTCCCACCTACTAACCTCATCCTGCCTCCGTGACCCGTCCAGCCTCCCCTGACTGACCTATCCCCTCCCCACCTCCCCACCTATACTCTCCTGTCCACCTATCTTCTCCTCTATGCATGTTTGGTCCGCCTCCACCTCTCTCTCAATTTATTCCAGAACCCTCTCCCCATCCCCCTCTCTGATGAAGGGTCTAGGCCCGAAACGTCAGCTTTTGTGCTCCTGAGATGCTGCTTGGCCTGCTGTGTTCGTCCAGCTTCACACTTTGTTATCTTTTTTGTCATCTGTTTCTTGCATCCGAGTTTCAATGAGTGTGAGACAAGTTGCTTCAATTTCTAGTCTCTTTTTAGCCATTTTTGAGTATGGAGTGTATTGAATCTAAAAGTGACACATACCCCTTAGCTGCAGTTTATCATTTCCTAAAATGGATGATGCCATCATTAAGTATGGAATAAATACCCATTAAATGTTAATGTGGCAACATATTGTAATTAGACTACTGTTATCAGTCCATAGTTAAAATAAAAAATACAATTATCCTTTCTACATGTCTAATAGAAATGTCTTATTTACTTATTTATAGGGTACCAACAAAGAGAGAACGATTAGCAGAAGCAAAGCGCTTAGAAGCATGGAGTAAAAATTTGAAACTCTCTAAACAGGACATTAACCTGTAAGTCTATATATTTTAATTATTGGGATGTAACTTCTGTGATATCTCAAACACTTTTTAGATGATGGCAGTAAAGATGTGCATTGAGTGGCTTTGAACAGCAATCAACCTTAAATGCAATAGGGCTGAACTCTCTTGCTGTTTCAACATATTTTCAATACAATGTGTCATGATTTTCAGCATAAAATGTGCCTCCTCAAATGTTTTTAGCTCCCCAACTCTATATTCTGTGTCTGTGTGTTGCCCTCCACCGGACAAAGGAACAGTGCTCCGAAAGCTTGTGATTTCAAAGAAATCTGTTGGACTGTTACTTGGTGTCGTGTGACTGACTTTGACCGGCCCAGTCAAATACTGGCACCTCCACATCATGTTTTGTTTGGCCAAGTGGTTTAAATCAGGACACCTTATTGCAGCTGAAGTTGAGCAGTTCACTTTTAAAATATTTAATACTCAAATTAATTAATTAAATGGAATAGAGAGTGTAATGTTGGAACTGGTGGACATTGTGTAATCCACAGTGGCCACCTCTGAAGCAAGTGTTGACTGTTTGAGGAACTGCAGCAAAAAACTGATGAGCTGGAGTCTGAGCAGCAAACACTGACATGTCAAGGTTGGAGTGAGGTACCAGAATGGTGTTTTTAAGGAGGTAAACATATTTCTAAAATGAGTTTTGAGAAGATTTGTAGCTCAGGTTGAGGTTCTGGATGTGAGTTTGCTCGCTGAGCCGGAAGGTTAGTTTTCAGACGTTTCGTCACCATTCTAGGTAACATCAGTGAGCCTCCGACGAAGCGCTGGTGTTATGTCCTGCTTTCTGTTTATCTGGTTAGGTTTCCTTGGGTTGGTGATGTCATTTCCTGTTCTTTTTCTCAGGGGATTGTAGATTGGCTCCAAGTCAATGTGTTTGTTGATGGAGTTCCGGTTGGAATGCCATGCTTCTAGGAATTCTCGTGCATGTCTCTGTTTGGCTTGCCCTAGGATGGATGTGTTGTCCCAATCAAAGTGGTGTCCTTCCTTATCTGTATGTAAGGATACGAGTGATAGTGGGTCATGTCGTTTTGTGGCTAGTTGATGTTCTTGTATCCTGGTGGCTAGCTTCCTGCAAGTTTGTCCAATGTAGTGTTTGTCACAGTTCTTGCAAGGTATTTTGTAGATGACGTTTGTTTTATTTGTTGTCTGTATAGGGTCTTTTAAGTTCATTAGCTGTTGTTTTAGTGTGTTGGTGGGTTTGTGGGCTACACTGATGCCAAGAGGTCCAAGTAGTCTGGCAGTCATTTCAGAAATGTCTTTGATGTAGGGGAGAGTAAGACCATCAATAATACCCTTACTGGCATAACATTCACAAAAGAGGAGGAAAACAACAACAAACTGCCATTCCTAGATGTCACAGTAGAGCGAACAGCCAATGGGGAACTTCAAACCAGCATCTACAGAAAAACAACACATACGGACCAAATACTGAACTACAGGAGCAACCATCACAACACCCACAAACGAAGCTGCATTAGAATATTATTCCAATGAGCCACCACACACTGCAGCACAAAGGAACTACGCAGAGCAGAGGAAAATCACCTATACAGCGTATTCAAAAAGAATAGGTACCCTATGAACACAGTCCGCCGATTTCTCAGCAACAAACCCAAACAAGCAGACAAAACGGGCTCAGAAACCATAACCACTCTCCCCTACATCAAAGACATTTCTGAAATGACTGCCAGACTACTTGAACGCCTTGGCATCAGGGTAGCCCACAAACCCACCAACACACTAAAACAACAGCTAATGAGCTTAAAAGACCCTATACAGACAACAAATAAAACGAACGTCATCTACAAAATACCTTGCAAGAACTGTGACAAACACTACATTGGACAAACTGGCAGGAAGCTAGCCACCAGGATACATGAACATCAACTAGCCACAAAACGACATGACCCACTATCACTCGTATCCTTACATACAGATAAGGAAGGACACCACTTTGATTGGGACAACACATCCATTCTAGGACAAGCCAAACAGAGACATGCACGAGAATTCCTGGAAGCATGGCATTCCAACTGGAACTCCATCAACAAACACATTGACTTGGAGCCAATCTACCATCCCCTGAGAAAAAGAACAGGAAATGACATCACCAACCCAAGGAAACCTAACCAGATAAATAGAAAGCGGGACATAACACCAGCGCTTCATCGGAGGCTCACTGATGATGTTACCTAGAATGGTGACGAAACGTCTGAAAACTAACCTTCCAGCTCAGCGAGCAAACTCACATCCATATTTCTAAAATTCATTACATCAGATTTGGCCTGTGGTTAGGAATAGGGGCTGTGACTGTGGATGTGCTCGTTAAGAATATTCAAAATCTACTTCGAAGAAGCCTCAGCCAGTGCCCTTTCTCAGTAGATACAAGGCTTTTTTTTCTCCTGGTGTGGATGAAGGCACAGGCTGAAGGGAGAATAAGTGAACTGGCTATAACATTGTGGTCAAAAATGCTTGAACATGATTGAAATGTAGATAATTATGAGGGAAATGGATAGGGGAGACAGGAAGGACCATTCTGCTTGGTGGAGGAATCAATGACTGGGGCCTTAGATTTAAGGTAATAGTAAGAGGTTTATTGGACTGAAGGGAATGATTGATTTATTGTCACTTGTATTTTACAGTGGCACAATGGCTCAGTGGTTAACATTGCTGCATCACAGTGTCAGGGATCCACCGCAATTCCAGCCTTGAGTTACTGTCTGTTTGAAGTTTACATATTCTCCCCATGCCTGCATGAATTTCCTCCAGGTGCTCTGGTTTCCTCCCACAGTCCAAAGATGTGCTGGTTAGGTCCATAGGCTTTTTTAAGTTGACCATAGTGTCGGGCAGGTGGATTAGCCATGGGAATTGCAGGATTATAGGGATAGGGTAGCAGGGTGAGTCTGGATGGGATGCTCTTTGGAATGTTGGTGTGACCCAATGGACTGAATGGCCTGCTTTCACACTGTAGGGATTCTGTGATTCTACATGAAAAGCTTCAATTGTTACCACAATCTGGCACCATTTTGAATAGTTTAAGAATAAAAACATATAACTGAAAGAGAGTCTATCTTTATTTTACTGCCTCAACCATGAGTCCTGAGCCCTGAGCCAGCTCACCAACAATATCTGCACCTCCATCCAGCCTCGCCATTGCCTGCACCAGACCCACCAATGTAGGCATCACCACCTTTCAAGTGCTATCACTTTGCTGCTGGGCCCACTTAGCTGGTGCCAGAAGTCACTGCCTGCACTGCTGCACTGCCTCACGGATAGCTAGGAGGCCCCGGCCACGGGCCTATTGCAACCAACAGCTGCCACTGCTGCCTCATTCCTAACCTCTGGACCTGCCTTGATCGCAGCCAAGAGTCCCTGGGTCTGCTGCCGCATCAATAATACCAAGTGTTCCCCCTCTGGGCATTCCACACTGTCACCACTATGACAATGCTTCATGGACAATGCTTAAGTCCCCACTATGGGCTGACTGCAACCAGGAGACTTTGGCTCCACTGCCAGTCTAGGCCCCCAATGCGTCTCCAAGAATCCTGTTGCATTCACCTCCTCTGAGATGCTGCCTTCTCCGACAGGAAGAAGATGACAAAAGAAAGGAGACAAAAAGGGTAAGGAAGAAGGAAGGAAACAGCTGGTCTAAAGTAGATGGGCTCAGGAATCTAAACACTTCCGCTCGGTTCGCAGTAAACAACTGCACCTCCCCAGTGGCGAGCCATTTCAACTCCCCCTCCCATTCCTTAGACGACATGTCTGTCCTGGGCCTCCTGCAGTGCCATAATGATGCCACCCGTAGCTAGCAGGAACAGCAACTCATACTCCGCTTGGGAACCCTGCAGCCCAATGGTATCAATGTGGAGTTCACCAGCTTCAAAATCTCCCCTCCCCCCACTGCATCCCAAAACCAGCCCAGCTCGTCCCTGCCTGCCTAACCTGTTCTTCCTCTCACCTATCCCCTCCTCCCACCTCAAGCCGCACCTCCATTTTCTACCTACTAATCTCATCCCACCCATCCTCCCTGGACTGACCTAACCCCTCCCTACCTCCCCACCCATACTCTCCTCTGAACCTTTCTTCTCCTCTGTCTATCTTCAATCTGCCTCCCCCTCCCTCCCTATTTATTTCAGAATCCTTTCCCCATCCCCCTTTTCTGATGAAGGGTCTAGCCGGAAACGTCAGCTTTTGTGCTCCTAAGATGCTGCTTGGCCTGCTGTGTTCATCCAGCCCCACACTTTGTTGTCTTGGATTCTCCAGCATCTGCAGTTCCCATTATTTCTGATCGGAATCTAAACGCTGCCCACTTATCCAGTCTACCATCTTGGAATGTAATCCCAGATGGGATTTGGCAAAATTCTTGTACACTCAAGGGGTGGTGGGAATCAAAACATTTAAAAAGTATTTAGATGTGCACTTGTTGTATTTTTTGCTAACCGATTGGAAGACTACAAATGTGACATGCCTGTTCAAGAAGGGAGGAAGCCACAAAGCAGGAAACTGGGCCAGTTTCTTTCACATCTATTGTTGGGAAAATGCTAGAGTCCATTATTAAGGAAGAACATTTAGAGTAACTGAATGCAGTCAAACAGAGCCGACGCAGTTTAGTGAAAGGAAAATAATGTTTGTCAAATTTGAGGATGTAACAAGCAATGTTGAAAGGGGAACAAGTGGATGTATTGTATTTGGATTTCCGGAAAACATTTGATAAGGTGCCACGTTAAACGTTACTGGACAAGATGGAAACTCACAGTATTAGGGGTAATGTCTTGGCATGAGTTGAGATTTGGTTAACACTTAGAAGGCAGTCAGGATGAACTGATCTTTTTCAGGTTGAAAATATGTAACTAGTGGAGTGCCACAGGAATCAGATCTAAGGCTTCCATTAGTTACTGTGTATATTAATGATTTGGAAAAGGAGCAGAGTTGCTGGCAATACAGAATACAGTGGGAGGGTATGTTGTGATAAAGACACAAGCAATCTGCAAGTGACAAAGTATTAGTTGAGTAAGCGGGCATGTCTTGGCAGATGGTTTTCAATGTAGGAAAGTGTGTGGTTATGCACCTTGGTTGGAAAAATCAAAAGGCAAACTGTTATTTAAATGGAGAGACATCTCGTGCAAAGAGCTCTGTGTCTTCTTGTACATGAAATACAAGCAATATGCAGAAAATTAGTGACCATGATAAGTAATGAGCATTAATCCAGGATAGGCAAGAAAGCTAGTGTGCAGAAACAAGAAATTGTTTCCTTTTCTCAGTGTTTCATGTCTTCACAATTTCTCAAATATCCAAGAGTATTAACTTGGATCTACACTTGAGTTTCTCTCCAATGACTTCAGCATTCAGGCCTTACGATATCCTTAATGATTTACTCTTTCTCAGGGGTGGACCTGGATGGATTATTGACAGAACTTATAGCCCCAAAAAAGAACTCCTTTCTTAAAGAGTGCCCATAAAACAGTGAGTTCTTTATCTAAACTTGTCCCGAAGTTGTCCATCTGCCATTGATTTCTTGAACCTTCGCAATGACCTGCGATCCTGATCAACTGGACCTTTACACCACTCCTTATTTCACATACTGTTCCACTTTACCAGTTTTATCACTCTGTTACGTCTCGTATGTGATCTGGAACTAACTGATAGGGTTACATTGGTTCATATTGAGCTGGTAATGAGCTGTGTTTAATAGCTGTTCAGCCTAATTCCTTGTTAGAAGTTTGAATTGTCAGTTTGCTCACTAGAGTAACTTAAGATTTGCTTTCTGACAGTACTTAATGTTTTGATATCAGCAAATATCTTAACTAAGCCAGGTTAAATGATATGCCCAAAAATAGTTTTGTAGTATAGTTATTTATTTTGAATACCTGTTCAGCTGTTGTCCCATTATTGCAGAGGCTTCATTTGACCACGACTCCTTATTGATTGTGCTATAGCTACTGATATCAAAGAATAGCTATCTTGTGAATTTATTACTTGAGGAAAAAAGTCTTAAGCATTCTCCAGTCAAATAAGACTAACCTGTTCCTTTATCAGTCTTAATTTTTGGACATACATAATATATAAATCATGTTATTAATTTTAGCAGACCTTCCACATTGAGAGAGACAACCTTTATTCAACCTCTCATTTTTAGTTTATTTTGTTAACCATGCAAGATTATTGGTCAGATGGCTCAGTTGCCATGTCAGGCGCCTCTATGTACATGTCATTCCAAATAGAACCACCAGGATCCTGCACTGAGTAGTTACCAATACCTCTGAGGCTATTCTTTCCTGGTTTTGTAACCTGTGCTATACCATTGGTGGCCTCCTAATTTTTAAAAAGTTATGTGCTATCATTTGCATTTTAACTAGTTGTTTCTGGAAAATAATATTACTTTGAGTAACAGGCATGAAACTAAGACAGAATGGAGTTGATGTCTAAATTTCACTCAGTTTTATGGACAGGGTTGGGAGAGAACTGAAACCTCTGTACTTTTTTCCCTTGCTGTCCATAATCTATGTGCTTTTTTCCATTGGGAGGTTGGTTAGCTCAGTTGGTTAGATGCTGGTTGGCATTACTCTGCATTGCAAAAAGCAGGGGAGCAATTGCTGGCCTAGTGAGGATACCACCACTGTCCTTCCCAACCTCTCACCCAGCCTGAGGCGTGGTGATCCTCCGATTAAACGACTACCAGTTGTCTCTCTCTCCCTCTACCTTTCTGTCTCTCTCTGCTTCCTATGATCTGTTAGGACTATGATGAAATTACCTTTGCGATTTTGTTTTCTAAAAATACATAGGTTTCTTAGCACCTTTGGATGTGTGCAGCCAAGCTATTAAGAACAGAAAGCCTTAATTGATTAAACAGGATAATATGTTTGTGCATTCACCCTGAAAGTCAAATCACTATGCTCTCTCTCTCTCACACAAACACACACACACACACACACACACAGGGTCCAGTTGAAGGACTAGTGCACTTTTGTCGATTGCAAGCAGAATAATAGTGACCACAACAGCTTCACATTTACCATAGCCATGGTAAGGGAAAGGAGCAGTTACCAGGGTAAGATATTTAACTGGGGAAAAGGAAACTATGACGCTATCAGGCAGGAGTTGGGAAGTACAGATTGGGAGCAATTGTTCCACAGAAAGGGCACAACAGACATATGGAGACTGTTTAAGGAGCAGTTGTTGCGAGTGATGCATAAATTTGTTCCTCTGAGACAGGTAAGAAGGGGTATGATTAAGGAGCCTTGGATGACGGGAACAGAGTTGCTTCTCGTCAAAAAGACAAAGGCAGCTTACGTAAGGTAGAAGAAGCAAGGGTCTAGCACAGCTTTAGAGGATTACAGGCTTGCTCGGGAGGAGCTCAAAAGTGGACTGAGGAGGGCCAGGAGTGGGCGCAAGAAAGGCTTGGCAGGAAGGATTAGAGAGAACCTGAAGGCATTTTACTCATACGTGAGGAATAAGAGAATGATCAGGGAGAAGGTAGGGCCGATCAGGGATAGCGTAGGGAACTTGTGCGTGGAGTCTGAGCAGATAGGGCAGCCCTAAATGAGTTTTTTGCTTCGGTTTTCACGAAGGAAAGGGACCTTGTTGTGAATGAGAACTTTGAGGAGCAGGGAAACGGGCTTGAACAGATCGAGATTGAGGAAGTTGACGTGCTGGAAATTTTGGCAAACATTAAGATTGATAAGTCCCCAGGGCCATACCAGATTTATCCTAGGTTGCTCCGGGAAGCAAGAAAGGAGGTTGCAAAGCCGCTGGTGAAGATCTTTGCTTCCTCACTTCACGGGAGTCATACCGGAAGATTGGAGGGAGGCAAATGTTGTTTCTCTTTTCAAGAAAGGGAATAGGGAAATCCCTGGAAATTATAGACCAGTAAGTCTTACGACTGTGGTCAGCAAGGTTTTGGAAAGAATTCTGAGGGATAGGATTTATGACTATTTGGAAAAGCATAGTGTGATTAAAGGGAGTCAGCATGGCTTTGTGAGGGGCAGGTCATGCCTTACAAATCTTATTGAGTTCTTTGAGGAAGTCACAAGACAGATTGACGAGGGTCAAGCAGTGGATGTGGCGTACATGGACTTCAGCAAGGCATTAGATAAGGTTCCCCACGGCAGGCTCATTCATAAAGTCAGGAGATATGGGATACAGGGTGATTTGGATTCAGGATTGGTTGGCTGACAGGAGGCAGAGAGTGGTTGTAGATGGTAAGTATTCTGCCTGGAGGCCAGTGCTGAGTGGTGTCCCGCAGGGCTCTGTTCTTGGGCCTCTGCTCTTTGTAGTTTTTATAAATGACTTGGATGAGGAGGTTGAGGGATGGGTTAGTATGTTTGCTGATGACACAAAGGTTGGAGGGGCTGTTGATAGTATCGAGAGCTATCACAGGCTTCAGCGAGACATTTACAGAATGCAGAGCTGGGCTGAGAAATGGCAGATGGCGTTCAATCTGGATAAATGCGAAGTGATGCATTTTGGAAGGTCGAACTTAAATGCTGAATATAGGATTAAAGGCAGGATTCTCGGCAATGTGGAGGAACAGCGGGATCTTAGTGTTCAAGTGCATAGCTCCCTCAAAGTTGCCACCCAAGTGGATAAGGTTGTTAAGAAAGCATATGGTGTTCTGGCTTTCATTAACAGGGGGATCGAGTTTAAGAACGGCGAGGTTATGCTGCAGGTCTACAAAACCCTGATGAGATCACACTTGGAATATTGTGTCCAGTTCTGGTCGCCCTATTATAGGAAAGATGTGGAGGCTTTGGAGAGGGTGCAAAGGAGGTTTACCATGATGCTGCCTGGACTGGAGGGCTTGTCTTATGAGGAGATGTTGACTGAGCTCAGACTTTTCTCTCTGGAGAGAAGGAGGAAGAGAGGTGACCTGATCGAGGTGTACAAGGTAATGAGAGGCATGGATAGAGTCGATAGCCAGAGACTTTTCCCCAGGGCAGCATTGACTGCCACGAGGGGTCATAGTTTTAAGGTGTTAGGAGGAAGGTATAGAGGAGACGTCAGATGGAGGTTCTTCACCCAGAGAGTTGTGAGCGCATGGAATACTTTGCCAGTGGAAGTCGTGGAAGCAGTCATTAGCGAGATTTAAGCAATTGCTGGACATACGCATGGACAGCAGTGAATTGAGGGGAATGTAGGTTAGGTTATTTTATTTTTGGATTAGGATTATTCCATGGCACAACATCGTGGGCCGAAGGGCCTGTACTGTGCTGTACTTTTCTATGTTCTAATAATGATTTATAAAAAGCTATTATTGCCAGCCCTTTAAAAACAGTGCTTCACTCTGAAGGGCTAATCTGGATAGATTCGCCAGCTGGAGCTGTATCTCAGAGCTGCTGTGAGATTTGTTTGCAGAGATCAGTGTTCAGCAGGTGATGAATTTGGCATTTGTACCTTAAATCACCAATCAGCACCTTTGACTACAACATGTACATATATATTTGTAAAGAGGGTAGAATTTCCAGGCAATTAGTTGAACTGTTTTTAAATCACTAGAAATTGATTTGTTCTCATCACTGATCTGAAGAAAATGTCCTGAGTGAGCTGGTGTGCTTTTTTGTCACATGCAGTCATGAATTATGGTGAACAATTAACTAATTGGAACAGGAGGCTCCATAAACAACTCATTCTCAATAATCATAGAATCAAACTCACCAGTGTAAAAGACGAAACTGAAATATTTTATCTTCATCCTGAGGGACCAAATGCTCCTGCCAGTCTTCAGATAATCAATTTATTCCACAAAATATCAAGAAATGGATGAAGGCAGTGAATACAGCAAAGGCTGTTAACAACTCCTTCCCCAATCCAACTGACTTGAATGGACAGCCTGACTGGTGACTAACCAGAGCTGCAGGTGTGAGATTGATGTAGCACTGTGCAAACAGCAAAACAAGACAAGGTGCTATGAACATCCAAGTAGGCGCTGAGTGAGTGAGTGATAAGAGAGCAAGCAAGGAGTCCTGACAATTTATGAGATTAGACTAGATTAGATTCCCTACAGTTTGGAAACAGGCCCTTCGGCCCAACAAATCCACACCGCCCCTTACAGCATCCCACCCAGACCCATCCACCTACAACCCACACACCCCTGAACGTTACGGGCAATTTAGCATGGCCAATCCACCTAGCCTGCACATTTTTGGACTGTGGGAGGAAAGCGGAGCACCTGGAGGAAACCCACGCAGACACAGGGAGAATGTGCAAATAGACAGTTACCCGAGGCTGGAATCGAACTGGATCCCTGGGCGCTGTGAGGTTGCAGTGCTAACCATTGAGCCACCGTGCCGCCCCTAATGGGGGGTTGTCCTACTCTCTGCGTATGAAGTGCTGTGGCATAAATGAAGGAACTGTATTGTAAGTAGTTCAGAGTTGTGCCATGAGAGTATGGTGAGGCTGATACATATCTGATGCTAACCCCTGTGGATGGAGCAGGGGTACAGACAAGCATTCCCTGTGAAGCATGCTCTGAAATGTTGGCGATGATATCCAAGATGAAGGCCTCAAGGACCAAGTGGTGAATGGGAGTCACTAGATACTCTCTAACTTTCATGTTTGTCATACAGTTTTAATCGGGCAGGTGGGAGGACAGAAAACTGCAAATTAATGAAGCAAGATTAGGTACCAATGACATACAAATGATTGTAAATTGATGCAATTAGGCCTTGATCAGATCATGAGCAAACTTCTCAACTGCAAAACCATGGTTGGAGAATTGGATAATTTTCTCTTCATGTCGTAAATCTCATTTATGCTGATTTCATTCCATTTTTCCAAATGAGTCACCAATCCTAATATCATTGAGAGGCTGGGAAAATTCCACCCATTGGGCTGTATTTTACATTCCTTTGGCTAAATCTGAGTTGCAATAAGTTTATTGGAGTGTTCTTTTGAGGTGTCTTACCAAACTCACCTCATTAATTACCTAAGACATCCCCATGGCATTGCTGACATCTAATTTCATGCCACATGTATTTTCCGGACAACTTGGCTGCTCAGTGGATATCCCAAAATTCATTTGCATCCTTTGCACCTGTGCCATTTTAAAAACTCATTGTGTATCTTAACAAGCACTGTCAGTACTGAGCTGCCCTGCATGGTTCGTGACATTTGTCCCTCAGATAAGGAAATCAGTGCCTCACCTACCAGTCAGAGACCTGAAGGTGGGGACTTGTGGGACTTCCTGCTTCCCAAACAATGGAGGTTACAATATCAGACCATGCCAGCTTGGTCTGAGGTTTCCACTCAGTTTAAAGTAGTCGTAGTTGTCTGAAAGATTGCATAGTGCTGTAAGAAGAAAGTCACTCGTCCTTCTTCACTCTGCTAAGGTATGAATCACCATCCTCACTTCAATGTCTCACACTCATTCTATTTCTGCTATTGTGCACACCTCACACCAACATTCATTTTCTACCATTCAGCATGCCTGCAATATTTTCCCCATACACACTCACCCACCTGAAAGCTTGATGTCACTAACCCTGCATGCCCTCTGCATTGCCTACCTACTCACTTGGGACACCTCACCAGTGCCAGCAGTAAAAGCTGAGCCGTCTACTTTTAACTCCTGTAAAACCTACCTCTTTCATTCTATGAGGAAAACAGTCATAGATGCAGGAGTAGGCTATTCAGTCCCTCAGGCCTATTCCATGATTCAATAAGATCGTAGCTGATCTGTGGACTGACTCCATATGCATGCCTTATGCCCATAACTCTTAATATCTTTGCTCGACAAAAATGCATCTATCCCAGATTTAAAATTAACAGCAGATCCTGCATCCCCTGTCATTTGTGGAAAAGAGTTGCAAACATCTTCCACCCTTTGTGTGTGGGAGTGCTTCCCGGTGCTCAACAATAGAGCGTAAAGAGTCCGTACTGATGATGTGCTTGTCAGCCATTTGACTCCTCACCTCTAATGAGGAGAGGATCCTTACACCAACCACCCTGAGCTGGGGATGGATTAATATTGGAACATACTCTTAACTTATTATGCTGGAATCCCTTGGGCAAAAGCTAGCTCCCTTGGCTTGACTAAGTCCTGCATTACAACTATGACAAGCTTCTTGGCTTTGTGTCTGTGCTAAATAGCACGGCAAGACAGCAATAAAATAATGTCTCTTGCTGAGGAGCCAAAGTGTAAAAAGTCAAGAGTGCTGTGAGCATTCAGGTAGACTCAGAGTGAGTGAATGCTTTAATAGCAAATGAGTTTGAAGATGCACCCTGGTCGAGCCCATGTGTGTGACCCTGAATGCATAATGTCCTTGGTGTAAACATTACAATGATTGTTGCTGGTGCAACATTGAATTGTAGAATCTTTTGCTTTAAGTGGATTGAAGCTATGTCATGAAGGCTGTTAGTAGCTGACATATGTCAGATGTCGCTGTCCATGGACAGGGTGCATGTGACGAGTGCCCATGGAATGTGACCTGAGAGGTTGGTGCCAAGTTTCCAACATGGAGATTATTCAGCGCAAAGTGGTAAATTGAAACCATGAGATGCTCACTCTGATTTCCTTGTCTAATTTTCCTAACTTAAAGCTTGTTTGGCAAGAGGCTGAATACTAATAAAGTGAGTCGTTCTGTTAACAAGGCACATAACAACCAACAATCACTATAAATTGGCAGTCACTATTGCATAGCGAGAATCATGCAGCATGACTTATGAGAAATATAAAAGCTGGCAGGAGTTGCTTGAGATGTGTGTTGCTGCGGTTGTCACTTATTCTGCCATACATCTCGCCACTGTTGACATTTCACAACCCATATTAAGATTCTGCCTATATTAACTACAGGGGGCTCTGCTATAATGTGTGTTCTGGCAATGCAAATTGGTTATTTCGTGGCTGACGAGGAGAGGACACTATTTCTAAAACGCGAACTTATGTTGGCCGTAACCCATTTCCATTGGTGCGTAGAGGAGAATGCGTTGACATCACATGATTGTTTTGCAGGCTTTGTCCTGAGCATGCACCATGTTAGTGCCAAAAGAGTCTCCATGCCGGCACCATGTGATCATCGAGCTTTCTGTGAGAGGCACAGTACTCTGTTTTAGTTTGCACATTATGTCACGTTACTCATAAAAATGTGAGGACAACGTGCCAAGAATGTTAGCAAGAAGCATCCAGATGATAAAATTGTGGGTGGCAAATGTAAAAGGAAGGATATAGCACTAGAAGAGAAGCTAAATGTTGTAAAGCGTTTTGAGCATAATGAGAGAACATGTGGTTTGTTTGTGTAATAGGAATAAAGGACCCTACCTTACGCACCATTACAGACAAGGAAGAAAAGATTAAAGCAAGCTTTATTGTGGGAACAAATCTGAGTGTTAACATTTTTGTGAGTTCAAGGACAAGGGACTTGAGATGGAGTGGCTTCTAAGTACGTGGATAAAAGATCAAACGAAAACATGACCTGGGACCACCGTTCTCACCACGAAAGAGAAAGCCTTAACAATTTATGAAGATCTACAAAAAAAGTTGAAAATCTTGCAGATATGCCTGCCTTTAGTGCTAGCAGTGAATGGTTTGCTGGTTTTAAGAATCACTATGCTTTTCATAAGCATACGTGGTGAAGCTGCCAGTACAGATGAAGAGCATGCAATGGCCTTTCCTCCCATTGTAAAAAACTAATTTAAGAAAGCTCAACTCAAATTTTCAATTTGGTGAGACAGGTTTATTCTGGAAGCGAGTACCGTCAAGAATGTACATTTCTATGAATGAAGCACACACTCTAGGCTTTAAGGTGGCAAAATATGACTGTGCTGCTGGGTGCCAATGCTAGTGGAGACTTAAAGCTTAAGCCTGTGGTGGCGTACCACTTTGCAGCCCGCGAATCTTTAAAGGCTACCTTAAGCCTACTCTAGACATCTACTTTTGGTCAAGCAAAATAGGTTGAATGATGGGAATTTTTTTCTGATCTTCTTGTTGATGTTTTCGAAGATGTTTTTAGAATGTATTGCAAGAAAATACTTTGGATTTCAAGATGCTTCTCATTCTGGATAATGTGCCAAGCCATCATCCCACAATTGTTGAGCTTCCCAAAAACAAAGTGCTATTTCTACCCCCAAGCACAACCTCTCTCCTTCAACCCATGGGCCAGCTTTTAAAGCTTATTATTTAAGGCTCACAGTTAAGAGGTTGATTGCAACCCTGTGGGGGATAAGGACAGTGTTCTTCAATTCTGGAAGAGCTTTAACATCAAGAATGCAATTGACATTATCATGGAGGCCTGATATGATGTCAGTAAGGACTGCTTGTATGCAATTTGGCAGAAGCTTCTCCCAGATTTTTTCAAAATTTTAAAACCTTTGATCTGCCAGAGGAGCTGCCAAGAATCAAAGAACATTGTGTTGATCTTGCAAAGCAAGTTAGATTTGAAGAAGTGGAGAGTAAGGATGTTGAAGAGCTGCTTGAGTTCCACTATGAAGACCTCTCGACAGCTGATCTGCAACAACTTGTCGCTGAGTGGGAAGTGGAAGCTATAGATGAATTAGTAATCCAGGATAGAGCACCATGAGAGCTTTCCACTTCTGTTTTGTCTTCTATCCTGAGGGAAATTGATAAGCAGTTGCAGCTCTTAGAGGACAACAAATACAATGCAGAATGCAGGAGGGTAGCAGTTCATGGAATAAAATCTTGTTTGGCACTTATGAACAGCTTCTTCACACAAGAAGAAAAAGCCCCCTTTTACCATAGGTCCTATTATTTCTATAGTGCAATTTTCTATAATGCGATGTTGCACAGGAACACAGCTATCGTGTTATAGCAGACCCCTCTCTTTATTGTAGCATAAGGACAGCATATAATAACTATTGCGAAGTGAGGAACTGCAATGATTAAATTATGTACCATCAGACTACATGAACAGAAATGACATAAATGAGCAGATAAGGGGATGAAATTAGTTTTTGATGGTAAAGGAAAACTGGTGATAGTGAGCAAATTGACAGCCTGTTTTATTCACCAATACATTCCCTTTCCATTAAAACTCAGGCAGGGCAGAAAATGAACTGTCAATTTGTTATTGCCATTTTTTGTAATCATCCAAGACAATTTTGTACCCTGTTTGCTGAGAAATGCTATAGGAAATTTCTGTTCCTTCATTTGCATTTGTGGACATTTGTTCACTATATTTACATAATCAGTCCTATTTTCATTCAACAATATGTAATATTCCAATAAATAGATAACGTTTCAATTGAAATTGTCATGTTCAATATAAATGAATGACTGCCATTATTGTATGATATCGGTTGCACAGTTGCAACATGGGAAGTAGTTTTGCCGTTGGACAAGTAACCCAAGGACCCAGGAGCAGATGATAGAGTTTGAATTCAGTTAGTAAAGCTGTAATTAAAATACATCTGCTTCACTAGGTAAGGTAAATATACTATCTTCACATGGTCTGGCCTACATGTCACTTCACATCCACAGTAATGTGGTGACATTATTGCCCTCTGAAATGGCCTGGCAAGCCATTCAGTTGCATGCAAATGCTACAAAATCTGGTTAAAAAGGAATGAAATTGAATGGCCACCCAGTATTAACCAAGACAACAGATGCACACTCAACCCAGTTGATCCTGCAAAGTCCTCCTTCGTAACATCTGAGGATTGTGCTTGAAATTGGGAGAGCAGTCCCACAGACTAATGTACTCATTCACACAAAGTAAAGTCAGCAAGGCTCTGTCAAGGAACAG